>NC_139697.1:88173972-88773972 GCF_964188405.1 Protomyctophum parallelum | reverse complement strand
AGGATGTGTGGCATGTCGCTAGGCAACAGGCCGCCAGGTAGGCATGGGTCCCGAGAGAGCCAGTGGGAGAGAGGCAGAGTGCAGCAGAGAAGGCCACGCCCACCACTCGGCCAGCTGGTAGACAGCCGCTACGTGCCCGCCTACATGTTGTCTCAAGTTCATGAATACCAATCAAGGCCACCTGTGGAGCCAGACAGAGAGACAACATGTAGGCGAGGCTGCCTCTGCCCTCACTTCTCCCATGACGCTCTCAGAGACAGGTCGGGCCATGCACTGGCGGTAAGCGACTCCACTCACACACACACACACAACTCACAGCGTTCTGTATGTGAAGGGGCAAAGCACTAATTCATCTCTCTCTATCCCATATACAGGCAACACGTTCCTGGTACTAATTCTGTTCATTCATAAAACCCGCTGCTGAGATTGAGACGGGGAGTGGAAAACCCCGTCAATGTGTCTCAGACAGGAGGAACATTATAAGTCTAAACACAGACACCCCGTGAGGGCTGGTAGGGAAAGAGCCGGCCAGCGCCACCCTTAGGGAGAGAAGGGAAAGCCTGGAGCTCCCACCAGTGACTGTTCTTATATGATTTGTGCATTTATGATTTGATCCACCCTTCAAACCCACGGGGCTGTATTTAATAAACTCGCCAGTAGGCGATATTCTGTAACATTGAGCGTCTTGAGTGTCTTGGTGTTGTTCAGTCCCCACAATATATATATATATATATATATGTGTGTATATTACAATTTACAATTTAGGCATTTAGCAGACGCTCTTAATCCAGAGCGATTTACATTAAGCAAGAACAAAAAAGCATGGGAATACATCACATAAAAAGCATTTATCATGAAACATGCGTAAGCTAAGAAAGTAACAGTGGAATATCTATATAATGAAACTATACATATAAACTATACATATATACTATACTATGCTATACATATGTACTATGACGTGCTATGACTACATACAATGCAATTATAGTGCTGTCTACATAACATGCTATAAGTCTGTATCAAATGCTATCTAAGTCTACAGAGTCTGAAAAGGTGGGTTTTCAGACTACGGCGGAAGATTGGGAGTGATGCTGCAGTTCTGACTGCAATATATATTACAAAACTAATTTCTCAGAAGGCTCTTGATATATATATATATATGCCTATATATATATTACAAAACAAATTTTGTATGTCACTGTCACAATTTGACATTTGAGCAATGTTTCACCAGATGAGACTCACTACCGGTACACAACAATGTCACAACACTGACATCAGTGGTTCACTTTTTCAGGAAGTGAATGTGTGCTTCACTTCCTATAGTCACAGCTAGTGTTGCCATGTCTGCTTATTATAAGCGATCTTTGGATAATTTTTTTCTGTAAAGTCGCTTGTACATTTTGGTAGTTGCTGATTGTATTTTTTGCGCTTGTTTCTAAGGTGTAGTTGTCTATTTGGTCTTTTTCTTAAACGTAGTTGATTATTTGTGCTTGTTTCTAAAGTGTACAGTAGTTGCACTTGCTTGTGCTCGTTTAAACCAGTGGTTCCCACATTTTTTCACATCAAGAAACCCCTGATTAATATGTAATTGTCCACGGACATCCATCTGATATATATTGTATTATAATAATATTCAAAATATTTCAATTTATTCTCAATATTCTTTTTAAAATAACAGATGTATAACCTCATTCGTTCCTATGGTCATGAAGTGTGGGTCATGATGACGCAAATACAAGCGGCCAAAATGTGTTTTCTTCAACGGGTGGCCTTAGAGATAGGGTGAGAAGTTCAGACACGCGAGAGAGACTCGGAGTAGAGTCGCTGCTTCTTTGCCTGGAAAGGAGCCAGCTTAGGTGGTTCGGGCATCTGCATGGTTAGGATGCCTCTCGGGCGTCTCCCTAGGGAGGTCCTCGAGGCACGTCCTACTGGGAGGAGACCCCGGGGCAGACCAAGGACCACGTCCCACTGGGAGGAGACCCCGGGGCAGACCAAGGACCACGTCCCACTGGGAGGAGACCCCGGGGCAGACCAAGGACCACGTCCCACTGGGAGGAGACCCAGACCAAGGCGCAGTTGGAGGAAACACATCGACTCACTGGCCTTGGAACGTCTCGGGAGGAAGTCACTGATGTTGAAGTCCAGAGCTCTCTGGTGGAGCTGTTGCCCCTGCGACCCGACTACAGATAAGCGGTTGAAGATGGATGTATGGAGAATGCAATGAAACTTATTATATATTCTGATATATCTGTTATTAGAGAGAACAATAAATTAGTCTGTGGCGCTCAAAGTGGTTCTCAAAAATGGGGTCCAGAGACTCCTAGGGGTCCTTGAGAGGGTTCCAGGGGGTCCCCCTCCCCAGCAATAAAAATAAAATAAAAATAATAATCTATAGTTTCAAAATCTGTTTAACATACCAGTTTCACCAATCAGCTATTTGAAAATAGATGATCACCGTGTGTCACTCACAATGCAATGATTGCGTGCTTGTGGATCTGCCATTTTCAAAACATCTTGTAAAATATGAATAATATGTAGGCCTATATTGTATTAATATTTTCAGATGGGGCTCCAAAGGCAAATTAATTGAGGGGTCCTGGCAGGACCTTTTTTTTCTTTTTCTTTTTTTTAGAACCACTGGACTAGGCTACAGAATAGAATATTGGAACCCCCTTTTGATTGATTGATTGATTGATTGATTGATTGATTGAAGAATCTAGAATTACAGTACATTTCAAGCACAACTCAATACAAAACTGTTAACTGTGGACAACACCAATAAATTACATGCATTACACTTGTTTACAATAGGGTCCACCATGTTCAATTCATCATAGGCGACTACCTCTACCTTGTTTTAGCATAGTTTGAAGTTTAGTCAAAGTTGACGTCATCCTACCGTGAGGCGCAGGGTTCTTCAACAGATTCCTTCCCAGGGGTTTCTTGTCGTGGACGGACTTCCAGTCCACGGTGTCCGGCAGCGGGACGCCCTGCTGGAGCCCCATCTCACTCTCACACCTCCGCTTCCATTCATCGGTAGACATGGTGGTGGTGACTGTGGATAAGAATGAATGAACCAGGAAGTGTGTGTGTGCGTGTGTCTAGTATTTATTGTAGTCCAACCATACCATAATAATGCCCCAGCCCCACCCTGGTGTTGTAATATCCACAGTCTGTGTGTCTGCACTCTGCACTCTGCACCAAATGTACCCTGGCTGGGCTGTCTTCTCCCCCGGTGTCATAAAAGTATGGAAACCCAAAAGGGTCGAAATTCATTTCAATTAATTTGCCCGGCGAATTAAGAATTAGATTTGTATTTGAAATCAAAAACTATATTCCATGTGTTTTGTGCACACTGCATATGTCATACTACAAGTCCAAATAAGTAATTTATTTGATTAATCTCTATATAGGCTTCATGAGGTATGTCTGTGTTGTCTATGTAACGATAAACGGTAACAAGGAAGTCATAAAACGGTGTCAATAAAATGAAACAGACAACACAACATGGTGACAGACGAGGCGCTGTGTGTGTGTGTGTGTGTGTGTGTGTGTGTGTGTGTGTGGGGGGGGGGTGAAGCACGCCCAGAACACAACGTGCTTATAGCTTCAGAATGGAAGCACCAGGCTCCACCTAGTGGAGGTGACAGACAGGACATCCCACTTTGACAAATTCCAAATGCACCTCACCATTCAAAAATATGGAGTTAGAACAGTCTCAAAAGGTTCACAGTAAATAACACAGATTTGTAACTCACAAGTTCAGATTTGCAACTCACGTGAGTGAATTTGTGTTTCACATTTGTGTTTTGTATCCACAAGTTCAGATTTGTGTTTTGTATCCGTGTTTCGTATCTGTGTTTCGCATCTGTGTTTTGTATTTGTGTTTTGTATTTGTGTTTTGTATTTGTGTTTTGTATCTGTAATTCGCATCTGTGTTTTGTATCTGTGTTTCGCATCTGTGTTTTGTATTTGCGTTTTGTATCTGTAATTTGCATCTGTGTTTTGTATCCGTGTTTCGCATCTGTGTTTTAAACACAAATAAAAAACACAGATGTGAAACACGGATACAAAACACAGATGCAGATTACAGATACAAAACACAAATACAAAACACAAATACAAAACACAGATGCGAAACACGGATACAAAACACAAATCTGAACTTGTGGATACAAAACACAAATGTGAACCTGTGAGTTCACTCACGTGAGTTGCAAATCTGAACTTGTGAGTTACAAATCTGTGAGACTTTTGAGACTGTTTTTGAGACTCTTCTGACGTTGGGCGTTAACGAACGTCATCATTGGCTGAGGGAATCTGTCAATCATTCTGATTGACAGATTCCTCTGCCAATCAGATCGGTCCGCCTTCAGCCAATCCTATGGCTCCTTACATTGTAAGGGGGGGGGGGGGGGGGGGGCTCCTTTTGCAAGACCCCCCAGTAACTCTGTCATTTCTCAACCGTTTTGGACGGGGGTGGGCTCGTTGGAATCATGTCGACCCCCTGGGGGTGTCTTTGGGGGTCTCAAAGATCGGGGACCCCCAGGGACCCCCTGGGACCCCCCGGGACCCCCAAATGGTAACTGTCATTTCTCAACCGTTTTGAACATGGGTGGGCTCATTTGAATTGTGTCGCCCCCCCTGGGGGCGTCTTTGGGGGTCTCAAGGTTCGGGACCCCCAGGGACCCCCCGGGACCCCCAAATGGTAACTGTCATTTCTCAACCGTTTTGAACGGGGGTGGGCTCATTTGAATTGTGTCGCCCCCCTGGGGGCGTCTTTGGGGGTCTCAAGGTTCGGGACCCCCCGGGACCCCCAAATGGTAACTGTCATTTCTCAACCGTTTTGAACGGGGGTGGGCTCATTTGAATTGTGTCGGCCCCCTGGGGGCGTCTTTGGGGGTCTCAAGGTTCGGGGACCCCCAGGGACCCCCCGGGACCCTCAAATGGTAACTGTCATTTCTCAACCATTTTGGACGGGGATGGGCTCATTAGAATCATGTTGCCCCCCTGGGGGCGTCTTTGGGGGTCTCAAGGTTCGGGGACCCCCAGGGACCCCCGGGACCCCCAAATGGTAACTGTCATTTCTCAACGGTTTTGGATGGGGGTGGGCTCATTTGAATCGTGTCGCCCCCCTGGGGGCGTCTTTGGGGGTCTCAAGGTTCAGGGACCCCCAGGGACCCCCAAATGGTAACTCTGTCATTTCTCTACCGTTTTGGACGGGGGTGGGCTCATTTGAATCGTGTCGCCCCCCTGGGGGCGTCTTTGGGGGTCTCAAGGTTCGGGACCCCCCGGGACCCCCAAATGGTAACTGTCATTTCTCAACCGTTTTGAACGGGGGTGGGCTCATTTGAATTGTGTCGCCCCCCTGGGGGCGTCTTTGGGGGTCTCAAGGTTCGGGGACCCCCAGGGACCCCCAAATGGTAACTGTCATTTCTCAACCGTTTTGGACGGGGGTGGGCTCATTTGAATCCTGTCGCCCCCCTGGGGGCGTCTTTGGGGGTCTCAAGGTTCAGGGACCCCCAGGGACCCCCAAATGGTAACTCTGTCATTTCTCTACCGTTTTGTTAGAGTTGTACTTGAAATGTACTGTAATTCTGCAAACTTAATAAACCAATCAATCAATCATGACTTGAAAAAGAAGTGTGCAAATGCACAGAGACTTTTGTGGCTGGTATATCTGCTGTTAATGGTGTGTTTCGTCTATTTTTGTGTTTACAGTAAAATGTACCTGCTTTGCACTACTGCATGCTTCAATGAGGAATGCTAACAACCGAACCATGCTAGTTAGCTCACACATCGTACGGACTGGTCTAGTTTATTGTAACCACAGTTTACATTAGTGTATGTGTTTATTTCTATTTTTATATAAAAGCAACAAAATACATTTTCGTTGTGGCTTGAGTGTTTATTGCACAGTAATTGAGTAATTGCACAGTTTTGTCGGGTAACGGCGAGCCTTGTCAGAGGGAAATAGCTTGGTTAAATGTCCATATCAAGTGATATCTGAAAAGTGTGTGTGAGAGAGAGAGAGCTATAGTAAGAAGAATATGCAGATCAATATAAATGGTTCTCTCTGTCTCCCTCCCATCAATAAAGATCTATCATGAAAATGTCAAGAGTTACCATGTGGGGGTCCCCGAACTTTGAGACCCTCAAAGACACCCCCAGGGGGTCGACATGATTCCAACGAGCCCACCCCCGTCCAAAACGGTTGAGAAATGACAGAGTTACCATTTGGGGGTCCCCAAACCTTGAGACCCCCAAAGACGCCCCCAGGGGGGCGACACGATTCAAATGAGCCCACCCCCGTCCAAAACGGTTGAGAAATGACAGTTACCATTTGGGGGTCCCAGGGGTCCCTGGGGGTCCCCGAACCTTGAGACCCCCAAAGACGCCCCCAGGGGGGCGACACGATTCTAATGAGCCCATCCCCGTCCAAAACGGTTGAGAAATGACAGTTACCATTTGAGGGTCCCGGGGGGTCCCTGGGGGTCCCCGAACCTTGAGACTCCCAAAGACGCCCCCAGGGGGGCGACACAATTCAAATGAGCCCACCCCCGTTCAAAACGGTTGAGAAATGACAGTTACCATTTGGGGGTCCCGGGGGGTCCCTGGGGGTCCCGAACCTTGAGACCCCCAAAGATGCCCCCAGGGGGGCGACACAATTCAAATGAGCCCACCCCCGTTCAAAACGGTTGAGAAATGACAGTTACCATTTGGGGGTCCCGGGGGGTCCCTGGGGGTCCCGAACCTTGAGACCCCCAAAGACGCCCCCAGGGGGGGCGACACAATTCAAATGAGCCCACCCATGTTCAAAACGGTTGAGAAATGACAGTTACCATTTGGGGGTCCCGGGGGGTCCCAGGGGGTCCCTGGGGGTCCCCGATCTTTGAGACCCCCAAAGACACCCCCAGGGGGTCGACATGATTCCAACGAGCCCACCCCCGTCCAAAACGGTTGAGAAATGACAGAGTTACTGGGGGGTCTTGCAAAAGGAGCCCCCCCCCCCTTACAATGTAAGGAGCCATAGGATTGGCTGAAGGCGGACCGATCTGATTGGCAGAGGAATCTGTCAATCAGAATGATTGACAGATTCCCTCAGCCAATGATGACGTTCGTTAACGCCCAACGTCAGAAGAGTCTCAAAAACAGTCTCAAAAGTCTCACAGATTTGTAACTCACAAGTTCAGATTTGCAACTCACGTGAGTGAACTCACAGGTTCACATTTGTGTTTTGTATCCACAAGTTCAGATTTGTGTTTTGTATCCGTGTTTCGCATCTGTGTTTTGTATTTGTGTTTTGTATTTGTGTTTTGTATCTGTAATCTGCATCTGTGTTTTGTATCCGTGTTTCACATCTGTGTTTTTTATTTGTGTTTAAAACACAGATGCGAAACACGGATACAAAACACAGATGCAAATTACAGATACAAAACGCAAATACAAAACACAGATGCGAAACACAGATACAAAACACAGATGCGAATTACAGATACAAAACACAAATACAAAACACAAATACAAAACACAAATACAAAACACAGATGCGAAACACAGATACGAAACACGGATACAAAACACAAATCTGAACTTGTGGATACAAAACACAAATGTGAAACACAAATTCACTCACGTGAGTTGCAAATCTGAACTTGTGAGTTACAAATCTGTGTTATTTACTGTGAACCTTTTGAGACTGTTCTAACTCCATACAAAAACGTCCCCTCACCATGATTAATATTATTAAACAAATTCCAAGTTAACTGACGATAGATTTAATATATGATGAATTGAAAGGTTCAACTTCCAGCCGCTCCACACCACGCAGCAACTGCGCGCCTCCCCAGTCCCCAAGCCATGAGTTAACATTATTGCTTGATTAATTGATTGATTTAAGTTTGTATTAAGAGTTTGCAGAATTACAGTATTTGCACAACTCAATACAAAAACTGTTAACTGTTTACCCTTTTTGGCGAGTTGTCTTGACGACTCGCCAAAAAGTGAAGGAAACTCGCCAGAATGTGAAGCAGACTCGCCCCGGAAAGTGAAGCAGACTCGCCAAAAGGGGAAGGAATCTCGCCAAAGGTGAAGATATCTCGCCGGGTCGAGTCTGAAGCTCATGCCCTCAGGGAGGCGCTATAGGGTCATCAAGACAAGGACTAACAGACTGAAGGACAGTTTCTACCCCAGAGCAGTCATAGCTCTAAACACTGACACTTGAACTCTGACACTCGACACTTTATGAACTAAAAGGACTTACTGTGCAATATGCGTTAAATGTTTGTATTTTGTGTTTTATATAGAGTATTATGTATTTTGTTTTAAATGCACTGAGCTGGATTTCAAATCAATTTCGTTGTCTTGTACAATGACAATAAATATATTCTGATTCTGATTCTGATAAATTAAAAGTGGACTGGTTGGAGGATTAAATAAATAGTATTCTTAAACTACACTTTTTTATATTATATTTATCATCGTCTCTGCTCTGCTGCTGACGCTTTTTCCGGTTACCTTTACGCTTTACGCACGGGGCTAGAGTTTGGGTTTTAGGCGGGAATAATGACAAATTATGCCCACCAAGGAATGGAATCTTTGTGAAATAAATGGTGGTTGTTGGTTGCAGTATATTACGACGCCAGGCAGCTCAGCATGTGATGCTGTTGCACTGGAGCAGAGTTTTGTTTTGGAACCATGTTGATGTAATATGCAAAAGGACTAAATGAGACTGATAGGGATCCACCACACACAGTTTGACCTGTATACGAGTAATTCTGTTCAGGTCTTCTATAGCTACTCTTTTGCCCTGACTCTGCTGCCCCTCAGAAACAAACTGTATACCGCCTAATGTATTCTGCATGGTATGACGTTGTCGCTTGTTGAAGTTATTTTTGCCACGCGACACAGTCATATACGATGGGACATAAATTAAGCTTAAAAGGTGAGATTGAGTGGTTGTGGTGGTGTACGAGGAGAACATGGAGCTGATGATGATTAATAAAAATTCACAGATGTTGGCATTTTCCTTCAATTCTTGTGTGGTTTGTGGTGTAGTAGTGCAGTGCTAACTGGAAATGATATAAAAAATGATTGTGTGTATACATGCATCTCTGAAAGCATTACAAGATATAGACTATAGGCTACTAATGAGTTTAAAATAAAGGTGCACTTTGTCAGGGAAGGAACTGGAAGTTTACAGTACATTTTCAATTCCGTACTTTTACTTGTAACGAAGTAGCCTACTTCTAAATTGCAGTATAGGCCTACTTTTACTTAGGCTAAGTAAAACAATTGAGTACTTATTCCACCACTGCTGAATTTAAAGAGCATTGTCTGTAATAACTGTTACAAAAGAAAAGACGGAGGTCTGTTTGTATGGCTGTTTCATGCTGATGTTATTTTTTATTTGTATTGAAGTCTACCAACAACAATAATGAACAGTTTACAACCAAACGTGAGATGCCACATGTTGCCAGGGTAAACCTGACTCAGTGGAGGCTGTTATCCCAGGATGTTACCGACCAAAAAGAAGGACAAACGTGGAAAAATGTGATGGAAATGGAGGAAAAGAAATGGAAAAAAAGAAGAAGAATCAAATGAGAGAAGGAAAAAAGTTGGAAGAAAGAAAAAGCAGGTGAGCAGAGTTAAAGAGAGTCTCTAGGTTGAGTGGCGTTTTTCCTCTGCACGCCAGTCGACGATTCCAAGATGGATGGTTTTGAATAGAAAAACAAAACAATGTCTCCCTCTGTTTTTACTTCTGGGAAGGAATCATGCTGTCGATGGCCTCGCCCTTCTCCAGCTTCTTCTCCATCTCCACCATGAGCTTGACGCCGTCGACCACCATCTGGACCTGTGACACCTCGGAGGAGCCCAGACGATCCGCGTTGGAGATGTCGAACACGCCACCCACGGAGGCGGTGTCCACGCCACCTGGTGGTGAGGAGGAGAAGGGAAGAAAAATAAGACCCCATTGTCTTTGAATTATAGCACAAATCATCTATGGTTCTGTAGTGTGTGTGTGTGTGTGTGTGTGTGTGTGTGTGTGTGTGTGTGTGTGTGTGTGTGTGTGTGTGTGTGTGTGTGTGTGTGTGTGTGTGTGTGTGCGTGTGTGTGAGAGAGAGAGAGAAAGGGAGAGTGCATGTGTGCATGCATACCTGTGCCGCGCTTCTGCAGACGCAGTCTGGTGAGGATCTCCTCGAACTTGGCGTGTGTGCTCAGCTTGGGCAGCTTGACGTGCACGCCGCCGCGCAGTCCGGTTCCCAGGTTGGAGGGGCAGGTCAGCACGTATCCCAGATGCTCGTTCCACATGAACCCGTGGTTGTTCTTCTTGAAGACCTCCTCGATCTGGTGGACGGTGAGACAGAGTCAGTTATAACACTTGATTAACGAACGGCGTGTGTCCACTCCTCATCTAGAGCTGCTGGTGTTTGTTAAAAGTTAAAAACCCATTTAGACCGGTGAGGACGATTCTACAAATTTCTTCTAAAATCCTGACAGTTTTCTGAAAAACCCCATAGGCCTATGTTTCTGTGTTAGTCGTTGACTCGTTCTCAAACATTTTCATGTCAAGGACCCCCAAAAATATTATGTAATTGGCCGGACCCCCATCTGAAAATATGTTGTTCCAGGGACCCCACCCCCCAGCAAATATTTGAGTTAAAACTAGGTTAAAACTGAAAGAATATATATTCAAAGATGTGCGCCACATTTCCACGATTTTTTAAAAATAGCAGACCTACAAGCTCGTACGAGCTATAACCCCCACTGATGCCTCGATGGACGACGTACCTTTGCTAGACCAGTGCAGAAACGCCTGAAGACCTCCCTCATGTTGCCGCCCTGCTGCATGGAAATGACACGCAGATGATCCTCCTCATTCACCCAGACGAGGAAGGTCTTGTCGTCGTTGTGCCTGCACAGGAACAATCAATCAATCAATCAATCAAAGCACGCAGACCTGGGGGTCGCAACCCCCAGATTAAGAACCCCTGGTCATGCTGGACCTCCAAAAGGCTTTTGACACTGTGAACCACTCCATACTGGTTAACAAGCTAAAAGCTATTGGTTTTGATAGCACATCAGTGAGCTGGATGCAATCCTACCTGGAGGGGAGAGAACAGATGGTGGAGGTGAACGGAACACTGTCCACAAGGAAGCATACTAGGGCCTTTACTGTTCCTAATATATGTAAACGACATGACATCAGCTTGTGACTGCAACTTGTTCCTGTTCACAGATGACTCAGCACTGCTGGTCTCGGACAGGAATAAACTGCAGGTTGAAAAGACCCTCAGCTCTGAACTCGGTAGAATCTGCACCTGGCTCACTGATAACAAACTATCCTTACACCTGGGAAAAACTGAATCCATTCTCTTCGGATCAAATAGTAATCTCAGCAAGGCAGATGGCTTCTTGGTTAGAGTGGGTGACAATATTATCACACGAAAAGATGAAATTACCTAGGTTCCATCCTGGAGGCCAATCTTTCCGGTGATAAAATGGCCACCAACGTAATCAAAAAGGTCAATCAAAGAACAAGATTCCTTTACAGGATCTCCTCACTGGTCAACAAAAACATCTTGAAGACCTTAACAGGAGCCCTCGTACAAGGTTTCTTTGACTATATGCATGCACCTCTTGGTACCACAGCACCTCAAAGGCCCTTAAAACAAGGCTCCAGACCTCCCAAAACAAACTGGTCAGGCTCCTACTTGGCCTCACCCCCCGAACCCACCTCACCCCTGCCCACTTTGACAGGCTGGGATGGCTTAGGGTCGACGACCTGTTACCACCTGAACAGGTACTGCCGGGACGTGCACAGTCACGACTCTGAAGTGAAACCATATTGACTAAATCGATGTACACCAACAATTCTGTGTGGTTTTGTACTCACCAGATGCCTCTGGCGTCGGGCCAGTCACGGGCCATACCGGCGCAGGTCAGCAGGGGAGACACGGGCTTGTCAAACAAGAAGTGGTCGTTGATCAGCGCGTCCTGCTCGGCGTCGGTCATGGACTTCAGGGGGTAGTACTTTCCCTTGAACTCACCCTCCAGAGGGGTCAGAGCTGTGGAGAGGAACACATGCTGAGCTCAAACCTCTTCCCATCTGACTAGACCTGCAGTGGTTCCCAAACTTTGAGCCCCGCGGACCCCCATTTGAAATGATATGCCAGAGACCCCCATGAGAGAAGATTTTTACGGCTCTAGCAGTGATTCTCAACCATTTTCATTTCAAGGACATGCAATTAGGCTACGGACCCCCCATTTGAGACTCCCCACTTTATATTGTAAAATCAATGTTAATTAAACTCTGAGAGTGTACAAATTACCATTACCATTTGTACACTCTCGGAGTTAACCCACTTAGACCCAAGTTAAAAACATTCACTTTGAAAGAATATATATTCAAAGATTTGCGGCACATTTTTACGATTAAAAAATATATATCAACTCGTAGCGTGCCCAAAATGGGTTAATACAGACCCATAAGGGTCCATTTGGTTCCTAACTATCATTTAGCTGGGGACCCCCTGGGACTCCCTCAAGGACCCTTAGGGGTCCCCGGACCAACTGGACTAAACAACAGATACGGTTACATGGGCTTCATTGTTGCGGTGATCACAGGATATGACTCTGACTCATTCTCATTCATGGAATTCAGAGACTGTTCCAGATTGCTCTGCGGACATGCCGTCTATTGTCTGTCATCAGCCTTATATAGCTTACTGCTATAACAGCCCTGTACTGTACTGTACTGTACATGCATATCTATCAAGCTATTAATAGTCACGCCGCTTTACCCTCAACGGACAGCCTCTCGATAGCTCTGCGCTCTCCACGGCTGGTGTGGGGGGGGAGGGTGTATCCCTTGATGCTGCGGCCGGTACGCACGCGGCTGGACAGAACGTAGGCAGGGTCCAGGTCGTCACCGCCCTATAGAATGAGACAGGAGGAAAGGTCATGTGTCTGATCACGATGTTGATATAGAGCAGGGGTTCTCAACGTTTTTGGCTGGGGATGGGGACCCCCGGAAATGCTTTGGCCGTGTCTCGCGACCCCCACCACCACCCTCCGCCCACCACCAATACAAATTGACCGCTACAATAACCTTAATAATAGAGAAAATACATCATAAATAAATACTGAAACCAGATATAATCATTAAGGAAAGTTTATGCATGCACTATGTGTGTACTGTCCAAAATACTTTCGGGACCCCCAGGTTGAGAACCCCTGATATAGACGACCACCCAGAGAGGAAAGCCGGGTTTAAATACACCTTATAGGCGTTAAAAAACTACAACATTGTTTATTTCTTTAAAAGTGAAATGTTCCACCATACCTTCAGGTTCTCGAAGTTCATGTCGGTCTTGTGCTTGTCGGTGGCCTTGTAGCCTCCATGACGGTCTGAGATGATGGGGTCGAACAGATCCTTGAACACCTCGTAGGACTCCTCGTCTCCGGCAACGCAGCCGACGGTCATGATGAAGGGATGACCTGAACACAGAACGCAGAACATGTACGGTTTTACACACGGCCATGATGAAGGGATGACCTGAACACAGGCAGAAAGAATATGTACATACAATATATCAAACGTGTGCGTGCGTGCGTGCGTGTGTGTGTGTTATTTGGTGCTTTCGTGTGGCACTGCATGTGACACTCACCAGGATTGTCCACTCCAGTCTGGATGACATCGTCCAGGGTGAAGCCGCTGGGGGTCTGCTTGTCCCTCAGCTTGCCGTACATTTCGGGGGTCAGGATCTTGGCCATGTGGTTGTTGTGCTTGGACAGGTCAGGGAACTCTTCTTCAGTCTTGAAGTTGAGCTTGAAGTTGTTGTGGGTGTTTCCGAAAGGCATGATTGCGTTTCTTACACTGCAGAGAGAGAGAGAGGGAAATGTGCATTACATTTAAGTGACCATACACTACAATTGCTGAGGAAACAACATTCCAAGACACTGTCAATGCAGTTGCATGATGCAAATATAATAGAAGTTGAAAGAAGCTAATAATAGTAAGTTCTTAGTACCCACAATTAGCATTTAGAAATGGAGATATTCAGTTGGACAGCTGCAAAGAGTTTACGTTTTCCTCGACGGTGGAATTCTGTTAACTACTGTCACTCAATTCCCCGCGGATCAGATATCACCTTGGAATAGATTAGGGCGAGCAGAACTAGCCGGGTGGGTATTTTTATCATCCGCCTGACCTCTGACTCTGTGGCCTGTTTAGTGTCTCCTAGACACCATATATCCTCTCTTGTCACAGAAACACTCCCACCTCTCAATCTTGCGCCAAGGCAAAAATAACCACTGGCATTTCTTCGGCATCTTATTCTCTTGCCGTATATAAAGTATAGGCTATACGTTGAATTGCCTTTGTGTCTGAAATGTGCTTTACAAATAGTCTTGCCTTGCCTTATTTATATGAAGAAATTATGTCTTCATACATTAGAGCCCCTACTATCAAAGAACACAAGTTTTGCCATTGTCACCGTTACTTAACCTCATTCAGTGTTCAGTGTTAATTTAACTTTGAAGGTGTTAAAATGAACCAACAAGGGTCCTTTCTATACACTCTCAGAGTGAATTCATCACTGAGGATTTGACCGTCCAAATAAGCTCTTTGACAATATGCTTCACAGAGATATTGTAGTAAAACACTTCCAGACATATCTTCTTACTGTCGATAACACACAAAGCTGTCTTGAAAAGATTTGTGACATGAATAATTAAACACTGATGCATGCACTGATACTGCATTGTTGTACCACAAGAAATGCACTATTATATTATATTATATTCAATTAGTACATAATGTAGTCACGCATGCCTTTTAAGGTGCAGCCGTCATTGGACACTTTGCCTAGGACTTCATGATATTTAGTGACCCTGTTGGCCTATTGCCCAAAAAGTAATTTAAGACTTTAAACCGGCTAAATTCAGTTACCACCAGACATCCAAGACCCCAAGCCTATCTCTTTACTCCTATTCTAAAATTACAAGCTCCAACTGCATCACCTGTTTGCACAAATCAATGTCTAAACGAGACAGCTCAACAGATCACGCAAACTCTGCATGCATTTCTATATCTAACACAGCTATCTGATGCCGTTTAGATGGGCTCTCTAATGTCCAACACAGCTCAAATTAAATGTTGTCCATGCAGAGTCCAATCTGATGTCCCAAAATGTTAAGCATTCTTCCTTTGAATGAATACATAGAAAATCCATTCCAGATGCACCAGCATTTGTTTCTAACGCATTTTAAATTGATTCTTTTAGTGTCCATGTAGGTCTCCAGATATCTGTGTAGTTCCATCCTTCATTCCACAACAACAAACTATCTGAGATTTACGGTAGAAGAAAGGAAAAAAAGCTTGTTTTTTTTACCTGCACGAGCCAGACAAAGAATTGAGGTAACAGTCCTTGGGATTACAGCCTGTTTTCCTAAGACAAAGTAGGGTCACCCAACTCTCAAGTGTTCACTCTCGGCTTATATACTGGGCAGACACGGCGCCATTGGCTGGGACCCTCGGTGCTCGCCGTGCCCTCATTGGCTATACACACAGCCCCTATTCCTGATACTCGGTGTGACAAAATGCATGCATTCATACATCTCAAGGAGGAGGGGGCTGCCTGTACCCACACCTCTCTCACACTCAGGTCTCCCACCTCTCACCCTAACACCGTGGCTGTGCCAAGAGTAGGAGGGGGGGGGGGGGGGGGGGGGGGGCTCACAGCTAGGGGGAAGACAGAGAGTAAAAAAGCTGAGCAACACTTAAGCAGTCAGGTATAGTATTCAACGACAGCTGCTTGACAGTGAACGGGGCGGGGGGGGTGACCCTTTGTTTAATCGCCCTGCAACTGAACATACATAGACTAAAGCAGGCCTTTGATTTTTATTTAGTGTCATTTTCTTTTGTAATAGCAATGTAATGTGATACAATTTTATTATATTCAACAGTGGAACTGGAAAAAAGAAGAAGGGGGGGGGGGGGAAGTATAGGCTAAAACATTCAAGTGTGGTTGAGAAGCACTGACATGGAAGCATAGGTTTTTATCAGAAAACCTTCATGCTGATAGAGAGACATTTGTAGAATCGTCCTCAGGTCTAACTGGGGTCATTTGGTGGGGGGCACTGGCGTTCAACTTTGACCCCTCTCTCTGTCACATGGAACTATGCGGTTTTGTGCTGCTGCTGGTGATACTGGACACGAGAAATAGTTCCTGCTAACTACCTAAATTGTAAATTATTATTGTCTATTTAACCCATTTAGACCTAAGTTCGATTCTATACATTTCTGAAAAACCTCATGTTTCTATGTCAGTGGTGCTCAACCTTTTTCATGTCAAGGACCCCCAGAATTCTATGTAATTGGCCACTGACCCCCATCTGAAAATATGTTGTTCCAGGGACCCCCCACCCCCCTCCAAGAAGTAAAGATTTGAGTTGAAAACGTTCACTGTGAAATAATATATATTCAAAGATTTGTGCCACATTTTCAAGATAAAAAAAAAATAGCAGATCTACAAGCTCATAGCGTGGCACTCGGTGCCGTGCTATGAGCTTGTAGATCTGCTATCTTTCAATAGCTAAAGGCTGCACCGAAGTATAACAACCAAAAACACCAAAAGGGGTTCCAGAATGGGTTAAACAAGACTTGCAGATCGAAAAATGGTGAGGCCTTATGAACAGAATGGCTTTCGTATAAAGAAGAATCTTGTATCGACCGCTTTTGCTATTCATGTAAGACTTTCAAGAAGAAGAAGATTTGTCAACTAATTCATCGGAGCCATTGCTTGTGTTCAGGGGTGCCATGCCATTATTCTGACCTCTCAATATTCCGACCTCCCATCATTCCAAACTAACACAATATCCCTAACCTATAGCCCTATAACCTCACAGGAAGCCATACACGGGTGATTTGTAAGGATACCGGAGAACTCGCCAGTTTACCAAGTCGCCATGGCGAACATTCTTCATCAATGTCTTCATCGTTATGCTAACATGCTGTCTTCATCAGTGTAGTATGTGACTGTCAAACTCACAGATCTTATGGTTCATTTCCAAAGTGATCAAATTATTTTGTGCAATTAAATTGTCAGCTAGAGGATGATAAAAAGGTGAGTATGTGAATACTAATAATGGTAAGTAGGCCTACAATTTCAGGATATTGTTTACTAATGAATTACATTGTTTCGGTACATTCCTACTTTCTCTAGTGCTAACTCTAAACAACTCTCCTCTCTCTCTCAATTCAATGCAATTTAAATGAAGGTGAAGTAGGCCTAATACAAAAATGCACTAAATCGCGGCGAGTTGGTAAACTGGCGAGTTCTCCGGATACCATTTCTAACCCGCAGCACGGATTAGTTGTAACGGATGATCTTTTTTTACCCGCAGCACGGGTGAGTCTTAACCGGGCGGCCACGCAGGTCTGACTCATTTAGTATGCATGTTATTTATTATCGTGATAACGGCCGTCACTTCTCGAAGGCTGTCGCAACCATAGGTAGCAACCAGGGGGGCAGTCAGACAGATATTTTGTGAAGCCACTAAGGGAATCGGGACTTCCTGAAAGTTCATATAATGGCCTGTTGTGGCGCTGTCATTGGGCCCAAAAAAACCCATATCTTCATAGAGGTCCAACATGGTCATGAATACTTTCTGCTTCCAGTCACTAGTTTAAAGTCTAATTTCTCATGTCATAATATTCTTTTTGGAAACTTATGGTCCCATTTATTTAAAAAATGACCATGAAGTTGGCCCAGGCCGTAGCGTAACGGTCTGGGCACCGGACTGGTGATCCAGTCGCGGTGTGCCGCGGGTTCGACTCCCGGACCCGACACGGCCTTTACCGCATGTCATCCCCCCATCTCTCTCCCGTTTCCTGTCAGCCTACTTTCTATCCCTTAAAAAATCAATAAAGGCGTAAGCCGCAAAAAAATATCTAAAAAAAAAAAAAAAAAAAAAAAGACCATGAAGTCGAGTATGTTCTGAGGGGCGTGGCTACCGTTACAGTCTATGATCGGGAGCCACCCCCCATTCGAGTCAAAATAAAAACCAACGAAGAAGAAGGGGGGAAGTCCCGCCTCGTTGTCTGGGCCAGCCAATGGCCAACTGGGCCCAAACGCATCTAGAAAGATGGCGATTTACAATTCAAGGACTGACAGGCTTCTTACGTCCATATCAGACTCGGAGAACGCTTTGTCCATATTTCTTTTACAGTCTATGGTAGCAACAGAGTACCATAGAGTTATATATACAGAAGACATTCCAAATGGGGGGGTCAAAGTATAGCCAACAAAGTTTAGTATGCAGAATTAGATTATATTAGCTGAATGTCGGCAAGATCTGCAAAATATGCTGAATATATTTTTCTGATTTGGTGTTATATAAAGGTAAATATGGTAAATAAAGACAGAACACAAGTTGTTTTAGGACAGCATCTATAAAAGGTTTTGTGTTTTGTTTGGGATAGCAGTATTGGTAATGGTATACACTAGTAAAGCAGTACAAATATCTAAGCATGGCCTTGGATGAACATATGACCTTCAAGGGAGGAATGCATGCGTGTTCGTTCTCCTAACCGTCGGATCAACACAGCCAGAACAACTCATATGCCTTCCTTGAATGTCAGATGCACGTCTAAGGCCAGGCCAGTGTTCTTCTAACCGTTGGATCCTGTTGCTGCATAAGCATATTGATAACCATGACATGATGATCGTCTACTACTGTATCAGAGGGACTGACTGTACGTACGATATGATATGAGATGCAAGCGTGTTCCTGTTCATTCTGTTCTTATCGTGGTTTCCAAAATCTGTGTGTGTGTGTGTGTGTGTGTGTGTGTGTGTGTGTGTAATAAGCTTCAGAATGCATGGTAACATATCACTGTATACTGTGTGTGTGTGTGTGTGTGTGTGTGTGTGTGTGTGTGTGTGTGTGTGTGTGTGTGTGTGTGTGTGTGTGTGTGTGTGTGTGTGTGTGTGTGTGTGTGTGTGTGTGTAATAAGCTTCAGAATGCATGGTAACATATCACTGTATACTGTGTGTGTGTGTGTGTGTGTGTGTGTGTGTAATAAGCTTCAGAATGCATGGTAACATATCACTGTATACTGTGTGTGTGTGTGTGTGTGTGTGTGTGTGTGTGTGTGTGTGTGTGTGTGTGTGTGTGTGTGTGTGTGTGTGTGTGTGTGTGTGTGTGTGTGATAAGCTTCAGAATGCATGGTAACATATCACTGTTGTGTTGGCATGTGTTCTCCGTGCCTGTGACTCACAATGGATCTTCACCCACCACCCAAAGGGAGTATATGGAGTCTTCTAGATGCCTTAGAGATGGTCGCCCTTAAATATCATTACAGATCCCACAGTCAGAACAACTCATATGCCTTCCTTGAATGTCATACGTACAACTAAGGCCAGGACATCTGAACTGATTCAGCTGGTAGAGCTCTGCAGAGATCAGCATTGAATCAGGTTAAAGCCTGTAGGTTATAAGGCAGTAGACAGTCATTAGCCCACAGACTCCCTTTTGAAGGGATATGTCAGGGCCCGATAAGAGAAGATTTTTATGGCTCTAGCAGAGATTCTCAACCTCCAGTTTGACATGCATTAGTCTACGGACCCCCATTTAATGGCATTTCTATCTCTGGAACCCGCAATTTATAAAATCAATGTTAATTTAACTCTGAGAGTGTACAAATGGAACCAAATGGGCCCGTTAGGGCATTTGTACACCCTTGGGTTGCATTTGTACACCCTTATGGGTCTGTACACTTGTGCAGACCCATAAGGGTCCATTTGGTTCCAAACTATCATTTAGCTGGGTACCCCCTGGAACTCCCTCAAGGACCCCTGGGGGTCCCCGGACCCCACATTGGGAACCACTGGCCTAAGGAACTAGGATACCATAGTGTCTTGTGTATGCCCTTTGGTTTTTATTTTTATTTTATAGATTATGTTGTAATATTCAGAGTATGTTGACTAATGTTCCTCAAGTATAAAGAAAGAAAGATGGTCTGATTATTATGGCATAAACCAAAACTAAGAATGTATTCTCTTATCAAGAATAATTATAGCCCCCAGAACCAATATGCAAAATATATCCAAAGGTCAAAGATCTTTCTGAGCACTGTTACCTTAAATGTACATTACCAGAAACAGGTAGATTCATTGATATTCCTGAGGTGGAAAGACTTTGTGTGACTTGGAAATGTAAAATGTAATACATTTTCTATTTTTGTGGCATTTTCCAAATTCACTATGATTAATTAAGAAGTTTATGCGTTGGTAAAATATGTTAACCTTTTTGGTTAGATGATCAAGAAAGACTTGAATTATGTTTTAGGAAAGTCAAGTACATTTTAAAGCACATTTTAAAAAACAAGGTGACCCAAAGTGTACAACATAATAAAACAACATTTACAGACAGTAAACAACATTAAAACAAGAGGGTTAAAACATTAGATTAAACCAATAGAATGGCAGAAGAAAGAAGAGAGATAACAATGAGATGGAAAGCAGTCCATAGAGTGGTTCAAAGGCTAGTGAAAAAAGGCATGTTTTTTTAGTCATGATTTAAATGTGTCAAGGGAGGAGGCAGATCTAACAGGAACTTTTCCATAGTTTTGGGCCAGCCACATAAAGCTCTATCACCCTTTTGTTTCATGTGAGACCATGAGAACCATCTGGTTAGAAGAACAGTGGTTCCCAAAGTGGGGTCTGGGGTCCTTAAGGGAGTTCCTATGAAATATATACAACAAATCACCAAAGTGCTAATCTTTTAGTGGCAGGGGAAAATACACAATGTACATAATATAAACAGAAACAATAAATGTATAGGCATGAACAAAGGCTAACATATACAGTGAGGGGGAAAAGGGGTGGGTGGTGGGGATTCAGATTTTACGGGGGCCAGTTTCGAATTGCAGCCGTCCGCATAGGTGCCCTTTAAAGCGGTTTTGAGTCAAGGGGTTCGCATGTCTTAATGACTGTTGGTAGGGCATCCCTTGTTTGTGCCGAATCTGGGTTGCACATCACGGTTTGTTGAACTCCCTCATGGTGTTGTGGGTGTGGAGGACTTCGTTGACATTAAGGAAGTATTTAGACAGGTATCCTTTTGAAACTTCTCAAAGGAACTTTCAAGGCCAATTTTAGTCTGGATTGCAGGTCGTTCGTTCCACGACCAAGGGCCAAAGAAGGCCAGACATCTTTTACCCCTGTTTTATGTCCTCCCACCCACTGACCTACACACAGCATGAGAGAATCGAAGCCAATGCACCCGTGATACAGACAGTGTTTTCTGTCAGTTGCTGATACAGACCTGCAGTGATTTCTGTCAGTTGTTGATACAGACCTGCAGTGATTTCTGTCAGTTTCTGATACAGACCTGCAGTGATTTCTGTCAGTTGTTGATACAGTCCTGCAGTGAAAAAATTGTATTGTATAGGAGGTGAAAGATGATGCTATTTGACATTTGGTTCATTAGGCTCTCAAATCTCTCTCACATTTTCACCCACGCTTGTGATACACATCATCCTAGTTGTTGGATTAACAGATATGGCTGAAGGTTCCTTTTTCATAGACACATTACTTTTGAAATTGCGCTTGGAGTTTGTTCGGACATTTCTGACACATTCAAAAGAGGAGTTTTACAGTATCGTCTTACATGTTGATGCAGTTTGTCAGGGCTCAACATTTAGTGTCAAATATCCTCCTGGGGAACATTAAACCTCATTATCGTGATGGAATTAAATACATCCTGCCAGTGTCATCAGGGAGGATCAAATGGATGCTCTTTACCTTATATCCATGACCTCCTGTGCATTCAGTCATGGTATCATAAATGCACAGCCCTTTTGGACAGTAAGTAGCCTTGCCGAGCCATGAGGCCCACAGGGCAGGAGCCTATCTCCTGTTTCTGTAGCGTGAGGCAGCTTGATGTACAAGTACACCCCCTGGACATACTGACACTAGTATGTCACAGGGTCCAACCCTTGATGCTGAGTGTCAAGCAGGGAGGCATCGGAGGAACCACTTTGGGTCCAATCAGTGGGCAGAAAGCTGACATCATGGATGTCAGTTCCTCTTTGCAACGTTGACAGGAAGTCAGGACAGGACTCGGAACCCCGAGCTCCCAGTCTCAAGGGCAGACACTCTAACCACTAGGCCACTGAGCTGGCACTTTTGGACAGTCAGATGTAACAGTTTAAAATGAGATTCATATGATAGGGACCATTAGGGACCACCCGGTCCAGCTGGGAAGGGGGCTCCCTTCAGACCTGCCTGCCTGTGTGCCAGCCAACTGGCAACAGGCCTGGCTCGTCCCCCCTGACACCTGCTTCGTCCATTCACTCCTGTCATTGCCGGCCCGGCCCCCCTACGATGCGAGCCCTCGTAGGGGTCTATATGGCCTGTGTATACGTTCCCCTCCAGCCTATATGCTAGTATACACACTCTCTGGCCACCTCCCAGTTCCCACCTTATCCACTCATATTTGTTTGCTTATACTTCACTCCCATCGTATACGCTTGTTTCCCCTCCGTCCGTCCCCGTCCGTCCCCGTCCACTTTGTGCGACTGCCGGGTGTCGAGAGATGGCGTGGGGGGGGGTGACGTGTGGGCCTTTCCATAGTAGTGCATTTGCCCTGAATCGACACCCCCCGTGTCCCGTTACACAGCTGTCTACTGCCTGTCCTTCTACAAGCCGGGGGGGGTGGGTGGGAGGGTGTTACCAAATTTGTCTCTGTCCAGGCCCCTACTATATCACTCCGAGAACAGGAACATCCTCCCTACATTCTACTTGACTTGCATATCAATAATGTGTATACTGCAGTATATGTGGATTTTGTCAAAGACAAATTTCAAAATGTAGAGGTTCTATCTAGAGGGATTGCAACAGTAAGAACGAACCCTTTCAGCGATTCAAGAGGCGCTATGGATCAGTAGTGGCAACAAAAGGCTTGATTTATTAAATATTTGAGTCGTTTAAATAAAATCTGTAGACTTTTTAATGTTAAGAAAATGAGAAGTTTGAATGTGCGTTAGAATACAGAACAGCCACAGGCAATTTACAGTTCATTGACTAGAACAGTTATGCAACCAGAGTCGTGATGTGACGAATGTGGGCCTGATCCTTCTGACATGACAGCTATGGATTATTCCCTCTCAAGCTCCACGCTTAGTTCCAAGACATACAGGCCCATGCATTTCCTATACAGGTAAATGCTAAATGGTGCATTTATATAGCGCCTTTATCCAAGGTGCTTTACATAGATTGTGCATTACATTCACCCATTCATACAACGTTTGCAGCAGAAGCACATCGGGAGCAATGTGGGGTTCAGTATCTTGCCCAAGGACACTTCGACATGTAGACAGGAGGAGCCGGGATTCGAACCGCCGACCCACGGATCATTGGACGACCTGCTCTCCCTCCTGAGCCACAGTCACCACCACAGGGAGTGTGCAGGCCATTATGTGTAGCATCAAACAATTCATGTCCTATGGAGGGAGTGAGTGTGCATACGCCTAGCATATCTGTAAGCAAACCGCTCAACATGTCCATGATGGAATTTAACTGGTTTGAACCTCCATCATTTACGTTGACTAGTTTCAATAAAAAACTGAGATTTGGGGAGGAAGAGTGTTGCTTTATTATTATTATTATTATTTAATAATATTATATATTATTTAATATTATTTATTAAGGTTAAGGAAATTGCACTTAAATTAAGTAATTCATTTCTGTAGCCGGAACAATATATGTAAATATCTTAAATGTAATGTAATGTAATTCATATCATATAGTGTTTCAAATTTTACATTCAGGCAGAGTTCAACCAAAGTTTACATGTACGGTAAAATATATCCCTTCCCAGCTCGGCCCTATTGGGCTCTGTGTCTATATCTATTCAGACCTTAAATGATCGTTGGTCTGTAGCCTTAGGAGACCTTCCTTGGAGGACCCTTGGAGGTCATACAGGTTGACCCTTGGAGAGGCTCAGGATAGCATGGGGTCACGGCACGTTGCAGCTGTGGCCATAACACTGAAGACAACATTAAATGAACACTGTCATGTCACGCAGCAATAGTGTTTAGTAAAGTGTTTTATTATTGGCGCAGATATTTACCCTCCTTTTTGCTTCTTTACTGTCAGAATAATTCTGAAGGTTCAATTACCCATAATGTCTGATGCTATGCAAGCTTCTACAGGCCTATTTTCAACATTTAAAACAAAAGTAATTACGGTAGGCCTAACAACTGGACAGAATGGTGATATGTCTTTGATTGATTGATTGATTGAAGTATGTATTAACAGTTTGCAGAATTACAGTACATTTCAAGTACAACTCAATACAAACACTGTCAATTGTGAGTGGACGACCAATAAAGCATTACACTTGTTTACAAGAGGGTCCACCTTGTTCAATTCATCATAACATTTTAGAGATGTACAAATATACACTTCTATATAGCCAAAAACAGGAAATCATCATAGAGGAGGTAAAAAGGGGTGGGTGGGGGATTCAGAATTGCAGCCGTCTGTAGGGGCCCTTTGAGAGCGGTTTTGAAGGAGTCAAGGGATTCGCATGTCTAAAATATACTACCTTTATGGTGGACTTTTTTTGTTTTTACATAAAATGTGCCACCCGTCTTTCTTAGTTGGAGACGCTGAGACATGAAGCTCACTCGATAATTGGTGATTACTCGTACTTATTCTCCATCATTTATGTTCAAGTGACTGTGGCATGTGTTATTGAGTTACGCTGTGCGTTATAGGAGGAGAAAACCATCCATCGATTCACGTTACTTTGTCACATACATTTATTTCTTTATTTTTTGCCCACACAATGTTGTTTTATTATAAACTGACAATCCAAATACAAATATTGTCACGTAATAAGCGTCTTTTGGGAAGCCTGTGTAATGAGTGAGAGGGCGGTATTTACATGGCGGTATTGGTGGTACTGCTCTTGCGCCCCATTGAAACCAGAGCCAGCACCGCCGGGTCACGTGTCCACAGTGTGGACAAGGCTCAGGAGGAGGCTATAATTATACCAGGGTTGGGTGTTCGTCTGCACCGCCGAACACACACACCAATCTCCTACATACCTACCCAGAACACTGATTCAATTTCAACGAGTCAGTTCTTTGTCAATCTTCCCTCTCAGAAAGTCACTTTAAACATGTCACGTTCAACCTGTCAACCACAAAAAAGTAATAGCAAAAATACCAGATCTACAAGCTCACAACATGTCACTGCGGCGACGGGTTGAACAATTGCAGATGGGCTATCTCCACTATTCGGCGTAAACCACTCCAGCAATTAAGTCGAAGGAAATTCAAATTGCAAATGTTCAACTGAGCAAACGTGTTGTACGCCACCCGGCGCCCCCCAAAATGCATGGAGAGCATGCACTCCGGATGTATAGAAAGCATGTTTAAATGTTTGAGGTCACCTATTCATGTAACATGCAGTACAGAATGTTACCATGCATGGGATCTGTGAACATGTGATCTTACTACAGTTGACATGGGGGTCCAGTAGTACAACATGTGAGCCTACTTCTTATATGTACGCCTGGAGCCAAGCCACATCTCCAGGGAAAATATATATATGTTCATCTCTAGGCCAACAGCAGTGGTGGAAAGTACAGTTCATTTACTCAAGTATTATAATTAAGGACAATTTTGAGACATTCTTTTACTTTACTTGAGAATTTCCAATGTCTGATGGTTTTACTTTTCTACTCTCAGAGGCAAACTTTTCACTCCACTGATTTCCTTTGAAGATTTTGATTATTACAAAACAAAACATACATTTAACATACAATTAAGCCTTAAAATTAGACATTTTATACCTATGATTAAAAAATAGCCAATCTACAAGCTCACAATATGTCGGCTATTGTGACATATTGTGAGCTTGTAAATGTGAAAATTTCAAAAGATTTATTTACACATTTAGACTTTTTTGGCGGGGCGGGATGTATTTTCAGCGAGTGACACTTGTCCCACATTGTCATTTGACACACTTCATCCTCATAGAGTAAGCATTTTTACTTTTAAGCTTATTCATTGGAATGAGCTTTTGTCTGCTTTGAAGAAAGCCTTAAATTATATCCACCATTTACTTCTACAAGTTACATTTAAAGAAATATAAATATTAATAAATCATGTCTTAGATCAATCTACAGTACATTCCTGTCAGTATAGGCCTACTTACTTTTGGGGACATTATCTATACACGCTGAAATAGCTTGACAAAGTCTATCACTCAGCTAAGAGTAGGCCTACTGGCCGGGGATCATCTTAGAACACACCGTTGTACTTTGCATCACCCAGGCCGCTTGGCGAACACAGCACTGGGTCCTGTATAAAGCAATCTTAAATACACTTACCTAATTACCAACTGTCATAACATGGCGTTCTAGCAATTACCAGAGAAGGTCTTGAAGTTCCCAGCTCAGTCAACACTGAGCTGGGAATATTTCTCTTTAGCTCCTGAAGCATAGGATGCTTTCAAGAGGCCTGGATGCCTTAAAAAAGTGACGAAGCAATATGGCATCATGGCCTGTGTATATTTTATTATAGACAATGTTGTCTATAATAATCATTATCAGTTGTATGCATTACATGTTATTGTTTTTATGTATGGTGATTGTATTGGTATTGTATGACTGTATTAGTACTTTTTGCTTATATGATTATGTTTTCATTATTTGATAATCTGGTGATTTGGTACCAATGGTGCCATTGCAAACCAGACGTTCCGTCTCCATTGGTTTTCCCAGTTTAATGTCTTGGCTTTGTGTATCATTTTCATTATTTCTTTCTCTTCATTTTTCCTTTCACATGGTTTCTCATTGTCCTTCTTTCAGTATACGGCTCCGTTTCGTATAATTCATAGAATGTCACACTCCGACCTCAGAGGCAGAGCTGTAGAAGAATCCACCGCAGTCTGTATGGTCACGGTCATGGGAGCAATTCTAATTATTTGCTTAAAGCCCTCCATCCACACACCAAAGGCGGTTTTAGCGTTGTCCCAGCAGTGTGATATTATGTCCTGAACATTGCACGTTGACCCAAGTCGTCCCAAGTTGTCCCAAGTGATTCAACGCATGGAATTCAACGGCCCCAAACCACACCAAAGGGTCACCCACCACGCAACTCCTTGCAGCCGTTTGGACCCAAGGAGTTGTATGGCGACCCTTAGGGCTTAATGAAAGGTTTAACCCATTTAGACCTGAGGACGATTCTACAAATGTCTTCTAAATCCTGACAGTTTTCTGAAAAACCTCATGTTTCTATGTCAGTGGTGCTCAAACATTTTCATGTCAAGGACCCCCAATAATATGTATGTATATATTTTTTGTTATCAAATGTTTTTTATTTAAGACAAAAATCACAATAAGACACGTTAACATCATGAATGACTTAAAGAAAACAAAACACAAGCAAGGAACACAAAAACAAAAACAAACAATCCCACCCACCCCTCCCCCCCGAGACCAAAGATGCCACAAAATGTCATTACTCCTACTACTGTGCAATGGAAACAAAAAATAAATAAATAATGGTAATAATAATAATGATTAAACCATGCCCTTAACCAAATCTGCAATACTAGACCAAATCTCAATGTTTTTTTGCGCCACATTTTCACGATTTTCAAAACAAATTGCATATCTACAAGCTCGTAGCGCGGCACCTATGAGCTTGTAGATCTTCTATTTTTCAATAGCTAAAGTATATAGTTTAAAGCACAAGCAAAACTATTTATTCTTTAGCTATTTTTCAATAGCTAAAGTATATAAAGTATATAGTTTAAACTTTAAAGCACAAGCAAAACTATTTATTCAGCTGTCTCATCACTTCAGAAGAACCAGGGCTGACCCCCATACCAGGCTCCATCAACCCAATCTGGTCAATAGTAGCCTATAGTAACAAACACTATGCATAGTGTGGCTGCATGTGGCAGAAGACAGGTGTCGGTCAGCTCTCAGCTGTCCTGTGAGCAGAATAAAAGGGAATGCATCTTTAGCATTAACACACCCCTAGCAGCCAACACTGGCAAGGTGTCATCCTGTGGTCATTATGACGCATTTATATTTCAGTCCTCATGACCAGAAGATCACTGTGGGTTTTTTTTATCACTGATGAAAAGCAATGACAAATAAATATATATATATATACCGGCATAGTATGATGTTTAAAATATAGCTCTAACCAGGTTATGTCAGACTCAGAACCGATGGAAATATCTGCCTCGGTATGTGTTGAGCCAACATTCTTTTCTATTTTTAAGTATCATTGTGTGCAGGCAGAGGAAGCAACTATTAAAAAAAGGCTTTCATTCTAAAAGTCACAGCATTGCTTTTAATGAACAAATGCAAATGTGGCTTCATTGACACCCGAGCACACTTATAACCTGGGGTTTGTTTCACAGCTGTGAATCATGTCTTAATGACTGAATGATACAAAGGAAATTAACATGAGCAAAATAGATAATACTTCATTACCTCTATTCACTCAACATTAGATTGAGGGAGTTCCAGCAGGGGGTCCCCAGCTAAATGGTAGTTTGGAACCAAATGGACCCTTATGGGTCTGTAACTCTGAGTGTACAAATGGAACCACTCTCAGAGTTAAATTAACATTGATTTTACAATATAAATTAGGGTCTCAGAGATAGAAATGCCATTAAATGGGGGTCCGTAGACTAATATGCATGCCAAACTGAGGGTCCTTGAAATGAAACGGGCTGAGAATCACTGCTAGAGCCTTAAAAATCTCCTCTTATTGGGATCCCTGGAATATATTTTCTAATGGGTGGTCCGTGGTCTAATTAGTGTCAATTTGGAGGTCGTTTCTTGACATGAAAAAGTTTTTGAACCACTGGTGTATGGCCTGTTGTTTATACAGATGCAAGGTTTGATGTTTACCTGGTAGGCCTATCTTAGATTATTTGAAGCACTGGTTTGTTTTTCTTTGCACTATAGTTAAAAGTGTCCATTTGCCCTGCAGGGTTTCATGCAATTATGCCGATCTTGCACTTTGTAAGTCACAAATGCATCCGTGTGTGGGGTTGCTGTGAACAAGGCGTTGATGCCCCTTGCATCTCTGCCAACCATGCAAGCCTTATAGGGCATGACCCTCCATGACCCTGGCAGCTGAACCATAAACTATCCTCTCTCTCTATTCTCTCTCTCTCGCTCTCTCTCTACTTGGATTCTTACACCTGGCTCCTATCTTTTGCATTTGACTCAAATTCCTGTGCAAAATATTCGCACGTTTGTGTTTATATGCATTACTAATTAATTACTTTTAGGAATGTTCACAATAGCTCATCAGCTAGTTTTGATGATGATCATGCTCATGCAAACTGATGATAGGCCTATTTAATTTGGGGAAATAATAACAAGCAGAGGCTACAGAGCAAAGCACATATTGCATGTTTTCAGACCATGGCTGTCCTCAACTAAAATTAATTCATATAGTTGACCAATATGTCAACTTAAATCGGCTATTTTCTCCAGACATTTGCCTATTTTCATTGAATGTTTGTTAATTATGACATGCCGTCATGCCCCACTATAGGGATGCAAGCTCCTGTGGTTAAGCCATCTCTAATTGAGATCTACTGTATATCTATAATCAAGTCCTTTCCATTTTGCTGTAGGACTATAGTGATAAGCCTGCCCTCTAGTGGTCTATATGGGCATACGTTGTAGCCTGCTAGAACATGGGTTCACAAATGTACAAGACGTGGTAAATAATCTATATTTAATACATTACAATATATTATAGCATAACGCTAAGAACATTTTAGTATAGCTATATGAATCTTTGTAATAGTGTTCTATCTATGTAGGGCCGGGGTCAGGGCTGCAACAATAATAATATTATAAATGGTACACACATCACACACGCGCGCGCACGCACGCAAGACCAGGCAGCACTGTGTATGCCTTGCTGCCGCTGATTGGCCAGGCCCAGCCAGGCCTATCAGGTCTGCCTGATATTGCCGGCTGCAAATGAGTGGTTCAAGACACAAAACATAATGTGACTGTCTATAGTACAAACATCTTATAATATTTTACATTTGACATGAAATGCATTCAGATGTCTTTTTACAATGGTTTCTAACAGTATTCTTTTTAACATGTGATTGTATAGTGGTTTTAACTGGGTTTTAACATTAATACTTGAATGAATTCAAATACAATCTCTTTTTAACTTGTTTTAACCTACAATGTCCTTTTTATATAGAAACTAGATAAAGTGCCAATCGGCACAGGTCTCCACCAGGATTCTTCCTCAGCCTAGTGGGAATATGCGTGCACAGTTTCATCGCAATCGGACGCTACGTTGAGGAGTTGTGGCCATTTGCTACTCCTGAAAACTGTAGGAGGCAATTGTGGCCAATCAGGATGGAATATGAGAAATCAAACAAACCTGTCTTGATCACATGACTATGGAGATCATGTGTACCGATTTGCGTGAAATGTGGATAAAATGTGAAGGAGTAATAATAGAAATTGTGTTTTACATATGTCGGCCTCCTGGTGGCGCTATAAAGAGCAGATTTGAAAAATCCAGACAAAGGTTTTTCCTTGGCCTCTAGGGAGTTGGCATACAAAGTTATCCACAGATCTGTGCAGTTCGAGGTAAAAACACTTTTCGGCCAGTTATAGCGCCACCTTGAGGCTGAGTTGAAATTGTTCATGTGGCATTTTGTCCTCGGCCTAGTGGGAATGCGGGTGCAGAATTTCACGGAAATCACGCGATCTGAAGGAGTAATAATAGAAAATGTGTTTTACATATGTCGGCCTTCTGGTGGCGCTATAAAGAGCAGATGTGAAAAATTCCAGGCAAAGGTTTTTCCTTGGCCTCTAGGGAGTTGGCATACAAAGTTATCCACAGATCCGTGCAGTTAGAGGTAAAAACACTTTTCGGCCAGTTATAGCGCCACCTTGAGGCTGAGTTGAAATTGTTCATGTGGCATTTCGTCCTGGGCCTAGTGGGAATGTGGGTGCACAATTTCACGGAAATCACGCGGTGTGTTCATGATTTGCAGCATTCTGTTTGAAACTGAGCACTCCTGTGAACTTTGGAAGCCAATCTTAACCAATCAGGATGGAGTGTGAGAAATGTGAAAGACCGGTTTGGTTGAATGGCTCTAGAGAGACTGTGTACCAATTTGCGTGATGTTTGGACAAAATCTGTAGGTGTACTGTGCAAAAACTTGTTTTGCTCAAAGCGGCCTCCTGGTGGCGCTATAACAGGCCGTTCTGGAAAGTCTGGGGCAGAGGTTCATCGTTGGCATCCAGGGAGTGTGTGTGCAAAATTTGGCATCGACCGGGTTAACGGTGGCCGAGATTAGCTGCTCACGGACGGACGGACGGACGGACACACGGACGGACGGACGGACACACGGACGGACGGAGTGCAAAACATACTCTCCCCACATGCCTTCGGCCTGGTGGAGACAATGAAATAGAAAATACAGAAATAGAAGACGGTAGCCAAAATGAATTGTTAATCTGCATAACAGCACCCTCTGGTGGTACACAGAAAATACAGCCGGCACCAAGGAGGGGGAATCCCCATCTTTACATTCAGTCGACTAAATCCTCCATCCGTTTGGTGGCCCGGCCCCTGTTGAAAAATCCAGCATAGACCAGCATAAACTGGACCAGCAACTTTCTTGCTGGTCTTAGCTGGTGACCACCTTTTGCATGGTCTTAGCTGGTGACCAGCTTTAGAGTGTGTTTTGGACGCCATCTTGCTGGTCTTAGCTGGTGACTGACCAGCTAGGTTTTGCTGGTCCATGCTGGTTTAAACTGGTAGCTGGAATTTATGCTGGTCACCAGTTTATGCTGGTTTTAGCTGGTATTTTGATGGTTTTGCTGGTCACCAGCTTATGCTGGTCACCAGTTTATGCTGGTTTTAGCTGGTGACCAGCTTATAGTTTGTTTTGGGTTTAGGCTTAGGTCTTGCTGGTGAATTTCAGCCAGGGTCCCATGGTATTAAAAAATCACACCTGTGTGAAGTGAGGGGCACTAATAGTCTAAAGTGTGAGTCATGACCGAAAGAATAAGGTTGCTAATACAAGCGGCCGAAATGAGTTTTCTTCGACGGGTGGCTGGCATCTCCCTTAGATCGAGATAGGGTGAGAAGTTCAGTCACACGAGAGAGACTCGGAGTAGAACCGCATGCTATTTCGCCTGGAAAGGAGTCAACTGAGGTGGTTCGGGCATCTGGTTAGGATGCCTCTCGGGTGCCTACCTAGGGAGGTCCTCGACGCACGTCCCACTGGGAGGAGAACCCGGGGCAGACCAAGGCACAGTTGGAGGAAATACATCGACTCACTGGCCTTAGAACGTCTCGGAATCCCCCAGGAGGAAGTCACTGATGTTGCTCCGGAGAGGGAAATCTGGAGCACTCTGGTGGAGCTGCGAACACTATTTAAATGGCTTAAAGCAGGGGTGCCCACACTTTTCTGACTTGAGAACTACTTTAAAAATGGCAAGCTCAACATGATCTACCCACAACCCCAAATGTACATGAGGGGGCTTTGTAATAGCGGCACTGGCGTTGCATATAAGACAAACAATGGGAAATAGTCGGGGGAAAGTCTTCATCCCATTCTGTGTGAGTTTTTGGGTTCTTTGTAATTCTACTGACTCTTGAACACAAAGCATTTGACCTTGATGCAGGCCCTGTTGTCAATCAATCAATCAAGTCACCTATTAATGACAGATGCCAAAAAGAGGCGTTTTGTGAATTTTGATTATTAATATATGCTTTTTTTATAGGCCTATTTTAATTATACCTTTTTGAGGGCCATGTCATGTGATCTACCTGCACAGCCTTTGTGATCTACTGGTAGATCACGATCTACCTTTTGGGCACCCCTGGCTTAAAGCATTGTTTTTAATAAGCTTGCACATTTGGTAATATCCTACCAATTTCATATGACATGCCTTTACAAAATATATTGTAGGCTATTATTAGTTTTATACATTTTAGGAGTGAAAACATATGTTTAGATGCCTGTGACAGCCTCTCAGATGGTCAAACAATGCTACTCCGCTGTTCTACGACAGAAAAACAGGTGAGGACAAAGCGTACGACAGCTCCCGACCAGACGTGAGTTTTGAACTTTGTCAATTTCAAGCTTTGGCGGAAATGGTAAATGCCGGCGTGCACCCATATTTTGGCGTACGCACGGTTGATAAATGAGGGCCTAGGAGTCCCAGTGCCATTGAGATGTCCACACTCTCCTCTGTGATTACCTGGTCATCCATCGACAGCATGATGTGGTCATATTTCTTGGGGTGACTCTCCCTGCAGCCTTTCAGCATCATCTTTGGTGTCGACATGTCAGTGCTGGTCTGAGCTTGGCCCTGGGGAGAGGGAATACCATTAACCATCAGACAAACACACACCCTCTGGCTAGTCTCCTGCAGAGCCACTGTGTCAAAAACAGAAACATCCATATGATAATATAAAAACTAATGCAATAATACAATGTGCTTCAATTACATAGTGCTTCTCACACTAGTGAACGGTTCATGGCTCACCTCAACTTCAAACAGCAACTCTGGTTTCTCCTTGAATAGTGCAGGCAAGAGCAGAATTGCTGCTTCCGATTGGAGGCCTTAATAAATACAATAATTTATTATAATAATGTTATTTTCATAATCCTTTAAAATCACGAGAACAAATGTCAGTCAAGTAGTGAGTGAGTGATTCAGGGTGCTACTGCCATCAGTCAGTTTTTTTTTAACTTTTGTAATCTATAAATCAAACAAATTCTACAGATTAAAGTAAATTGCATAAAATTGTTGAAAAATACAACACATTGGACCTTTAAATGTATCAGCATAAAGGTCCCAACGTTCATTCTGCACAGACTAGTTTTCAGCTAAAACAGATTGACAGTTTTTACCATGGTGCTTGGATTAACCTCAGCTGTCTCTGTCTGACGAGGTTGCTTCCTTCCAGTCCATATTTCTGTTATTCGTGCCATTTCATTGTTAGACAAGTAGCTTCCTTTCATTTTTAAATGTATTATGCAGTGAATCAAGCATGGCATCCTGTGAAAGTTTTTCAAGTTGTTAAAGATGAATAGAAACACTAGAACGCATCTCTTACTAGAAAACCCTTACTAGTAAGTATGGGGGGAAAAGTGCCCCTATTCCTGACACTCACTGAAAATAGCAGATCTTCATAAATAGCCTATATACAGTATGGCCGTGTCCATACGACACTGTCAGTGAGGGAGAAGACTGGATCATCACCTAGATCATCACGCTCCATAAATGGAGCTGAACTGTTCTGACATTCCATATGTTGATCTGACCTCATCAAAATCCAGTATACACTCAATACACCAGCTACCAGCTTGGCTTTGCTGGTCTGTCCAGTCATTAGACCAGCTAAGTCCAGATGGTAAGCTGGTTTTTGTTGGTCAGTCCACCATTTGACCATCTACCAGCTTGGCTTTGCTGGTCATCTGGCCAGCCAGCTGGCTCACCAGCAAAGACCAGCAGAATCCAGCCTTCGACCAGCTAACCAAATACACTGACAAATGAGCCAGACCAGCTGACCAGCATGTCCAGCCTGGTATACCATCTAAACCAGCCTAAGACCAGGTAAAAACAGGTAAAACCACCTAAAACCAGCAACCATCATCAGCTGGTTTTACATGTGTATGTGTTGACAAACAACCTACATAAGGACCTACTGTGCAGGCCCCACATGCTTGTGTCTGAGACGCATTCACCCATGGACATGACTCATGGACAGAAGTTTGGACATCACTTTCAAACTCTGTCCTTAAAATACGACATAACAGTAAGTATGCCTTCGGCATATACTCATTTTTTCAGATGTGCACACTCAGAACACGGTAATTATCTCAACATATTTCAGTGTGTGCGCATTGTAGCTATCTGCAGGCAGTATATCTCTATTGAGTTCAAAGTTACTGTTACAAACTTTCTCATGTCAAGGACACCCACATTTATATGTATTTGGCCGTGGACCCACATCTGAAAAATCTTGTAGCTTTAAAAAAAATATATATATATTCAAAGATTTGCACAAATCTTCACAACTTTTCAAAAATAGCAGATCTACAAGGCATAGCATGGCACAAAGTGAGCTTGTATATCTGCTATTTTTGAATAGCCATTTTTGAGAAGTCAAAATTTAACGGCCAAAATATAAAATATGCTAAAATGACTGCGATGCTATATCAACTTATTTTGCTTATTTTACTCCCCAAGGACCCCACTTTGAGAACCAATGTTATGAATAGATGATTAGGAGAGATGGCATACATCCAAGAATGATTTGACACTCATTTCATTTCTAGACATTATGACCATTTATACAGTTGGGACTATAGGAGGCAGATGTGTGGGCCATACAATACATGTATGCTTCTCTCTGTGCTAACAGCTGAACTGCCATGAACCCCCACACCCCATACAGACTGTTGGATTACACTCCAAAGTGATGGAACAGCTGAGTGGAGGGCCAGCAGGCACGTGACAGGGATGCCCGGCCCAAAGGTGCCTGCTTGCTCCTCATGCATTAAAGGAAGTAGGAGCTCATTTCGGGGCTCTCCTCAGTTTGGCAGAGGGAGAGTAGCGCCCAGGATTACAGCTTCTTAGGCAATTGGCACCGGTTGAAAAATGGGTTACAAAATCATGGGATAAAAAATGTAGAGTTACAAAGAAAAGTAGTTCTAGTTTTTATTTTTAATTATTATTAGGCCTATTATTATGGCTATGTAATAACAATTATTTGTTGGTGAAAATAAGAACAAATACAAAGGTTTGTTCCACACAAGGGCTCAATAGCCTGCATCTAGCCCGTGCACACTATCTGCTGGTTCATTTGAGTAACTGCTCTTAGAGAACATTTAAGTTACACTCATGCATGAGTGTAATGGAAAGTCAATGACTTTATGAAACAGAAAATCATGCTGAATTAATGACAGAAACATTATGCAAGTTGAGTGATCATTTATTGGAGTTAAAGAAAGAGCACAAACCTATATAAAATCCTTAAAGTGAAAATCAAGGGTCACTCTCTACAACATTGCTGATGGAGAATGCCACTATCCCACACTCACTCCAGAGTGTCACATTGTATACTGTCGGGCAGAAACCTCTACTTCGTCATTCTATGTCACAGACAAGTAGCAAAAATAGCGGATCTACAAGCTCAAAGCTTGTTTTACTGTAGATCTTTGGTATTGTTTTTATTGGAATCCTTTTACTATTTTTTTATTGGAATCCTGAAAAGTTTTTTTCATTTCATTTCAAATGCATTTAGTTAAACTTATGTTTATGACCATAAATACAAATGGCCGTAAAAAGACTATACACTTTTAATACTAGTCATTAAGCTACTATAATATCGACTGAAGTAATTCAATTCAATGATAGGCTACGTTATGAAATGAAATATTTACTATTTAGTATAACTATTAGTCAAGCTATACCAATTATTATTGCAATTTAAATCTGTATTTCCACAAATATTGTGATAGCTAACCACTGCCCAACCCTGGAACTGAGGTATACTGAGGAAAATAGACAAGACCCTGAAGTAGGTGAGCTTAAGTCTGTCTGTGTGAAATTGCATGTTGAGTTTATTATAAATTAGTCTAAGCAACACACACAATGGTATACATGCATGTATGTATGTACATTATCTGTAGTTGGAGAAAAATCCACTTAATTAATAAACACCATATGAAACTAGCCTACAGTACATCTTTTTATAGTTCTATTGCTTCTCACCAAAAGTTATTAGGCTAATTGTGATACATTTTACCCTTTTTTGTCCCTGACTTTACTGTCCCCTCCCTGTCTATTTCTCTAGCCAAATGACTTCAGAAAGTAGCATATATTTTTAAGAGGAAATATAAGTATCACTGTTTAAGTATCATCTTTTTCAATGTTTTAGGTTGTGGTAATGATGTGGTAATAACATGCCCCCCCCCCCTCCTGTTACGCTTAAATATTGAGGAAATTGATACATTTTCATAATTCTGAAAATATAGTTGATAAATATATTAAAATCTGTGTTCACAATGTGATACCATATTCTTCATTACATGAGGAGTAGGCTAAATGTCCCCCTGTTATGTCCAACATTGGTTGATTGGTCCCCCCCTGTTACAGTGTCGACACATTTGTTTTTCTGACAGCTGAACATGCCCTCTTTCAGAAAAAAATGAAATTGTCCTGTAAAAAATATATTTTGTTTTTAAAAATTACCAGGCTGAAATGGCACCGAATAGTAGGCTAGGATTAGGAATGACCTACTATGAGATTTTGTATAGCGTTCCAGTCTCATTCTCTCTCTTTTTTGGTTTTGTTTATTTAATCAGTGTGTAATGTAATGTGTGTAAACTAAAGCCTATTCCTATTGAGTAGGCGGCCTGTGCCTGATTGCATGGAATTGGTATCCCGACCCGACCGTAACATTTAACTGTTTCCAAAGGAGATAGATACGGCATTTTTGGGGAAAGGAAACCATGCCAGCATTAGCTGTGAATGAATGACCAGTAGGCTACATCTATAGTCAATGTGAACAAAATGTTTCTTCCTCGGCATATTATTATTCTAGAGAACCGCATTGCTGTTTGAACGTCAGGATGGATTTGTTTTTCATAACACAAGCTGACACTTTGAAATTGTGATGTGAATACCGTAATATAATAACGGCGAGATAATGATTAAATAAACGGCACATCATCAGCATTAGATGAGGAGATTTTTTGGCTAACCTCGCGTCACCAGCCATGGTTTCTATTCACCGCTCAGTTCTCAGATCCGCTCTGGAACCCGCCTACTGTATCCGGTGGTTTCCGCACACACATACATGCACGCCACGGTACTCAAACCGGTTCCGTATCCGCTCTGGACCGGATCGGGTAAACTGCGACTGCCAATAGATCCCAGTCGATGCGGCTGCAGGCGGAGTCTGCTGCCCGAAAACTCATTTTCTGTGCGGGTCCTGTCATTGGCTTGGGTGTGGTTTTTCAGCCACAGTACCGTTAGCAGGAAATCAAGCGGGCAGCCCCCTCTGCTTTCCACTGAATCCTCCACACAACACCAAACAAAGAATCAGTTACAGCCTGTACTAGCGGACAAACGTTTCACACTAGGCTGACCTGGAGAACAGCTTATATATATATAGAGAGATATTGATAATAGTCGCTCAGCGCAAATAAGTTTGTTGCGAGTCGCGAGGACGTTACATTCCATGCCATTGTTCTGATGGGCAAAAGTTTCTTCGTGTCCCGTTAGTTTGGTTTCTCTGCGCAATTTAACTTTTTTTTGTTTTTGTTTTTCCAATAATAAATCAGAGCCGGGACGAAGCAGAAATGCCTAAGACGGTAAGATCTAACTGTTATATATTTTCATTCTATATGCCATTGCCTGCGCAGTCTGTTATATTCAAATATCCTCCCTCTATCTCTCTCTGACTCTCTCTCTCGCTCTCTCTCTCTCTGTGTGCGCGCGCGCGCGTGCGTTCATCATCATTACTTTATTTTCATCAGATTTATCTATAATAGGCTATTCACAGATTTAGGCTACGTGGATTATAATACTTTAATGCGACTAACAGGGCGGATCCCATTCCCAACTGAAAAAGTTTCAAATCACATTTGCTCATCATGCTAAATATAGCTGAAGAATAAATGAACGGAAGTGAGTTTGTGGCCTGACAAACTAGGCCTCTCGTTTACAATGTGCTGAACTAACTCTAGCAACGAGGGATTTGATTTATCATGTTGGGGTTCCGCCCAGTGTGTTAAACGGACTACAACTAATTGTTGAGAACGATCATGAGGAAAATTAGTTGTAGTTATTTGCCTGTGATACAGTAGGCCTACTGATTCATAAAAAAATAACACGCACAGATGGAAAAAGTGACTAGTGCCTAGGAGAGTGGTGTTGCCTCTTCTGGTTTGAAACTAAAAGCCATACCAACCAAATTATTGCCTTATATAGGCTATTTCCTTATTATAGGCCTATAGGCTACAGTTTAGACATCATATTTATACACAAAATGGGTATTCTTCTATTTGTGGTGCAGTTTAAAATGTACATTACATGACATCACTGTAGCCTACTATATAGAACTGAGTGGCAATTTGTGTTTGGGAACAGACTAACTGAACTATTACCACATTTTTGTTAACATGGTTGACGCGTTTCTGGGCCAGCAGTTTATTGTCTCAGTAAGTTAATGTGTTGTTCATACATACATAATAAATCCTAATTCCATCTATTCTACCTCAATGAATAATAACAGCCATACTTTATAGTTTTTGGGTTTTTTTTAAATCATTGCTTTTTTAGCATACCGGTAGGCCCAAATGACGTTGCATGCCCATTCATGCAAACAACAAACACAATGTTACCAAAGGTCATAGTTCTGTCAACTCATTTTCTTGTGTACTTTTGTTTGCTAAAACTTCCCTGGATAGCACGTTTTCTTTATTATACAGTTATACACACTCAAATCTGGAAATTGTATAACAGCCATTATGCTGATGTTGAGCAATAAGAGAAAACACCTACTAAGGGCCGATTCATACTCATACAGTATACAGTAAAGTCATGGCTATAAGCAAGAGTGGTGCTGCTTCCTCTATGTGCTTTCTATCTAAACTACACTTTTTAAACCCTCTCTCACCCAGGCCATGTGAGCATTCAAGATAGAAGAATTCTTAACATTTTCCCCCTTTAAAAAACAAAAAAAATAAAGAATACACTATTAGATGACAGCTAAAAATGGCTTCCTGTCTAAGGGTGGAGGGGCTAGGGCTAATGTACCCAGGACTCTGAACTGTCTCCGATCTGTTATATGTAGCAGTGTGGCTCAGAGCCTCTGCCTGATGGCCTCAATAGTCTAATATCTCCTCCGGTCCATAGGGATATCCCTTTAGACTAGTGGTTAAGATGTTGGACTTTCACGTGGGAGGCCCGAGTTCAAATCCCGGGCGTTAGATATACGCTGTCAGGTGCCAATGAGATTGTGCATTGTCCCATCATGTGCACAGGTTGAGAATTCCTCACTGAACCCCATACATCTTATCTTTGATGTCAATGCCTGACCAGTGCCAGAGCTTTGGGACTGATGCTGAATCCTGATTTTGGATACCCACATCAATATGAATTTGTCCATGGATCCCCATGTGAAAATATGTTGTGGGATTTGTGTTGTTTACAGCATTGTCCACATCATTAACTGTGTGTACAAGATTTGTGGTGTTAAAATGTTTCAAAAATATTGCTAAAAATGTATAGCAGATCTAAGATCTTGCCTTGGACCACCTGGAACCCCTCCTGGACTTTGAGAACCACTGTCCTAGAACAATGATAACCAACGTTTAACTTATAAGCATACAAATTAATGAAAATATACTCATAACATTTTGATATATGAAGTATTTAATTATACTATATTAGACTAAATAACATAAGAAAATAATTTAAAGTATACAATGAACAGGCAAACAAGTAAATATGAAATACACACAAACTGAACTGTATTTTATTCAACCCTTTATTTAAGGCCCAAACTGCACCAATGATTCGCCACACAACTCCTTGCAACATGCAACCATGATCCCCAATGGCAGTTGCAAGTAGTTGCATTGATTTGGTTGACCTTTTAACTGTTTCGTTGTAAGGAGTTGTGACTAGTTGCAACTGGTGTGGTTTGGGCTTTAGTCTTATTAAATGACATATGACAGATCTACACGCTCACCATGCATCACCATGTTGCGAGTTTGTAGATTAGCTATTTTTGAAAATGGTCGACACCACCAGATAGACTGTGGCTAAAAATCGGGACACCTTGACTGCATAATTGCAGATACTGATGCGATGTCGTCAACAAGTCAAATAATCGGTCGGGCTCTGTAGTCAGTGCATTGTGCACACTCAATTAGAGTACACTATAGCACATACACTATTTTTTCTGTTACATTTTCAGTAAATACATCTATTCTAGAACAATCAGCTCGTATATGTGCACGTGCACACACACACACACACACACACACACACACACCCCCCCCCCCCTATCAGTATCAGTCATCAGGACAACCTTGCCTCATGCTGTGGGCTATCAGTTAATCAGAGCAGTAAATCCACCCAAAAGGTTGTTTGACAAAAGGAGGCTCCTTAAAAGTGGTGCTGCTAGCCACTCCTATAGACAGCAATGTGTGTCCCTGGCTGGATCTGCCGCTGTGTCTGTCCGTCTGAGTACGGAAATAGCGCTTGTTGACCACCAAGTGTCACTGTTGTGCAGCCTAACACACACACACACACACACACACACACACACACAGCCAGGGAGGAGGGCTTGTACAGTACAGTACAGTACAGTACAGTACAGTACAGTACAGTACAGTTCTACAGCACGAGTACAGTACAGTACCACTCAGTTCAGATGGGTCTGATTTTAGTATACAAATGAACAAAGTTATGAAAAGAAAAACAGCATCTACCAAAAATGCGTAGGTGACATCACAATGGCATAACATGCTTTAGCACCTTCAGCAATAAAATGCACTTGAAGTATTAGTGTTGCAGCTACACTTGACCAACTGGACAGACATGGACGCCAGAAAATGCAGTTCAGTAGAGTAAACACAGTCTGCCTGCTGTAGACATGGGGATTCTTGTAGGGAAAATGCATTGTCATAGAGGCCTTGACTCTTGGAACAAACAAGTCTGCTCGGAACAAAGCAATGCCCTTAGATAAGAGGAAATGCTTTAGGTAGTGTAGCAAGTAGAACATGGCCGGAAACTAATGTTCTCAAACTATTTGAGTTTGAGTGGAAGAAGTTATATAAAGAAGTTACAGTATACGTTATAACACGAAGGTATGCCAGATGAATCTTTCACAGCATACAATATGCAATGAAGATACAAACTAGTGCCTATAGGTTGGTTAGGTGTTCAGGACCACAGCTGGAAGAAACTAATCGTTAGGAACAAGCGAATAGGGGAGGACAGAGACTGGGAAATGCAAGAAGACGAAACAACATAAACAAACATAATCACACCAGAGATTATCAGCACCCGTTTTAGAACGGGACATGATATTATGACCAACGCAACCAGGGATTTACTTAAACTTTAAGTAACTTTGAGTCTTAAAGAGCTCACAGTGCCAAGGTGCAGTAAATGAGGCATAAGATGTGAAAGGAGGAAGCTTTGAAATGTAAGAGTCATTGAGGTGGTAAAGCCGAGGTACGCCCTTAGGAAGGAGGGATCAGTGCTCAGCAGGACAGGATTTGTGGTTAAAGCAGTATAAATAATCTGACATTTTGTGATTTTCTCTTTGCACTTCCATGGCACAATTATTCTGAAATGTACATGTTGATTGAATAATGTTTTTGCATAGTCTCTAGAATTGTGTAGCCGCATTACTTTATTAATGAAAGTAATTCATTATTAGTTTGTTTTTTCTCTCGCCGGATTTTAGTTTTTATTCTCATTTGCCGTTTAAAGTTTGACAAGTAGCCTAGTTGCCAACATTATTTTCGTTCTGGCATTTCACAAAAACAGTGCTTATTGAGAAACTATTCCTTTGCTGGACTACTTTTGGCAACACGTCAATTTCCCAAGGAAGTCATGTTGTGACTCAAGGTCTCTGCAATTGCATCAGTTCCTTTCTAGTAGTTTTCTAGCCTGCTGCCTTATATGGGGTTTCACAGCTACCTCCTCTCCTCCCTGAAACACCCAGCATGGTGCTGCTGGTTCTGCTGTAGCCTCCAATACAAAACACATGATAAAGATACAGGCCTATGTTTATTTTTGTATTCATATATTTGTGCTCAAATGAGCAGTTAACTTAAACGTTTTGAACATAGCACTTTCCAGTAGTTTAGCTGGTTTATCATTGGCTAAAAAGGACCCCGAAACAGTACATTGACTCAGGCACAGACATTCCATTCTTAATAACGCATGCTTTAAAAACACTGAACACACTATAAATTACGCTGTGTTCCCTCTGACATTATGAACGTCTTTCAAAAGCTTACATTAAAAATGACAGCACAGTATCTTTCAACAGGCCTTCATGACGATAGCAATTTAACCATTAGTATCATCATGATATGTTTTACTGATTATTTTCAGCATCATTCCATCTTGTGTCTTGTCACAACTGGTGAAGAATCAAAATGATAGTTAATCCCTTATTTGATCAATCTTATCAACAGAATGAACTCTTCACACAAAATGTAAGCATACTGTAACTTACCACGGAACCCCTGCATGTTGAAAGCATTGCAGATAAAATGTTCTCGTTAGGAACACCAGCAATTTAACAAAGAATGGCAAACCAGAGATGGTGAACTGGAAAACACAGAGGTATGCGGGCAAGGGATTAAAATAATTCTGCAGTGCACAACATAGCGCAGCAGATTAACAGTTTGTAAGCTTGCCGTGGTAGAGACAAACAGCAAACTTGATATGGACTGGTTTTATACTTGGAACATCTGCAAAATAGCTTCGTAAAATCAAACGACTAAGAGTAAGTGCTCATCTATGAGATATGCATTTGTCTATGGAAGATGTCTATGGAAAATGTGATATGTATTTTGGAGGGGAGGACTTTATGTTTGTGGAATAAGGGTTTTACTACAGTAGTTTGGATTCTGGAGGTCCTCCAAATCTGCAGCTGGAAATGAGTATTTAAATTGATTATTAATATCATTATTATCATTGCTTGACCTTCCAACCTTGATCAAGTGGGTATAAGGTGGCATTCATTCATCTGGCTGCATTGACTATGAACTAATTGAACCAGTGAATCAGTGTAATCTTCGCATCCCTGCTATATCAAAATTGTATTATCCAATCTGTGTAATGGGTATAAAGTGCAGTGGATACATACACGTTCATACATCTTTCATCAGTTATAAGTTAACATCATCTTTCACAATGCAATAGCTAATAATTATAAATCACATCAGCAACTAAAGCAACTACCTGTATGTTTGGTGGTCACAGTATTTTGTAAACAATAAAATAAAGGATATTGTTCACCCCACACACACACACACACACACACACACACACACACACACACACACACACACACACACACACACACACACACACACACACACACACACACACACACACACACACACACACACACACCCTTATCCGTGGTCCTCCGGATCCTGAGTGGGGTGTTGTGCATGTGCTAATAATAGTGTCTTAAGTGTTTCCACCCTTATCAGGCCGAATTGTTTTTCAGTTCAGTTCGCAAGATGAACTCTTTTAATTCAGGAAAGCGTCTGTCTAGTCTGCATGATGAGGGTAATCTCCATGTTATACAATATACACAGTAAATCCTCTGTGTTAGATGTATCAATTTGTAACTCCGAGAGACCAGAGTTCACTTAACACCGAGGACTTCACTGTGTGTGTGTGTGTGTGTGTACCATGTCATCCTAATAAGAGATGCCATGATGCCCTTTTGGCATCCAAGTGGTGCTTAAGGGCAAAGCACAGAATGTAGGCGTCACTCCAACCATAACTGTTCTCCCCTCCATGCTGCTCTCCTCTGTGTGCAGCTAGTGACGACAGGACGTGGCAGCGTAACAAGTGTCCTGGGCAGTAAAATGGGGCTGCTGACACAAATGGGAAAGAACGCAGCTCTAATCAGCCGGCACAACTGGAAAATAATGCATACCATTGTTGGGTCAGACCAGGCGTGGGCCTCAGTCGCCGTTTATTTTTTTTGCCATACAGGCATAGTGACGTTTTTGTCATCTCTGAGAGGATGGGAAATGCCTACATAGTTTATCGCTTTACACAGTGCGGTATATTATGAACCCATTCTGACCCGAGATCAGATTCTAAAAATGTCTTCTACATCCCGACAGTTTTCTGAAAAAGCTATGTTTCTATGTCAGTCGTTCTTCGATTTTTCAAAAATAGCAGACCTACAAGCTCGTAGCGAGCCACTCGGTGGCGCTCTATGAGCTTGTAGATCTGCTATTTTTCAATAGCTAAAGCATAGCGAAATGCTAACACCAAAAGGGGCTCCCGCCCCAAAATGGGTAGAAAACATAGTGAGAGCGAGAATACAAATACTCAGCATGTACTCTTTTTTTGCGAACTAAACCGATTGCGTTCTCATCTTTTGAACCTTTGTTTCACGTGGTGTTTTCTGTAAGTGTCTCTGCAAAATATCAGACCTCGCAATCAAGCAATCTGTTCCTATATAGTACTAAGCCATGAAATTCTGCTACCGCACTTGAGAAAAGAAATTAACACACTGACAAGTAGTGTGCTACATAACAGGATGTTAAAGCTGCTCTCGGGGGAGAGTACAGCATGCTGTGGCACTGCCTCATAGGCTCATAGCCACCAGAGGATGTGGTTACTTCCTGCAGATAAGTTCACTTCTATAGAGAGAGACAGTCAAGTCAGTCAGACTGCCATGTTTGTAGGAGATTCTATGGTATCTCTCAAGGGACATTATCTTTTTCTTTAACTACCGTGTCAGAATGACACGACGATAACGTTTTGAAATCGGAAGTGATGATTGACGACGACACATAGACATGAGCGGATACAATAGGAACAATGTGAAATTAAAACGGATAAATGGCCCACATATATTAGTTGAGTGATGATGTATGGGCATAAACTGATGACATCAGGAGTCTCCATATGTGGGCAATGCTGGGCATCAAAGGAACAAGGACTGACCGATACAGATATTTCCATGATATATTGGCATAAAAGGGACACAGGTGGACAAACACAATTAGAAACTGACATCTCCATATTATGGGCACAAAAGGGACACACACAGACAGACGGGTACAACGGGTACTCTGACAAAGCCCCTGACATATGACTCAGACATATTGGTTAAGTGAATAATGGAGAAGTTTTTCATTTCTGCCATAATATCAATGAGTCGACAGAACAATTATTATTGATTCTTTATAGTTGACTAAATTGATTAATCGGATTAACCTCTTAAAGGGGTATTTCACTTTAAAACACTTCAATGTCTACAATGAATTTTGTGTGCACCCCAGTTAGTTTTGATGCTGCTTGATTCAATATTATTCAATACATTTTGTCAGACTCCCCCTCTCCTATATAAACTCATTGTAACTTCAATAACGTCAGTAACGTAACTGACGTTATTCGTCCATTTTAACCATGTTAGATTAATTGAAAACACACATTTAATCTAATACTTTTCTTTTTTCTTTTTTGAGTGCGAAAAAAGTAAACTGAGCAACCGAGTGCTCAATGTTAAAGCCCAGCTGCACGGGGTTTCCTCGCCATGAATCCACGGGTCCGCCTGCAGTCCTTCCTCTTACCACTAGGGCCCCGTGCTTCAACGTTGGAAAGCCTCACTGGCCCCTTGGTTCAGACGCATGAACATAAATTGTCTCTCTTAAATCTAGGAGTGATAATTTCATAACGTCACGATCAATTTATTTGTCTCGCCTTTGGTTTTGTGACCGTCTACAGATTAGCGTGAGAGTGACCACGATGGATGCAGAACTGGAGTTCGCCATTCAGCCCAATACAACGGGAAAGCAGCTCTTTGACCAGGTAGGAGGAATTATCTTGCTGCAACCATGCACTGATTATGATGGGGTCACCAAAATCAGTACGGTTCATCCTTGCTGAGTGCAGTACATTTCATTAATTGGAATCTGACCAATATAGATTTTGAGAAATCATGTGTGCAATTGGAAATGATGTCCTACTGTATGGTGCTAGACTAGAGGAAAGTCCATTGAGTGAGTCATCAAAATCAGTAGGGGCCATTATCACCTGAGGAACATGTTTGGCTTGAACGCACATTGTGCTGCTATAGTGATTGATTGATTGATTGATTGATTCTTTATTTAAGTGTCATGCTTCCGAAGAAGCCCAGCCCATATGGACTTAAGGACACTTTTTTACAGTTTACATAAACAATTACAATAAACCGACATGACGGTTTGCATTTGCAAACAATGATCAAGTGAATACCAAACTGACTAATAGGCGGCGGTGGCTCAGGGGTAGAGTGCCTGGATAAAAACCGTAAGGTTGCCAGTTCGAACCCGGGCTCCCCCAGAGTTACTGTCGAAGTGTCCTTGAGCAAGACACTGAACCCCTAATTGCTCCCGATGTGCTAGTTGGTGCCTTGCATGGTTTCCGCTGCCATCGGTGTATGAATGTGTGGGTGAATGTAATGCACAATCTCTGTAAAGCGCCTTGGATAAAGGCGCTATATAAATGCACCATTTACCATTTACCAATACACTCCAGATCCTTACAAGGCAGATTACATTATATACAACATAAAATACCATAAAATAAAATTCACCATTAGGCCTGTGACAGCAGTCACTAGTAATGCAGATTTTGTCCAAAGCCCACACAAATTGGTACACATCAATCACTAAAGTTATGCAGGGCAGTCATAGATGAATGGGTAGCCTACCTGGGAAACATAATGTTCCCAGGTTTGATTCCTGGCCCAGGCAATGTGTGGAGGAATCCCTGAGCAAGACACTTAGCCCCCAAACTGTGGTTCACTGCTCATGGAACTCATGTGAAGCTAAACTTATGACAATGTGAAATGCTGAAATTGTGAATTTTCAAATAAGCTATATTTACACCTTTTCAATATATATATTATTTTTTTAGGTTGTAAAGACAATTGGATTGCGTGAGGTATGGTACTTTGGCCTCCAATACCAGGATACAAAGGGTTTCTCTACATGGCTGAAGCTCAATAAGAAGGTGAGTGCTTTTTTCCTTTGTCAAGCAACTTGTTTAGCCAAAACATGAATTAGCAGCGATATTTAACTTTCACACGTTTGGCTGTCTGGCTTTCGTGAGCTTTTTAAGAGTTTTTAAGTTGCTTGATTCAGTATTTAGATATTTGATATTAATTTTATCAGACACACCCACCCCTTCCTTTCAAACTCCATTTTAACCATGTTAGATTAATTGAAAACACATAGGCCTACATGTCCATGGATCTGGTGACTGATATTGTCCTTCTAACGGCCGAGCTACACCGAGTGCACGTACATCGCGTTAGGAAAGATCCAACGTATGTCAATGTCTGGCTACACCAGACACGCGGATAGGCCCAGATACGCATGCTCTAAAAATAGGATCGGGTCTTTTTTTCAAGTGCGTATGCCCCCACGTGCACAGATATATATTCCCCCAATGGAGACAGAGGAGCAAATATGCGCGCCCCACATAGATCAGGTGTAGCCAGGAGGGTTTCGCACGCGCATTATTTTCACAGACTGTAGCTCGGCCGTAATGCGTGAGGGGGCTGTATTTTTTCAATTACTTTAAAAAAAGGGTATCTTTGAAAAACAAAGTAAAGGTCCCGCACACTGTCAGACACTTGCCAAAATGTTGCTCTTTATTAATTCAATTACATTTTTTTTTACGTATTTATAATGTTTTTGGAAATGGGAACGAAAAATTATAAAATGAACGAAAACAGTTATTGGCCCTCTTGTGCATAAGAAAGACATTATCAGTCATCCGAACCAAGGAGGGGTGTTTTCAATGAATCTAACATGGTTAAAATTGAGTTTGAATGGTAAGGGGGCGTGTCTGATAAATTATGAATATCAAATATTTAAATACTGAATCAAACGGTCTGGGGTGCTCACAAAAGCCAGCGTAGACGTAGTTAAAATGACTCCAAACATGTTTGAAAGTGAAATATTGCTTTATGTACAGATGCTCGTTTAAAAATGTAAATTGATTTAATTGAACCGCCTTTAATAGATCGTCTGCTGTGTGGCCCATTAAAAAAAGTTCCATATTTTCCAAAAGAAAGGTTTATTTTCACGTGAGAATATAAGTAACGTGAGGATTCACACATCATAGTGCCTATGATGATGTGTGAATCCTCTCGCCTATGACTATGTATAGCACTGTAAATAGAATAAATACAATAGATAATAGGCCTACATGAAACATTTATTCCGTAACCCATTTAGGCCTGACCTTGACATTAAAGAAAAGTTCTTCTAAATCCTCCAGTTTTCTGAAATAAATATTTTCACGATTTTTCAAAAATAGCAGACCTACAAGCTCGTAGCTATGAGCTATGAGCTTATAGATCTGCTATTTTTCAATAGCTAAATTATAACAACGTTTAAAACACCAAAAGGGGTTCCCGCCCAAAATGGGTTAAATCAATGTTTAGAAAACTGTATCCAGATTTGAATGGACAAAATAAATAATAATCAATTAATAATGTAACCAATTGTATTAATCGACTATAAACCGTATTGTTTGTTTAATGTTTAATCATTATAATCCCTAGCCGTAAAACGTCCTTGATTGAAAAAGGCACTACACTATAAAAGCTCTGTCGCTCGCGTGGAACATCAGTAAAGTGCTACCTGTGTCTCACCTTCGCCCTATAGGTAACGGCCCAGGATATAAGGAAAGAGAGCCCGCTGCTGTTTAAGTTTCATTAGTAAAGTGTTACCACCTGTGTCACACCTCGCCCTATAGGTAACAGCCCAGGATATAAGGAAAGAGAGCCCGCTGCTGTTTAAGTTTCATTAGTAAAGTGTTACCACCTGTGTCACACCTCGCCCTATAGGTAACAGCCCAGGATATAAGGAAAGAGAGCCCGCTGCTGTTTAAGTTTCATTAGTAAAGTGTTACCACCTGTGTCACACCTCGCCCTATATAGGTAACAGCCCAGGATATAAGGAAAGAGAGCCCGCTGCTGTTTAAGTTTCATTAGTAAAGTGTTACCACCTGTGTCACACCTCGCCCTATAGGTAACAGCCCAGGATATAAGGAAAGAGAGCCCGCTGCTGTTTAAGTTTCGGGGCAAGTTTTACCCCGAGGACGTCTCCGAGGAGCTGATCCAAGACGCCACGCAGCGGCTATTCTTCCTGCAGGTGAAAGAGGGAATCCTGAACGACGACATCTACTGCCCTCCGGAGACGGCCGTCCTGTTGGCGTCGTACGCCGTGCAGGCCAAGTACGCCGACTACAACAAGGATGTCCACACCACGGGATACCTGTCCGGTGACAAACTTCTCCCTCAGAGGTCAGTCCCTCTGTTTGAGAGAGAGAGAGTTGTGACCTTGTAGATCTGCTATTTTCACAATAGTTATCTGTGGAACCGAGTCAAGCTAAATTGAACGCCTCAACTCCCGACATTCCGAGTGCTTATCAGGGTGGGGGGATGGGGGACTGGGGTCCCCGGTTCAAATATGATTATTTTGGTGGTTCGCGGCCTGAAATGGTCGAGAGCCACTGGCTTAACCAACAAAAAGCTAGCTTTAAACATCCTGCTTAGCATTATCAAAGTGAATTCATGTCTGAACTTTCCAGCCATGCCTCTCCCTCGCTTAGCTGCAAGTTAAAGAGTATCTGCACGTCTGTCCATCTCACTGAAGGGACCGCTTGCATTCTATTATACTTTAGCTATTGAAAAATAGCAGATCTACAAGCTCATAGTGCGCCACGGAGTGGCGCGCTACGAGCTTGTGGGTCTGCTATTTTTGAAAAATCGTGAAAATGCGGCCCAAATGTTTGAATATATTCTTTCACAGCAAACGTTAACCGCTGACATAGAAATATGGGGTATTTCAAGAAAACTGTCAGGATTTAGAAGACATCTGTAGAATCGTTCCCAGGTCAAAATGGGTTAAATTAAACAAGCTCGAATAGAGCTACCGATGTAGACGTGAAGGATATGTTTCAGGCGGTACTTTTGTAATATTCAGTCTTTCCCTGCGTGACTCGATGCACTCGTCATCATACTGTGTGTGTTTCATGTTTTCAGAGTGCTGGACCAGCATAAGCTCAACAAGGAGCAATGGGAGGAGAGGATTCAGGTGTGGCATGAAGAACACAAGGGAATGCTTAGGTAACACACACACACACACGGCTCCCCGCGTTCTTGAGCTCAACCTGCATCTCAACTCATTTCAGTGCACCAGCTAACCACAAAGAAGTCTTTCTGTTCAGGCTTCAGGGAAGCTACACCAGTTTTCAACATTTTAGATTGTACTTCAAACCACACAGCACCAGCGGTATAGTCACACATTCCACAATTCTACCACATAATGCTACCTTCCAAGACAAGGTGTTGACAGAGTCTTAATCTAGAACAAACGCTCTGAAAGTTAATCTGGGTCCTTTTTTTCCCCTTTTCCTTGACATCTCCTGCAGTTCCTCGGTAGCCTATATCATCTACATCTTGCTACTGTTTTGCTACATTCTTGTACAAGAATTCTTCTACAAGAATGTAGCAAAACGGTAGCAAAATCAAGGACTGATCTGAGAGAAATATGTCCTTGGGGTTGAAATGTGCTCTTCTCACCTTTTACTGCCCAGTTTGCAGATAATTAATTGACTGTTGCCCACAAAGACAGTTATGCAGTACACACTCCAAAATAGAAAAGATGATGATAGTCAAGCATCTGCCTTGTGCCAGTTTAATTATGTTAGTACTTTAGTTTACTGTAAACGGCAGTTTTGTCTCCTTTCTTAGGCTCGTTTTCTTGAAGAGTCAGGTCATGTACATTTTTGCACATCCTCTTTCAGTTAATACATGCCATGTTGAAACTGGTTCCGACATTTACACATTCTTGTAGATGATATATATAGGCTATAGAAGCGACAATGGTGGTCACACTGTGACTACAGTAGCTGGCCAGTGCCTAGTATAGCTATGGATAGACCTTCACACTTAACTGACACAATGTGTTGAGTCATTGGACGGTATGAGCTTGGCTTGCCCACTCTTTAGTGCCAAGCAGTCACTCAGCTCAGTAATCAGCGATCCAGGTCTGGAGACACGTATTGACTGCAATGCATAGTTCTAATTAATGGCTTAACCCAAAAATGAAATAGATCAATTGTAATAAATAAACCAATTCCTTTGACATGTCTGACCCGTTTGCTGACCTTATGAAAACCCAACATTATTATTTTTTACTCAAGAGAGGAATCCATGATGGAGTATCTGAAGATTGCTCAGGATCTAGAGATGTATGGAGTCAACTACTTCAGCATCAAGAACAAGAAGGGATCAGAACTTTGGCTGGGGGTGGATGCCCTAGGACTAAACATCTACGAGCAGAATGACAAGTGAGTGACTGCAAAATAATAAGGTTCTGATATGGCTTTTACAAACGTAAATTACAGTCCGTCACAAAAGTAAGCAAAAAAAATAAGAACCATGCCCAAAGCCTTTGTTTTGCTTTCCCATGAACAGAATGACGCCCAAAATTGGTTTTCCTTGGAGTGAAATCAGGAACATCTCCTTCAATGACAAGAAGTTCGTCATTAAACCGATTGACAAGAAAGCACCTGTGAGTACCTGATCTCTCATAAAATGCATGCTTGTCCAATAAACTCACATATGAATTATGAACCACATAATATACATAAAGTAGATGGACAGGATTACCAAGAGCTCTATACTAGGCCCCCCCTCCCGTTTTTGTACTACACTAAATATCTTCGGCCGAATTGCCAATATACCAGCTCACGGAATAGAGATGCTAGTGTTCAAATGGTTAAACACTTGCACCAAAGCACACAAGTATTAATTAGCCTAAACATCCTTTCTGAAAGACACTTATACGTAATGTTTTATTGCCATTGCAGGACTTTATCTTCTATGCTCCGAGACTTCGAATCAACAAGCGCATCCTGGCGCTGTGCATGGGCAACCACGAGCTGTATATGCGTCGCCGCAAACCAGACACCATCGAGGTGCAGCAGATGAAGGCCCAGGCCCGGGAAGAGAAGAATCACAAGAAGATGGAGAGGTACGTAGGTGTTCTAATTCCTTGTTAGAAACCTATGGCGGAAAACATGCTCGTCCAAAATGATTGCCCTCATAATTTGAAAGTAGTAAGTCGATGAAGTTTATTCAAGTAGTTCTTGTAATACTTTGTTTGGTATATCCATGTTTGGGCCTAATTCGACCAGATCACACTGATCATTGTGGAATAAAAAAAAAACAGAGCTTTCCTTCTGTGTGGTTTAGAAGTTGGGATCGATTTTAACTTTAACGTTAACTTTAACTAAGATGCAAGCGGTGCCTCCCACAACTGCATGCACTGAACTCTGTGGTGTGTCTCCATCAGGGCTCTGCTGGAGAACGAGAAGAGGAAAAGGGAGGTGGCGGAAAAAGAAAAGGAGAAGATTGAAAAGGAGAAGGAAGAATTAATAGAGCGATTAAAACAGATCGAGGCGCAGACGAAGAAAGCCCAACAAGGTGGGTGACATCCCTACGAGCTCTTTAAAAAAAGCCTCACAATATGTTAACCCATTTTGGTGTTTTAAAGCATTATGTTATACTTTAGCTATTGAAAAATAGCAGATCAGTGCCGCGCTATGAGCTTGTAGTTCTGCTATTTTTGAAAAATCGTGAAAATGCGGCGCAAAACTTTGAATATATTCTTTCAGAGTGAACGTTTTTAAGTCAAATCTTTGCTTCTGGGGGGGGGGGGGGGGTCCCTGGAACTACATATTTTCAGATGGGGGTCGGCCGCCAATTACAGATAATTCTCGGGGTCCTTGACATGAAAATGTTTGAGAACGACTGACATAGAAACAGAAAACTGTCAGCATTTAGAATACATTTGTAGAATCGAACTCAGGTCAAAATGGGTTGAGAAAGCATCAATATGTTAATGCACTGTCATAACATGACATGGCTGTTCTTTTGCCCGCACACACACACACAGAGCTGGAGGAACAGACCCAGAAGGCTCTGGAGTTGGAACAGGAGAGGACGCGCGCCAACGAGGACGCCGAACGTCTGGAGAAAGACCTCAGGATGGCCGAGGACGCCAAGTTCACTCTGCTTCAGCAGTCTGAGAACCAGATGAAGAACCAAGAACACCTGGTTGGTGACACCCCGGAAGAGATATTTTGATAGGACAACGTGGTTAATGAAAGTGGGGATCCAGGGGTCCTCGAGTACGTTCCAGGGAGTTCCCAGCAAAATGTTTGATAGTTAGGAACTAGGTCCGTAACCTATGAGCGTCTGTGGCCTAATGCAGGGGTTTTCAACTGATTGTGAACCAGGGACCACCACCCTGACTTAGAATAAACCTGGGGACCACATTAATGCTTTTGTAACACTTGCTGCTATGCATCCCATTCAACTGTTTCTCAACCAATGGTCCATTGACTACTAATAATTTCCTAATAATAACTTAACCAGACAATCCGCTGCACTTCCCCCTCTTGAGATTCTTACTCCCTTTTCCTGTTGAATTTCTTGACCTCCAATTTGTCAGTAAATGACTACATGCACGGTCATCATAGGTCACCGGGTCATTCAGTTCACCGTTTCTCTAGTGGAATGATTTTTTTTTTTTAAATCAACACATCCTATACGTTACTAAATGAATGGTCAGGGACCACATGCAATACTTCCAGGGACCACCTTTTGGAAACCCCTGGCCTAATGCAAAACAAACCTGGGGGCCTCTTATACTAAATTATACTAAAAGGAGAACACAAAAGGCCCCCGGGGGCTTGTTTCCATATATGAAGTATTGAAAGCGTGTGTCCGCGTGTCTGTGTGGGGCAAAATGGCGAGTTTTCGGTCTGATATTCCAATGTGAAGTCATGTCAAGAAAAATAAATGAAAACCTTTTCCCTTCAGGCCACAGAGTTGGCGGACCTGACCTCAAAAATCTCCCTACTGGAGGATGCCAAGAAGAAGAAGGAGGATGAAGCATTGGAGTGGCAAGAGAGGGTATGTCTGACATTTTATACAGTATATGAAAGAGAAATATTTAATATTCATCACTTTATTACTTAATGAGGGCAACAAAGGTGCATGATCACAGTTCCCAGAAAATGTAGCATGGAATCTATTCTGCTTAAGAATAATACCCTAGTTTGTGTTGATGTGTCTGTATTAGTGTATTGTATGTGTTTTTGCGCATACATACAGTATGTGTGTACAGTATGTGGTTGACAGAGTGCACATTTACTGTCTGTCTGCATATGCATGAAAACCGGAGGATAAATATGCTATTTGGGTCTGTGATTACTAGTATGTACCAAAGCCTCACAATCGAGAATTTGATCTTCAGAATATCACTTAGAAATGACATTCACCATGTTTCCTGCTCATTAGTAAGCATGCTGTTCATGTCCTCTGTAAATCATTCAACACTTGTGTATAAAAGGAAACAAGTGAAACGTTTACATTTTCTGACCAACTACTTACAACCCCCTTGGGATGTACTAAGGAAGGACATTCCTAGGACCTTGTTTTGTCTGTGTGTGTGTGTGTGTGTGTGTGTGTGTGTGTGTGTGTGTGTGTGTGAGTGTACACAACAACCACAACATGCTCCAGTCTTCATGCTGGGAGAAGTTTTCTTTCCTGGGAAGATATCTCGTATCCCATTGTGATATCAGAAGAAGGTTCCTGTATTTTGAAAATACAGGAATGAATGAATGATTGAATGAATGATTGGTGATTAGAATGAATAATAGAATGATACTACCAATGTACCAATAATTTGTGACGTACGCTGGTTCACATTTGGCTCTTTTCAACTACGAAGGGTAACCCAGAACCTTCCATAATATTCCAAAACCCACAAAGTTCTGTGATGTTTTTTTTGTTTACGTCTCTCCTGAGGAGAGCATATTGTGAGCGTTGTGATAGATCGGCTATTTTCAAATAGCCTGATGTATGAAAGTTTAAAGGTATATTCAGTGATTTCACTTAATTCAAATATCACTTATATTTTTTGTTTTGTTGTGATAATCCTCTCTACTATAGTGTGTGCTGACCATATAAGGAGTTCCTCCCTGTCCCCAGTTAACCCCTGGGGGTCAAAAAACCTTACGTTTCGTTTTTGACTCTCTATCCTGATTGGACGAAAGGTTTTGGGTCCCAGCCAAAAACGAAACCTAAGGTTTTAGTGAAATCACTTACCTTTAAAGTAAGTGCTTCATGTAGCCAAGTCGCTTCTTTCGGGGCTTCTTTTCATAGACCACAGGTCGCTTGTTTCTCTCGCAGAAACACTGATTGTGTGAACTATAAACGATTGTTCCCTCTCAGGCTACCATGGTGCAGGAGGACCTGGAGAAGACCAAAGACGAGCTGAAGAACCAAGTGATGGTGGCTCACATACAGCAGCCCGTGACCGGAGAGAACGAGGACGACGAGAATGACGACGAGTACGAGGCCAGCGCCGAGCTGTCGGCCTCCGTTGCCACCAACCTCGATCGCAGCGAGGAGGACCGCATGACAGAGGCCGAGAAGAACCAGCGCGTGCAGCAGCATCTACTCGTGAGTCCAGTGTTGCTTTCGTCGACTAAAACTAAGACGAAAAATGTTCGTCGACTACCTATTTTCACTGACAAAAACAAATGGAAACTAAATGAAAACTAAGCTACGATGACTAAAACTAAGACTAAATATACTGACAATTTCGTCGACAAATAAAAACTAGACTAAAATGTTAGGAAGGGACTAGTGGACAAGAGATCCAGTATAAGTAATTTTACGCTTGGTTGCATGCTGAAAATAGCCAATCTATCTGAGCTTGTAGATCGGCTATTTTCAGCAAGTGTAAAATCACTCATTACGACGGCATCAAGACTCGCCAAAATACATTTTAGTCATTTAGACATTTAGTGGACTAAAACTAGACTAACACTAAGACATTCCAGGTGACTAAAATGTGACTAAAACTAAATGAAGTTTCAGTCCAAAGACTATGACTAAACTAAAATAGAAATTTGCTGCCAAAAACAACGCTGCGTGAGTCCCGTCCCCTCGCGTATAGACCCAGGAAGTGGTTACTTCAACTGAAGGGACGTATAGTCAGTGGTGGAAACTTAAGCACTTAAGTAGCCTACATTGTATTCAAGTGCTGTACTATTTTTTTAGGTACTTTACTTGAGATTTTACATTTTTCAATACTTTACAGTATGTATGTCAGAGGTGCATTTTTACTTTTTACTCCAACACAATGATTTGAAAACTTTTAGCTACAAGTCACTTTGTAGATTTAGATAGCATACACAGTAGCCTACATCAACCAATTAACCCCCATTTCATTTTATTATTTCATACAGAGGGATGGTCTTCCTGCTAGGCCTGTCGCACCTCCAAGGGTGCCCATGTTAGTTCGTCTGTTTGAAAATAGATGATAGCCGGTCAGGTCACGATGTCTGTGACGTGACACATTGTGAAGCTTAAATTAAATAAATGAAATTCAATACTTTTGTACTGTAAGTATATTCTGACGCCATTACTTTTGTACGTTTACTGAAGTAAAATTCTGAATACAGGACTTGTAACAGAGTACTTCATCTACATCAGAGTACTTTTTCCACCACTGCATATTAATATTGAAGACAAGTCAACAGCAAGTTTTTTCTTATGAACAAAATGGACCCTTATGGGTCTGTAACTCTGAGAGTGTACCCGTTAGGGTAAATTGGTTCCATTTGTACACTCTCAGAGTTAAATTAATTAAATTGGGTCCCAGAAATAGAAGAAATGCCATTCAATGGGGGTCCGTAGCCTAGTATTGCATATCAAACTGAGGGTCCTTGAAATGAAACGGGTTGAGAATGACTGCTACGTAAAAAATCTTCTCTTATGGGGGTCTCTGGCATATCTTTTCAAATGGGGGTCCACGGCGGCTGTTAAATGTCAATTTGGGGGATCCTCGACATGAAATAGTTTTGGAACCACTGAATTAAATGTGACGTGTGGCTGTTTTATTTACACGCTGTTACAACCGTTAACAAAAAACTATTTTGTTTACTTTTATCACCAGGCTTTGAGCTCAGAGCTGGCCAACGCTCGGGACGAGACCATGAAAACCCAGAACGACCTCATCCACGCGGACAACGTGCGCGCGGGACGGGACAAGTACAAGACGCTTAGACAGATCCGCTCAGGCAACACCAAACAGCGCATCGACGAGTTTGAATGTATGTAACCTGTGTCCGACCGACCCACAGCAGGACAGCAAGGCCATTCTGCCCAAGGTCTTCAGCCCCGCATCACGCAAGCTATAGGGCGTCTTTATTTCCGAATAGACAAGATACACAATTTACATTTTCTACAAAAAAAGTGCAGCGTGCGAACATGCAGTCACAAACTGGAATAGTCTGTAGCGGGGTTATCATCCTTCATTTTGAATTTTAGGTTGTTCAGTTGAAAAGGGACGTATTTTTATTAATACTTTATTCATAAGGGTTATACATATCACAGTATGAACAGGCTTGTGATATTTCATGAAATAAGGTTTTATAACTTCCATACCTATTTATGTCACATTTATGTAATATGATTCCATTGTAAATTTAAAAAATAAAATAAAAGGCTCCTGGACCAATACAATTTCAAAGTCTGAAGAAAGTGTGTAGTTCCCAGCCAAATGCATTGTAATTGCTCCAACACATAACACAAGACAAATAAAAAAGTGTCTGTCTGGAGGATTATGTATGGTGGCGAAGGTTTTTACATTTCACAATACTCACAAATCATCTACACTTTTTACAGTATTGCTTGTGTCTGGAGAGTGTCATTTCAGCATTATCTCCCCCCCCCCCCTCATAATCTGATGTCATCACAAAGAACTGACACAATTTAGCCTAGACATGTCTAGCTTGGACTGGCTCTAGCTTAACCAGCCTCTTTTTCCATACAGTAGTAGACATGAAACATGACAGTCACAGGACCCTTTTGATCTTTTTAACAGCACAATCATACAATAACGTGTACCACTATGTATTAATTGAAATTATATGTAATTTAAGCAAACAAGGTTAATGAGCCTTTATCGACTTTCGCTGTCTATCTTCCTGGTTCCAATATAATTAGTGTGCAGTAAAATGCAAAATGCTTAATAATACAAACACAAGGACAATATGCTAAGTTGCTGTTCTGTTCTTTGGGTTAACTGCATATGGAAAACAATCCATACCTATATGTGAGAGACGACACACTGTTTGACCTCTGAGTCTATGCATATCAATATTTTGAAAGTTAGGTTTTTGATGAGTTTAGATCATAGAGTTATATATAATAGAGATGTCACCGGATTTCTCCTCTCATCAAGTTGCTCACCCAGCGCATGAGGCGTTCTTCCAGGTTGGAACAGAGTGCATTCTGGGACTGCAGGTTATGGGCCATACATGAATGTGCTGGGCCGTTCATAGCGTTGCGCGCGTTCACGTATGGAACATATATAGCGTTCACGCATGGAGCATATAGCGCGTTCACGTATGGAACATAGTGTTCACGCATGGAGCATATAGCGCGTTCACGTATGGAACATAGCGTTTATGCATGGAGCATATAGCGCGTTCACGTATGGAACATAGCGTTCACGCATGGAGCATATAGCGCGTTCACGTATGGAACATAGCGTTCACGCATGGAGCATATAGCGCGTTCACGTATGGAACATAGCGTTCATGCATGGAACATATAGCGCGTTCAACGTATGGAACATAGCGTTCACGCATGGAGCATAATAGCACGTTCACGTATGGCACATGCCATGCATAGTTCCATGGCCCATAGTGCAATACCACTTTCGGCCACCAAATTTGGTTCGCTTCAGTGTTTCCTCTCGGTGACGTCTCTCTATATATATACTCTAAGGTTTAGATGGGATTTTATCTATTTGTGTGAGCTTAGAGAGGTTTACCAGCAGTTGATGTATTTAGGAATATTCAATATATTCAATCTGTGGTCAACATAGTGTTTCTCATCATGGGTGGCATTGCTTTTGCAACATCTCTATAACACACGTGGCACTTGGTCATTGGCAATGAAGTATTATAAAGACAAATCTCACTATACAATAAGCTATTTCACCATATGACACATATCCTTCCCCCCCATTATAAGTAAATATCATGTGTTTATCAATCAAATTCTTATGATGGTTTTACATGTGCTAATCAATATCTATGGGGCTTATGCAAGCACATGGATGTCCAACATAATGTTCATTAAATGGCCTCATAGAGCACTAAGAACAAAATGACTGCTTGAATCTCTCTGGATACTCTTGAGATGTCTCATGCTTAATCTCATTATATAAATGTGACATATGTTTGAAAGCTGCTGTAAATGTGAAATGCGTCAAAACATCATGAGCCTGTTTTACTCAATTTATGCTCTGTTGCACGATGTAGCAAGATTACAACACAATGTGCTGCGTTATGTGAGCTTGTAGATCGGCTACTTTTCTCACACGACACAGTCTTGAGACAGAGTGAAAATCGGCTTAGAAGTCTCTTGAATGGTTGAAGGACAGTCTAACCTAGAATACACATACATACAGTATTTTATTCCCAGGATGTATTGTAATATCATCCAACACAAATGACTTTGACACACAATCCAAACAGTGCAGAAATGTACCAGCAAAACCATTATGGGACAATAGATTACTTTTTATGGGCTGGACATATTTTAAATGTTATTTTTTTAATGTGAGCAAAGTGTATTGTTAACAGTTTAGCAAATAAGAACATTAGATTGTATTTTTAAGATTTGGTTCACATTATAAGCTATAAAGAATGGTTGCCTTCTTAGAAGAGCATATATATTTTTTTCTAAGTCTTCATGACTTAATTAAATTCCTTGGGGTGGGGAGGTCGTTTTTTCAGAGAGAGAGAGGGAAAAAAAGGAAATTGGCCAAAATAGGCATACTGTTCCAGATGGGAAGGATGATATGTTACAAGTTTCTGAAATATGTGTCTTAAAATCTTGATTTAGGTTTTCTTTAGGGGATTTTGGAAATGCCGAAATAGATTTTTAATATTTAAAATACTATGTAGAATCTTTATTTGGCCTAGCGGTAGTTGGAACTTGGAACAGCTGAGTTCTGTGCTAGGAGGTTGGCGTGACACTTGTTATTAGACTCAAACAGCAGCGACGGTACATGACATTCCATTCAACTCCCAATCAATTCAGTCAATCACCAGACACACACACAGTACATACTGTACAAGTCCTTATATTATAGGATGTCACACAATAACACAATATGCTGTGAGATAATATAAAGAGTGTTTCTGCCTATTCACACTGTAGGTTTATTTGTAGCTTTTTCTTTAGAAAATACAGAATCAGTGACTTTGAATTAAGTAATTGTTTTACTCACCAGTATTTTGTACACATTGAAGGACAATTTGTAATTTGTAACACGATACAGTATTTACTGTGTATGTACTTTGCTCATTGCTGCTTACTGTAACTGCATCTGCTAAGACATACTGACATGCACAGGTGTAGATACTGTACTGTACTTTTTTTTTTTACATCAGCCATTATCTTCAGCTCTTTACCATATCGTGTGTAATATCTGAAGCTATATGGTATCTGCTATAAAGAATTTAATGAAATTTGAACATTTCCAATTTAAGAAGTGACTATTTGTGAAAGAAAAAGTGGATGCCAAATTGCTGTTTCTTAAAGTGAAGCTAATTTTATATGAAGGACTGGAATCCACCAGGATAAAACATGCTAGTATTGAAAATGATTTGATAACAGGCAGTGCCTTAATTGTTTGAGGTATTCAGTAGACATTTCTTGCTTCAAAATTAATTCAACAATAAATAAAAGGAGAAGCCTGCATTCTGTTTCCAATAAATCTTGTCAATTTCTTCGTTACAATGCTGTTGAGTTTGTAGTTGTAGTTTTAGTTTTTATTCATAATAAAAGACAGAAATAATTGCAGGTGAGAAAGGAAACCCATATACAGTAGGGCTTATACAAGGTTCTCACCTAAAATAATGAACAAGTAGTAAGTTAAATAGTAATCAAACGGTTGTTCAGCAGCAGTAGCTCAGGAGGATTTGCCATCTTGGAAAGCAAATCGATCAGTCCCTGTCTCCTGACTCCATCCCTATAGCTGCTGGCTGATCGGTCCCTGTCTCCTGACTCCATCCCTATAGCTGCTGGCTGATCGGTCCCTGTCTCCTGACTCCATCCCTATAGCTGCTGGCTGATCGGTCCCTGTCTCCTGACTCCATCCCTATAGCTTCTGGCTGATCGGTCCCTGTCTCCTGACTCCATCCCTATAGCTGCTGGCTTTCTTTGTCACAAAATGTCCTGGAACAAGATACTAATCGCCTAAATACTGGAGTTGAGTACTTTATCCACTACAATGAGGGCACTGGTGTATTCACACATATATGGAGGAATACCACTTACATATGATTTTGAGTTACCATCAAAAGATACAAAGTTCAATTTGATGTTTTACAAATGTACAACATGGAGGCACTGGGTGGCAGTGTTGCACTGTTACACAATATTAGTATTTGCATTTTGTCAGCAGGTTTCAACCAATCAGTTTTACTGTGTAATCTTTCTCCCCAATTGGTTCCTTGGTGGTAGGCTGGCACTTTACCACCCAAATGCCTAAAAACATTACAATATTGGAGCTCATAATATCTGGGTGCCTGTGAATTTTTACAATTATCCTTTATTCTTAAACTTCACTTAAATAAATTCTAACCTAAAGAATAGAAGAATAACATAAAACTTGCATTATTACATTGACTAATATTACCAAGGTACAATATTCCCATTGTTTCTATGTGTAATAGTGTAAGTGGAGATACTGCTATAATAATGTTATGTGTTCCCAATAAATGACATGCAATACATACAGTAGACATTATATTACCAATAGAATAATTCTCAGCTACAAAACAGAAAGTATGTGGAAATGTAGGCTACAAAAAAGGTGAACAGTTAAACACCAAAGATGATGCAAGTCAGCAGACTTCCCAACATGTGTTTGACTCAATCTGGTGCGTCTTTATTGCGACCAAAGGTTGCGCGTTTACTATGAAAACCTGCATCTTCCGTCCGTTAGTTAGATAGTCACCCACGTCTACATATATGGTGTCACGGCTCGTGACATCACGTGACATCATGGAGACCCTTATGGTGCGTTCAGACGGGCAAATTAAACGATGCAAAGACACGCTAGAACCTGCATCTCCCATCCGTCAGTTAGTTAGACGCCCCACACCTCCATATTATAATGGTCACGCCTCGTGAAGAAAAAAAAGGTTTGCTGACAGTTTATTCTTTTTCACCACTGTCAGTAGAGCACGATTAGCTCGGGTCGGGACTTCAGTCCTATAGTATTTGAATGCATCTTTATAGTATGCACACAGAATATACCTACCTACCTAGTACCTAGCTACCTACCTACCTACATACAGCAGACTTTAGTTTATTTATCGATTTATTGTATATACATTTGGCATGTAAAGATCAGAAAGTATTTGATGTTTTGGCCTTTAGGTTACTGCTTAATATTATTGTATTGTATAGCAGGGGTTCTCAACCCATGGGTCGCGACCCCTCTGGGGGGGGTCGCCAAAAGTCCACAAATTATAAAAAAATAAAATAAAAATCACACACGTGTGAAATGAGTGGCGAAACTCCGTGTGGGGGTCCCCGGAAGTTCTACACCCACAGGACCACGGCCAGGGTGCCGGCCCGGTTCCGGCGAGTCGCCCCACGTTCGAAACGGTAGAGAAATGACAGAGTTACCATGTGGGGGGTCTCCGGTGGTCCCCGGGGGGTCCCCGGAAAATCCAGACCCCCAGGAACGCGTGGCTGGGCGGGGCGATTCAGACAACTGCAGTATGGACAATGATGTCCAAAACCTGATTAAATCTGCCTCAGCCTGGACCCTGTATCGGCGCCACATCCGCCAGCTGGAGAACTTCCACATCAAATTTCTCCAGCGCATCCTTGGGCTGACCTGGCGCCACCGTGTACCTCACACGGACATCCTGAAGAGAACCGGCACTATAAGAGCATGGAGGCTTTTCTTCAGCACCAACTGTGATGGGGTTGGCCACACCATCAGGATGCCAGAGAACAGGCTTCCACGCCAACTGCTCTATGGTCAGTTACACCATGGCCAGCGATCCGCAGGAGGGCAAAAGCGGAGATATAAGGACCAGCTCAAAATATCACTGAAGAGGTGTGGAATACAGCACACCCAGCTGGAAAGCTCTGTCTCAGAACGCACCTTATGGAGGCAGCTCTGCCATACTGGACTTAAGCGGTTTGAAGAAGAGAGGAGTACGGCAAGGGAAAAGGAAACGCCAGGGGAGGAAGATGATCACTACAGCCAAGTCCACAACTAACACTGACTTCATATGCCCTCACTGCAATAAACAATGTGGCGCTCGGATTGGTCTTCACAGTCACCTCAAAACTCACCAGTTAGAAGAAGTAGAAGTCATCATCAAATACGATGGACTACCATAAGCAAGTAAGTAAGCAAGTGTTAGGTTGCACACAGGTGTTGAAAAACAACCATGCTATTTTCGTGCTCATACTCACCCAGCCACCCAGCCACACACACACACACACACATAGCTCCGTAAGGGAGTGGTTGCACCACTCAAAAATAAATACGTTTTGTTTTAGGGGTTTTTGCAACTGAATGGCTGGAAAATGGAAATTACATTATTACAGAGTTTACATAGTACACACAGTGCATGCATAAACTTTCCATAATAATTATCTGGTTTCAGTATTCATTTATGATATATTTTCTCTATTATTAAGGTTATTTTTGCAGTAAGTTTGTATTGGGGGTGAGGAGGGAGGGCGGGGCGGGGGGACATGGCCAAAGCATTTCCGGGGGTCCCCAGCCAAACCCCTGTTGTATAGTATAGTATACTATTGTATTTCAGATGCTACGATATGCACATTTCCTGCCGTTTGTTTGCAATAGTAAATTCAGTTAATTCTTGCTGCACTATCATTTCTTGCTCAACCCCAAAGGGTGATAGTGTTCTTTTTTAACCTCCAACTTCCTCTATACTTGGTGGTTGTGTCCTAAAAAAAAAGAGTTGAAATGGGTGTGACTGGCATGACCAGTTAAGAATTTGGGCTGTCATCATGACATACACACAGTGTAAAGAAGGACCACGGCCATAGAATAAGCATGAGACGGTGCATACAGTATCATTCCACTAATATGCATTCATCATTCAACCTTATTGTATACCAGTAATTCTCAACCTTTCACAGATACCAAATACATGCATGTTTAGGCCACAGACTCCCATTAGATTTGTCTATAGTAGTGGTTCCCAAACCTTTTCATGTCAAGGACCCCCAAAATGATACTCATTAGCCTGTGGAAATACATGCCAAGGACCCCCATAAGAGAAGATTTTTTACGGCTCTAGGGCACCTGGTTTGACCTGAATTATAGGCTATGGCCCCCTATTTAATTGCATTTCTATCTCTGGGACCCTAATACAGATTGTAACATCAAAGTTAATTTAACTCAGTGTGTACAAATGGAACCAAATGGTTCCATTTGTACACTCTCTGAGTTACAGACCCATAAGGGTCCATTTGGTTCCTAACTATCATTTAGCTGGGGACCCCGTGGAACTGGGTCCCCGGACACCACTTTGGGAACTACTGGTCTATAGGACATCAATCTAAAATAACTTTACCACTTGAACGCTAGTATCCCTATTCAGGGAATAACATTCTATAAACAATATCACATGTACAAGTTCACAACATGTCACCCAACACATTGTAGATCTTCTGTTTTCTGTGAAAATATTAAACGTAGAGGCAAAATGATTTGGGTCAGAATTCCATAATCCTCTGTAGGTAGAGAGCAAACAGTAATATACTAATATTTGTACTTGTAAATGCAATAATGTTTAAGTTATGTAGTTATCCGTTAACTAGTAACCACTAACCAACTTCAAGGACCCCTGAACCCCTGCTGTATACCAATGGCTTGCAGCTGTAGAGGGAAGCATAGCGAGTTGCCGGCTGTCCTACAGTATATTGCACTAATCACATTGTAACATAAGGAAGTTATGCAAACTGAAGAGACTTAAGGGCATCAAATATACAGTATTATGAGTGCCGGGAGGGCTAAAAACGGTTGTGTGGCGCGGGTCGACAGGTCACAGAATTACAGTATGGAGACAGTCTACTAACTAGTTTGAGAATGTTAAAAGCTGCTTGGGAAATAATAAATAACCTGGCAAAAAGTGACAGCACTAAAAGTAACAAACAATTCCACTGCTGGATGGGGTGGAGGAGTCCATAGATTGTGGGGTTTTGGAGGGGAAAAAGTCATACTGTAGGTAGTCTGGTGAAGTAGGGTGACAGCACTGATGTGCAAACTAGTGACTGGTGTGCACTTGATTGATAGTCTAGAGAGGAAAGTTTTTGGGACGTATGGTTGTGTGAGCGGGCAGCCTGCAGTGGCAATCTTTCCCGCACTTTTCTTTGTCTCAGACTGTTCCTTGATGGGTGGCAGTTCAACTGCACAGACAAAATATATATAAATGCAGCCTGTCCTCAAGAGCAGGAGGAGGCAGAGACAGATAATGGCAGCTAAAAGACAGCCAGTTGTGCAGGAAAAATCACACCGGTGTGAACCGAGCGGTGCAGGCTGCTCAACGCCGCTGGCTGGCTGTAGTTATAGTTATATACAGTATAGTGCTCAGTGTGAATGGCCCTTTAGGCTGCTCAACAAACAGTGTCACTTTAGGTCACCCATTAGTATTAAATACACCAGTGGCTGATTCCCCTTTTTTTCTATTTTTGTGTAATGTTTTTCAGCATCAACAGATAAAACAATAGTAGTATAGTTTTAATTTTGGGCGGGAACCCCTTTTGGTGTTTCAAACATTGTTATAATTTAGCTATTGAAAAATAGCAGATCTACAAGTTCATAGCGCGCTACTCGGTGGCACGCTATGAACTTGTAGGTCTGCTATTTTTTTTTAAATCGTTAAAATGTGCCTCAAATCTTTCAGAAAATAGTCATGAAAAAATTCGACGTCAGGCCTGAATGGGTGGAACCAATTAAATGCCAATGGGACCCCTTGTGAAAACTGAAAATCTGATTTATGGAGGGCTGATAACCAATTAAAAAAAAGATGCATGCATTTTTATTTTTCATATTCATGTTATAGTTTTAAAACATCAGAAGTGTAGTTGAAAAAGGCAGCTCCAAAGCCATCGGCCGCATTTCACAACCATGTCATGATGACACCGTTTCCACATAATTTCCTGCCCGCTAGCTTCACAGTTATCTTCCTTATTTTGACTTCCTCTTTGCAATGTTGAAGCTTAATGGTCAAACATTTTGGCGCATGCACAGTATCGGCTTCAACCTCAAACTGGCTGGTAAGAGACAGAGAGAGAGAGAGAGAGAGAGAGAGAGAGAGACAACAGCCTTCCACTAGGACACCACAACCACATCATCAGGTAATGCTAGTGGCAGTTCTAAAACATCTATAAAAAAATACGTGTTTAAAATGCAATATCTAAACGTTGTGTGTGATAGATAACACGTGCAACTGGGGGTTGAAGGTAGGGGGACAACATAGCATAACATCCTTTTATTTTGTCTGAACAATTAATCTGTACTGTGTGTGCAGCCATGTACACTGCAAAATCCTGAGTGTTAATTTTGATTCGTGCGTTTTATTTTTGCAGCCTTTCTTTTGGAAGTGCATCTTCAATTGTCCTTTCCATGTATTCTACAGGCACATCTACGGTTCTGAGAGAACAGGCCCCCCACTTAGTGTATCTGACAAGCTGAGCTGGACACTTGTGCATCATTGAGTGTCAGTTTGTCAAATACCCCAAGTGAGGTGTCACTTGTCGTCAGAGTTCCCTTCCCGAAGTTCTGGGTTGCTGAAGGCTCATTCGACAAAGTTGTGGATCAATTTGGTGTGCCTACATACAGTACCATTTTTCTTAGTAGTGAAATTTGAGCATAGAGGAAATGTTTTTTCAGACTCAGAGGCGACAATGCTGTTGTTGTTTAGTCATAACCAGTGGTGGACAGTAACAAAGTACATTTACTTGAGTACTCTGCTTAAGTTGTTTTTTTTGCAGATTATTAGCTTTTTTGGATACTTATGACATTCATACATATCATAGACAAATATTGTACTGTACTTTAACTCAAGTACACATTTGACTGAACAACTTTCACATAGTTGAGTAATATTACTGTGTATATAAAAATACTGTGGTAGAGTATTTTGTCCACCATTGGTCATAACATTCTCTGTACAGTTGCGGTGAGGTGAAAGACATTTTGCTCTATATCCTATGGGAAAATATCAGAATGTCATTAATACAGATTACACATTTTTCCAATCCAATGAAGATCATGAATAAGTAACTGTTTTTGTGGTCTAACATCATCTCTGTCATCTATGGCTCATCATTGGTTTCCCATGACGTTTTAAAGAAGAAACATTTAATGTCTTGATGATATATTTTGCATGCATCTATTGATTAATGAGGCAAGTGTTATGTTTTGCAATGCACGACTGCACATACTAATTACACATGTATGTATGTATGTATATTGTCTATGCATCTGACTGACTACTTCAATGGCCATAACTTTAAGAATCGGGGCTGTCCAGCATGTCTGTAATGTTTAGCCATTGGGTATTTGTCATTATGAGCCCTAATGGCATAAACATGCTCAGACAACCAGTCCCTCAGTCTACGGTTGGTTCCACTTACAAAGAAACATCCACATTCACACTCCACTGTTGTATTACAGTTGAATAAATATGAATACCTTATCGGTCTTATCAGTGTCTTTGAATACGTTAAGATTTCACAATGGGAACCCATCGGTGGGATAAAATGTGAGCTATGCAGTGAAGTATGTGACATGGCCAAGGCTGGCAAGGTATTAAACCTTGATTGTGCTTGTGCTCTGTATGCTGTGCTCAGCCTCAGTCTAAGTTTGGACTGAAAATGTACCTAAATACTTTTTTTTATGAGCGACAGGAAACGTTTGGACATCCATTATGTTAAGCACATATGGCACAAGTTAAACTCAAAGGATTGCCGCTACAATAAATGTTTTCTTTTTTCAGATTATTATCCCAGAATAGCAAGTTAGGACTCAGGAGGACACACATGGTGTTGAATGGAAGAACAGGAAATGTGACCAGGAAAGATAGTAGTGTCTCATTATAGACGTCACTGATAAGCGTGTGTGTGTGTGTGTGTGTGTGTGTGTGTGTGTGTGTGTGTGTGTGTGTGTGTGTGCTTTATTAGACAGAAATGCAAACAGCACGAGGTACAGTCACACACATTTGGGCTAAAAGGATAACACAAAAAAGTAACGGTGACTTGTTACCATTGTGGTTCTATGTGCTTTCTATGGGAGGTGAGTTTGGTCTGCCCCTTTGGCCTCCTGAAAGATGGGTTTTTCAGGCCTGTTTTGAATTAACCCATTCTGGGCGGGAACCCCTGTCGGTGTTTCAAGCATTATGTTATACTTTAGCTATTGAAAAATAGTAGATCAATACTGTAAACTAATTTAAACTTTTGATTTGTTTTATTTGTATTTTTATTTATTTATTTTGTCTATCCTTGTTTTTTTATTATGTTTCTGTGTTCATACTTCATACTCATATCCATGAATACGTATTCTGTTGATGTTGCTTGTGCCAGAAACAGAGAGAGAGACAGTGCAGCACTGTTGCCTGCTAATGAGAGAGAGAGAGAGAGAGAGAGAGGAGAGGGGGGGGGGGGGGGGGAGTTGCACGGGTGTGATTTTTTTAAATCGAAGAACGACTGACATAGAAACATAGCTTTTTCAGAAAACTGTCAGGATGTAGAAGACATTTTTTTAATCTGATCTCAGGTCAGACAGTGATAAAAGCCTGGGTACCGAGGCTAGGATTGGAAGTCAGTGATCAACATATTTTTAAAGGATGGTGCGTCAGGGCATTCCACACTTCAGCGGCAGTGCAGTAGAGAGAGAATGTGCCCATGCTAGTTCTATAGGTGGGTGGTACCAGGTTGTTGTTTCCGCTATACCTCTGGTATTGTGGCTGTCGCTACTCGTGCACATTTTTGAGGAAGTTAGTCTAATCTAATGCCCTGCCACTACTAACCTTCTGCATTATGAACTGACTCCATGGCTGAATTTAAACTTTACAAATGAGACAAACATCTGCTAAATGTTTTCTAAATGAAATCAATTTACTTTTGTACTACATGGCAGTTAGTTATATTTGCCCTCCGGTCCAGTGTCGGTCAGGCTTGACACATTGTTTGACATTGACAAGCTTGTTGTTTGTGACCAGTTTGTAACACAATGTGGGAAAAGGCTACTTCTGTTTGCATGATCATCAAAAAGCCTTTCCATTCATCTACATGAATTCATCTTTTGAAACATTTTCATACATTTTCAAAAGTATCAGAAATGGCACATCTACAAGCTGATCTACAAGGTATTATGTGCATGAAGTTAGCCAGATTGAATTTCATAATATTAGCCAATAGCCATGCTATGAGCTAACATTTGGACATGCTATATAAACATCAGGACATCAGGTTTGAATCTAGAATGATTCCAATGTGTTTAAAATCAAGACACCACCTGACGGCTTTTCTGACAAGCAATTATTTCAGTCCCTGTGATAAAAGCTACTGTATTTTTAATCAGTCCACATGGTGGTGCTACAATACAGCAATGGTCTCCTCTTCTGACCTTATTCACACTGCTGACATCTTGCCATAAGTGAATGAAATGCCACCTTGCTTTTTCAACGCAAAATGCTAACATGGCCTCACTGTGAATATGGTCTATAGAGGCCCGAGCCTCTACAGCACTACAATTTGTGCAGGACAGCCAAGTACTAGCTCTGAGTGACGGGTTGAGTGTGCTGCTAACACATTTCATACAAATGGGACAGTTCACAGGAAAGAAGGAAAGAATGGAAAATTCTCTGGAAAATCAAATATTCTCTTTATTCTTGAGTTGTACAAGGATATGAAGACAGAAAAGACAAAAACACACCCTTGCATTGTGCACACCTGTTTTATTTGATGTTTATTTTGAGAACTATTTAAAAAATAAATGTTTTAAATGATTAAACCTGCTTACCGATGATGAAATGTCCAAAGTGCTGCTCTGAGACAACGGGCGAGTACAGACATGGCACCATCATATAAAGAGCAAACAGTGAGGACCAATTAAATGAAAGATTATTGCAATTATCTCACACGATTGTGATCAGACAAGCACGAATAGAAATAATTGGGATAGGCCTAAATGTGGATTGACGAGAGAAGCGCCGTTTGGTGTTCTGATGTTCTGCACTCCGCAATGTGAATTAAAATTATTCTTTGTTTGGTTAAATATGGGTTATTATGGGATGGGAAAGAAGAGAATATCATGAGATAACGTACACATGGATCTCAGCTATATAGGGACACAGTGTTCTGGTAACAAAACTATTTGGTGCGAGTGCTACAGAAGCAGCAGAGGAGAGCATTAACACATTTAGGCCTGACGTCGAAATTAAAAAAGTCTTTTTTTAAATGTATTTTTTTTCTGTTTCTATTATCAGTAGTCTCTCAAGACAGACTGTTGCCTTTCGAGGAACAACAGGGGCCGCTGTTTTCCCGAATATTTGACGATGGGATTCTCAGATTGCTATATCAGTGGTTCTCAATATTTCATGTCAAGAACCCCAAAAATTGTATTTGGCCACCGACCCCCATCTGAAAATATGTCATTCCAGGGACCTCCCCAGAAGCAAAGATTTGAGCTAATGACGTTCGCTCTGAAAGAATATATTGAAACATTTGGCCCACATTTTCACGATTTTTCTAAAATATCAGACCTACAAGCTCATAGCGCGGCACACTATGAGCTTGTAGATCTGCTTTTTTTCAATAGCTAAATTATAACATAATGTTTGAAACACCAAAAGGGGTTCCTGCCCAAAATGGGTTAACACCCTCAATGTCAATCTGAGCCACTCAGCCATGGTCTCTGCTCGGACTAATGGGCACATGAAGATATATTTCTTTCAGATCTACAGTATGACTTCTGCTCATTCACCGCCGTAGCGTAGCTTTGTTTCCAGTTAACACTCAATTCGGCTTTTGTGCATGACCTTGCAATGGGGCGGGGGAAAAAAAACCTACTGGTGGCGAGACCCGTGAGGTCATGTGTAGTCGAACAAAGACCCCTTTTCAACCTTCCTGTTGCCAGCTAAGACACCCGTCACTTGAATATTCCTCTGAAGGAGCACTCTTTACCCATTTCCAACCTGTCTTTGTGTAATTGGTCCATTAATGGTCATTATAAGACGGTACCATTTCTGTATCTCATTGGTGGGCTATGGGCAGCCCTAATAAAAGTGCCAAGTATCTGAGCTTTATAACAAAAAATGACACTTTTAGACCTCAACATTTCTAGATTTACCTCCAGCCAGGTAATTGTTCTAGCAGCCATTGTGAAACCGTAATGCTATGATCAAGGAGGATCTTTTTTCTTTGAACGCATGCCCGACACAGGCGAAAGATAAAAGTGAGGGGGATGATCACAAATATACGGTGTATCTTTTAATCTTTAACACAGGGGAGCCAAAGATCAGAATTTGGGAACATTTAACATGATGAGAAATCCCGAGTAGCAAGATATTGGAATCCACTGAACATGAAGTCTGTATCTTGAGATTCCAGGGCATTGAATTGGTGAATCCTTTGAAAAAGGAGGTGATAGACTGTCTAGTGTTTACTATTACAGAGAGATGCATTCCCATTGAATAGCTTTCTATAGTAAAATAATTGACTCTACTCGTGTGGGTTTGGGGCCGAAACACATACTGGGGAAGTCGCAGAGTTACAAACTCACCGCAGCGAAAAGTGGTCTCGGGGCGACATGTCCGGCGACATGTCCGTACTTTCGGGGACCTTCACGGCGACATGTCCGTACTTTCGGGGACCTTCACGGCGACATGTCCGTACTTTCGGGGACCTTCACGGCGACATGTCCATACTTTCGGGGACCTTCACGGCGACATGTCCGTACTTTCGGGGACCTTCACGGCGACATGTCCGTACTTTCGGGCACCTTCACGGCGACATGTCCATACTTTCGGGGACCTTCACGGCGACATGTCCGTACTTTCGGGGACCTTCACGGCGACATGTCCGTACTTTCGGGGACCTTCACGGCGACATGTCCATACTTTCGGGGACCTTCACGGCGACATGTCCGTACTTTCGGGGACCTTCACGGCGACATGTCCATACTTTCGGGCACCTTCACGGCGACATGTTCGGCGAGATGTCCTCACTTTTCGCCGCTTACCGTCCACATTCCTCCTCTGAGACACAGAGTGAGTAGACAATAATGGTACCATCTTATAAAGCATTAGTGAGGACCATTTAAATGAACAAAGGTTGAAGTAGTTATTTATGTGTAAACTAATATTTCAATGTCACACAATAGCGCCTGCTAGCATATGTCACTTTTTGCATTCAAGTAGGGTGAAAGGTGTGTCCTTTTACAAAGAAAAACACAGGATGTAGGATTCTATCTACAGCACACATAGTGAAAAAACAAATGTCTTTACTTTGCATTTGCAAGGATGAATTAATTGGTGTGGTGCATTAGTGCAGCTAAATGTTTTGATACACAGCGTTCTTGCAAATGACATTCAACTATACACTCAAAGTCTCTTGTTGGTGTTTTTCAGTAACACTGCCTTCTGGGAGGTGCAAACAGCATCACTGTTGTTGTGCTATATTTTCAGTTCCAGAAAGGAAGGTGAAAATTGATCATCATCAATTGTTGTGTCAGTAATTGGAGTAGTCAGCTGTGGGGTGGGGGTAGGGAACTGTGACGGACATTGTGCATTTGTTTGTTTAACTGTATGTAATGTGTTTTTAGTTTTTTTATTATTAATTTAGTTTTGTTCTGTATTTATTGTTGTTAAAACATTTCTTGATGTTTCTCCAAGATTTTGTTTGTATTTGTGCTGCCATGGGGATGTGGGGGGGGGGATTTTTCTGAATAATTGTTTTGAAATTACTTATGTTGTAAAGAAAATCAATAAATATATGTTTTAAAAAAAGAATTGTTCCTTCTGTCGCTCATGCTGGCTGGTGAACTGGTGTAATGCATTTGAAAATATCTTGCATTGTCCTTAAATGCGTTTTGTCTGTTGTAGGAATAGCTTTCAGTACCACATGTGACTACCACATGTGTATCATCAAGGTATGCCAGGCAGGTCAGATAAGGATGGTATTATACTACAGTATATAAAAAATCCCAATGCACTGTTTAGGGGTGAAGTCATGCTATAAAGTCTGGCTACTTCTGTGCATGTCCTATAGTGTGGTGATAGTCTACGCTCTTCACCTCATTTGGTCAAATTGAAAACATAACCCAAAAGAAAAGACTCACTGAAAATCATATCCACACACAGACAAACCCTTGAACAGCAGAGAGCAGACCAACTGTCTTTCCTATATTATGGGCCTCTTTTGGAAAGAGATCTGTCTCTGTCAGGCCATGTTTCAGGTCTGCCTAAGAACATGGAACACCCACCCGTCCCACACATGGAATTAATTTGATCGTCATTGGAGCCGCACTGTATATCAAACCCTAGGAACAGAGCTCCATGCCATTTGACCACTGCACTGCATGGGCCGTTTATTGGACTAGTGCTGCTATTGTTGATCTTGTGTGCTGAAAGTCGATACCGCTCTGTTTAGCTTATCCTTTGTGTTTGACAGACTAGTTGGTAACTTGGTATATGGACCTCGTTTGAACTACAGTCGTATTGGGTAACTTTAAGGCTTTGTAGGGGTTCTCTGACATTTTGCTTCCCCCTTTTTCTCCTGTGTTGTTGTTGTCGTCGGTCACTGAACGTTTCTGTTTGTATAGGAAAGGGGGGATATCAAATATCTAAATACTGAATCAAGCAATGTAAAAACTGTCCGGGGTGTTCACAAAAGTACTGAGTAGATGATAAAAAAAAGTTAAAAAAAAGTTAAATATATACCTTTAAATGTTAGAGCCTTACACTGTTGATTTTGTCAGAGTTTTAAGAAGTTTTAGATGACATATATTAAAGAATACAAATACAATTAAAGAATCTAAGACAATTGGGTCAGAAATTAGACAATACAGCACACCTGGATTGGAGATGATGGCTTGTGAAAAGGGTACTATGAAGTATGTAATTCATTATAGTATCCACTGTGCACGAGAATGCTTATGCATTATACGCACACGCACACCAAAGTCCTTAAACCATTCTGACCTGAGATCAGATTCTAAAAATGTCTTCTACATCCTGACAGTTTCCATTCTGACCTGAGATCAGATTAAAAAATTGTCTTCTATGTCAGTCGCTCTTCGATTTTTCAAAAATAGCAGACCTATAGCAGAGCTGTAGATCTACAGCTGTAGCTGTAGATCTGCTATTTTTCCAATAGCTAAAGCACAACGTAAAGCTAACACCAAAATAGGTTCCCGCGCAAAATGGGTTAAGTTGTAGTGGTGCCGATCCAGATTAAACTGAATGGTAATCCTCAATGGACAAGAAGGTGGGCGCAATGTATCCAACAGCATTATTTATAACAGCAAGAAATAGATGATTTTAGTAAATACAGTAACATATTTGGGCTTGAGAATGCCCTAGACATAATTAGACATTAGGGCCATGGGGTACTCTTCGTGTACAATTTATTTTTCTATAAGACTTAAAGGAGAATTCCATGCTAGAATGCTTTCTTATCTTTCTTACCTTTCTTTGTAGTTGTTACGTCCAGGTGTTTTTTTGTGCAAAAACTCCTTATTGGCTATTTTCCCTACCATAAGCCCTCAATGAATTGCATTGCATTGAATAGTAGTAAAGTGTGCCGCTTGGGATATTATTTACATTATGAAGAGAGGATATATACAAAGAAATTATAATTTTGAGCGATGGAAATAAGCAAATTAGCACAACACCCCATAGCCCCATTCAATTCCCATTCAATTCAATGCAATTCATTTAAGGCTTATGGTAGGGGAAATAGCCAATAAGGAGCTTTTGCACAAAATAACACCTGGACCTCTTTGGTGGGGACAGAACTACAAAGAAAGGTAAGAAAGCCTTTTAGTATGGAATTCTCCTTTAAAATGAAATGACAGTAAAAAGTGGAGTATCAACTATCCCTATGGGACTGATTGAGGGTTGCTAACTGGGACGTAAGTCGGGACTTGATCACCCCGGCTGGGTCACCTGAGTGAGGGGAATGATGTTCGAGAGACCCGAAATGACCTTGGGATACATCACTGAGGATATGTCCCAGGTGCACCCATGCAATGTTTTTTAGTTATAGTTATTCTATTTATAGTGACTATATAGGAATATACTATGTGACAACCAGGTATAGTCTGGTGACCACCGGAGAGACGGGTGACCGCCGTGTGGCACCCGGGTGAGCAGTATGGGTTAGCGCCCCAGCCTGTGTCCTCTGTGAGGAGGAAGCCCAACAACCCTCGGTGAGGCCTTTAGGAGGGCCATTATAATCCACCACTCCTGAATGAAGTGCCAGGTGCTGGGAGTCTGGTGCAACACACAGGTCCTGGTGAGAGCAGGAGTGGACCTGGTGAGACGTAGGAGGGGCCCGGACAGGAGTCAACCCACAGAGCCTATAGTCCTTCCACGCGCCAGAATCTGGTCCTCCCAGTCCTGGCAGAGTAGTTCCGGAGCAACGGTTTGTGTGCCCCTGGTTTTTCCCTAATGGGACTGATTGAGGGTAGCTACTGGGACGTAAGTCGGGACTTGATCACCCCGGCTGGGTCACCTGAGTGAGGGGTATGTTGTTCGAGAGACCCGAAACCCCCGATGACCTCGGGAGTCGGGATACATCACTGAGGATACGTCCCAGGTGATGACCTCAGGATACATCACTGAGGATACGTCCCAGGTGCATCCATGACCTCAGGATACATCACTGAGGATACGTCCCAGGTGATGACCTCAGGATACATCACTGAGGATACGTCCCAGGTGCACCCATGGATACATCACTGAGGATACGTCCCAGGTGATGACCTCAGGATACATCACTGAGGATACGTCCCAGGTGCACCCATGGATACATCACTGAGGATACGTCCCAGGTGCACCCATGGATACATCACTGAGGATACGTCCCAGGTGCACCCATGGATACATCACTGAGGATACGTCCCAGGTGCACCCATGGATACATCACTGAGGATACGTCCCAGGTGCACCCATGCCATGTTTTTTAGTTATCATCTTTAAATCATTCATTACCGTATGTTTTGTAAAAAGTAGTAAATGCAAATACCATGTAATAGGTAACATCTGTGTTTAAAAAAAGCTATGAATAAATTGTGTGTTTTTGTCAGAAGGACAGATTTTTATGATTGTCATAGATAATATACTCAAAATGCGTTGATTGCAAAATTACGGGAACACAACGGGAAAAGCCTCTGTAGATCATCCAAAGGAAATTAACTACTGACAAAGCTTTCTAGCCAAAAGTGAAAACTTCATTATCGCTCCCATGAGTGCTACAGTTCTGACACATTGCTGTACAACTGCTTCCCTTAACCAGCTGTGTACTCTGGAAGCAGTTACTGGAAGAGACCTGACTATGCGAAACCATACTTTGTTGCTGGTGGCTCAAACTCAAATTGTAATAGCAACAATGTCCCCCAATACATGCCTCCTCTCGGTCCTCATCCATTATCAATTTAAAATCAACCAGATCTGCTCTGTAAAGTTCAAGTTCAAGTCGTCTGTCTGTCTGGACAGTCTAGTGAGTCTACTATCCATCTTCACTGTCTATCCTGGTTGTTTTGGTATGTGACAACATCCCAAACCAAACATGAAGGAATGAGTCTATTAATATCGGCAGTGTCATCTTTCACCATTTGTGACACTGGAACAGGCCAGATTAAACCAATTCATGATTATTACAGTGGTTCTCAAGTTTAACCTTTTCTAGAGCAGGGCCCACTTGAAAATCTCAAAAATGTTTGCAGCCAAATCAATAGATTATTTTACAGCTTGGATCAATGCAACTAATGTAGCATAGGCTACTATAAATTCCTATTTAGCAGTATCAATGAAAACTTTAATAATTATACAACAGGTCGTTTCGAGGAAGTAATCTGTTTGGTTGAAACAGCCTTCTGGCCGTAAACTAGCATCATGGAACACCTAATCAAAACAAAGAATTCAGCTGTGCTGTTCTCCCAGAGTGCAGCAGACTCGGTTGCTAGGCTAGCTAGTTTCTTGGGACCTTTGTGGTCCTAGTGGCTAGTACTGGCTACAAATACTGTATATTTTTTTAGCGATTATCTTAGTTTTAAGGGTAACTGTTGTATAATCGCAATATTACACTTGAGGGTGTGCGTTACTGTCAGTAATGGCACTTCTGCGCTGCTTACGGAACTAGAAAAGTGCGCAGAGATCTAAGCATAGACCCTCTCCAGGCCTGGGCGCCAACCCAGTTGTGTGGTGCAGCCGTCAGGACACGAGGAAGCTGCAGTGGAAAATACAGTTTGTATGACAGACGGTGCTACTGTTTGCGTTTGGGCAGAAGTTAATGCGGTTTTCTCTATAGAGGTCCCTCAACACGCAATTCCAAATTGAGTATTAGGCCTATTGGACTCGATCCTGCAGCAGGCCGAAGGCATGGGGGGAGAGTATGTTTTGCACTCCGTCCGTCCGTGTGTGTGTCCGTCCGTCCGTGTGTGTGTGTGTGTGTGTGTGTGTGTGTGTGTGTGTGTGTGTGTGTCCGTGAGCAGCTAATCTCGGCCATCGTTAACCCGGTCGATGCCAAATTTTGCACACACACTCCCTGGATGCCAACGATGAACCTCTGCCCCGAACTTTCCAGAACGGCCTGTTATAGCGCCACCAGGTGGCCGCTTTGTGCAAAACAAGTTTTTGCACAGTACACCTACAGATTTTGTCCAAACATCACGCAAATTGGTACACAGTCTCTCTAGAGCCATTCAACGAAACCGGTCTTTCAGATTTCTCAGACTCCATCCTGATTTACTTTTGTTGCCCTTTTATCCAACCACCAGATGAAGGCAAGCTGCAATGTCCTACATTCCTATCCTGGTGGAGACCTGTGCCCAGAAGGGCACTTTTTCTAGTTATCATTGAAATCTTTAATTTAGGTTTAGGTTTATTTATTTAGCATGTAGTACAAAAAATAGACAATAACATATCAAAGAACAAAAATACAATGCAAGGAAGGGAAGAAGCCAGAAGGCTTATTTTGAATAATTTCCTGTAGGAAGAGGTCATTGGTTTAAAAGATTAAAAGTTCATAAAGAACAGTACATAAGTCTACAAGTTGGCAAAGGGGGGCAACTGTGCAGTAAAGAAATAAAAACACAGACTGCACAAAAAACAGAAATAAACAATACAACAACAAACACAAAAGAAAATATAACGCATCAAGGTAAAACATGCAATCTACAGAGAGGAAGAAATAAGATATTTCTTTAGATGTTTTTTGAATATTGGCAAGGATACTGAGGATTTAAGTGAAGCATCTAGGGAGTTCCATAGATGAGGGCCTCTAAATTTGATAAAAGATTGATGTTTTTTGTTTAATGAAAATACATTTCCATTTGGTCTATTTTGGAGACCCACTTGCAAATATCCTCATGGCCCACCAGTGAGCCCTGGCCCACATGTGGATCATTATCACTGGTAAAAACTATCTAGCTGAGCCTTACAGCTATTCTGTCCCACAGTTCATCTTCTCTGCCACCTACTGTATGCTGAGAGCTTGCAGGGAGATCAACTCATTCAGTTGTATGAAGTATGGAGCCCTCTGCCCACGCTGTGGCTGAAGGAAACTGCACGGAAAGCATCAAGGCATGCAACGGCAGGAATGTTGACAACAGAAACAAAGTGAGTAAATGATACACTTATAGGATCAATCTGCTCCATGGATGTCGTTGGTTGATGAATTGTTTATCACTGAAGACGACGATTCCAAGCACTTTCTACCTTTAGTACATTTTTAGCTGAGCATATACTGTAGCACGTTTAAATTCAGCACCCTTCAGAGTTTCTTTATGTACCCTAGACTAGTGCCTATAGAGAGACTATCTCAAATTATTAAATTAGAGGCACAACAATACTCTGGACTGAGAAAAGGTTATCAGTTCAATTCTGCACGGAATTCAAAGCTTGTGTATTACAGCAAAGCAGAGTTTATAAACGGCATTTGAAGGCATGTTTTGCAGACATAGCTTTATACTGGTCATGGCTTGCACTGCTGAGACAAAGCTCCACAAGTATCAATCAGTAGAGTGGAACTGCCGTTTCAAATATACAGTATACACACACTTTCAAATAACTGGGATTGCAGATTGGACCTTTAAGTATGATCTCCTGGACAAAAGGGCAACAACTAGGCAACGGTCAGTGGGTCAGCCATCTAACAAAACAACTTTAGAAAGCACATTTTCCTACAGTTACTGTATGTACGTGAGCAAAGCCTGTGCCAGGATGCGTAAAATCCTAATTCATTATGCCCAATTTAATAATAACCCCAACCCTGCCCTCCCTGATCCTGGCATGGCATGACCCAGTTCGTTGTAGACGCTGCTCTCTCTATGTCACTCTGACTCCAGCTCTGGGGAGCCAGGCACCCTTTCAAAATGCTTCATTTTAATTGAGTTATAATCGTGGTTAAAGGAGGATTACTTGTACCCAGCCATAAAAGTCAAGTGATTCAAAACAGCAGCTCCTCTCTGATCTCACATAATTACTTCTGATCAACTGAACAAATCAGATATATATTGCATAACATTATTGTTTGAAGTGGCTGCTCAAAATATTGTTTTTAATAAGATATCTCTTAACACTCAGGTCATTATGACCTATTTATTTTTTTGATTTTTAAGTTGATTATCTTTGCCCATGAAGCTTTCAGAAGCTTTCCCTTCCATGACCATCATCATCCATCATCATTCCATATTATTATTATTATTTTTACATCTTTACATTTTCTACATATGAATTTAAGCACATGCTACTTCTGTCACATTTTACTTCAGTCATGCGAGTTAAATAATATAAGTAGTAAAGGCTTGGCTTTCTGTGTGTTTTTGGCATTTGGCATTTTATTCATGCCATTCCTCTCTGCAGAACCTGCGGTGGTGGAGAGTAAAACCTCTCCTCCTCCAGTGCACCCTTTCACTGTAGTGTCACATGAAGGTACTCACCAGCTCTCGTCGCTGACATATCAAGAACTGAATTACATGACAGTGAAGCAATAATGGGTGCAATTGTAGGGCGGACTCACACTAAAAGCTTGAACTTTCCGTCATTGACAGTTGTTAAGTGGCTGTGAGGGAGGATTAGCAACTGTTAAATTTGCATTTACATGAACACAAAGCAGAAAAAGGTAGTGAGTCAAACTGAAATATCTACATTCAAGAAAATGTATATGGAGATTCCAAGATTAAATAGAATTAAACTTTGCAAACAGGGTTGACTAAATCTAGAGTTGGTAACTCACACCCATCCACCTCCATAACACATCACTTAAATGTATACTAGATGTCCACTCACATCTAGCTTAAAAAATAAATAAAAAGTAAAAAATAAATGGAATTAAAAATAATGAGAACGTATTGCATATTTTACTGTCCAATGACATGAAATGGCACAAGGGACGGACCCAATGAAAAGACCACCCCCAAAAGTCGGCGCGTGCTGCGCTCGCTCCCACACATGTGCCCTTCTCTGGGGTTTGAGCCCCTGCCTCCTCAGTGCTCTCTGCACGGCCCTGACAGTGAGCAATACCCGATTTTGAGTAACGGAAGCTGACGGCTAAGTGAGTGACGTCAAGAGCACAGGCAGAGCAGAGGCATAAATGGTAGTTCTGCGAACAGCACTTAAGTCACGCGACTGTGAACAGCACGTTGTGAACAGGCGAGCCTATGGGGACTGTAATATAGGTTGTACACACACACACACACACACACACACACACACACACACACACACACACACACACACACACACGAGACCTCAATGCCAAGATCGGAAGGGACAACGCAGGGTACGAAGATATCATGGGAAGACATGGAGGAAAATGGGGAGAGGCTGGCGGACCTGTGCTCTATGAACAACTTGGTCATTGGCGGCAGTGTTTTTTCCCCATAAGAACAAAGGTCACTTGGGTATCGCCAGACCACATAACAGAGAACAAGATCGACCATGTCTGTATTAGCAAGAAATTCAGGAGATCCATGCAGGATGTAAGAGTAAAGAGAGGAGCAGCTTGAAAATGAAGCTGAGAAAGAACTGCATGCCAACACACACACAACTGAACACCACCGGGTACAACACAGCTTCCTTGTTGTTGGAAGAGTTCAGAGTCAGACCAACACTCCGGAACAAGTTCAAAGTTCTACAGGAGCTGCTGGAAGAGGACGAGAGCGCTCAGGAGAGCACGTGGAAGGAGATAAAAAGAGGCAGTAAGGGACTGATCGTTATTTATGAAAGGTTGGTATGGTGCAAAAAAGGGTGGGGTCATTAAACTATTTTTTGAGCCTGAGGGGGGGATATGTTTTTTTATTTTGGCTTGTGTGGCCAGTGTACTTGGTATCTTCCATGTGTGCGCAACTGCGCATGCAAATAGAACAGATCTACAAGCTAACAACGCGTTGCTTGGTGGCGCGTTTTTAGCTTGTAGATCTGTTCTACCAGCAAAGGTCTGACTCAGTGACTGACGTAGCCACTTCAGTTCAAAACAAGGTGGCGCGAGATAGATTGATTCTGCGTTCATGTCTCATGACATTTCCAGTAGAATAATGCAAGCGAAAAATGTTTGAAGTTATGAACCACGGTGTTTGCACTGAAAAGAGCGAGTGTTGTCGGTGTCAGAGAGGAGGAAGATGTGGAAAGCAGGGCTGGCTGGCCGTGATGTGCATCTTTGCGCATTGTGCCCCTTGGCCCTTGCAATGTTGGTGTGTGCGTCAGAGACTAGTACTTGGCCGCGGTGCCAATGATGTAGCCTACTCTTGTCTGCGTACTGGTTGTAATAGACTAAAGATAAACAGTTAAAACTATTCGGTTTGGCCAAATTTGATGATGCATAAAGCATAATGCTCATGGTGCCTGGCTGGCTAAATGAGCTGATCGCAGGCAGTTGTTGGACCGCTGTGTTGCGCAAATTGTGCGTTTCTCTGTGGAGTATGAAGCTGTAGTAGGCCTATTAACAATGGTATGCATGTAGGCAATGACTTTAACTATAAGTACATGATTTGATAGACAGGTCTGCATCTGCTATTTTTGGAGCTGCCAGATTAATATTTAAATCTTTAGTTGGAAGAATGCAATGGTAATCAGTGTTGACCATAATGGAACGGTTGGAACCAAATGAACCCCGGTGACCGGCGCTATTCAGCTTAATCAGCTATAGGCCTATAAAACATTCAGCGTTAACTTTACTTTCTGCTCCTACTGTTGGTGTGAAATAATATGGTTATATGGTAGTTGGGGGGGGGGTCATATATATTCTTCCAGTCTCTCCCGAAAATATATTTGGAGGCTGGAGGGGGATGAGAAAAAAAAAAAAAATGAAATCACATCTGCACCCCCCCCCCCCCCCCCCCCCCCCCCTGGTGAATAAATAACGACCAGTCCCTAACCTCTACCTGCAAGGAAGTGCCTGGCCCCAAAAGCACCAGCACAAGGAATGGATCTCAGGGGGACAGCCCGCGAAAGATTCAGGAGAGGAGCGAGAAGAAGGCAGCAGTGAACAACAGCCGGACACGAGCAGAGAAGGCCAAGGCACAAGAAAGGTACAGTATGCAGAAGGAAACAAGCTAGTAAAGGAACATCGGAGCAGATAAGCGAAAGTACAGTATATGCCTGGATGACCTGGCAAGAGAGGCAAAAAATAAGAGAGGGAAATATGAGAGAACTGGACATCACCAAGAAGCTGGCAGGAAAGTACAGCAAACCGAAGCAACCTGTGAAGAACAACGAGGGAAGGCCGATAACAACAGGAGATGAGCAACAAAGGAAAATATGGAGTATTTTCAAGAACTTCTAAACCGGCCAGCACCACAGAACCCATCAGATATACCCACAGACCTATACCCATAGCCTGCAATGCACCATTTCTCACCAGTTGAGAAACGGAAAGGGCTCAGGACCAGACAACATTCCTGTGGAGGCACTGAAGTCAGACCTAGAAACCACGGGTCACGTTGGTTGCAACACGACGACTTGGGACTACACAGATGATCTGACACTATACTGTCGCACGCCACAACAGCAGATGCAGGAGAAGACCCAACAACGTGGCAGCCATTTCGGCACAACTGGGACTCAACATCCACAAAGGGCAAGAACACGATCCTCAAAACCAACACAGCCAACACCAAGGCATCCGAATCCCGCCCAAGAAACACCTGGCGCAGAGACCTGGAGGCAGACACCAAGACTATGAAGATGACCTGGAACCAGCTGGAGAGAACAGCTCAAGACAGAGATGACCTGGAACCAGCTGGAGAGAACAGCTCAAGACAGAGATGACCTGGAACCAGCTGGAGAGAACAGCTCAAGACAGAGATGACCTGGAGATCGCTTGTTGACGTCCTGTGCCCCAGAAGGGGTAGTACACACACACACACACACACACACACACACACACACACACACACACACACACACACACACACACACACACACACACACACACACACACACACACACACACACACACACACACACACACACACACACACACACACACACACACACACACACACACACACACCTTCCTATATCGGTTACCCATCATCTATGGTGCTTCCCTGTCATCTACTGTACTTTCATACACCTTTTTTAGGTGTATGAAGGCCATCTCCTACTCTACTGTTTCAACCTAAAGTTATTTATCTCTTCTCTGTATTGAATGTACTTTGTTGTTACTACTGTCTGAACCAGGTCTCTCTTGAGAACGAGGCTGCATGTCTCAGTGACATTGCCTGTATACGGTTTAAATAAAAAATAAATAAATGTTTACAGCGCGATTTAGAATGATTGAGCAGATGGGCGTTAAAGTGTCTTGCTCAATGACACTTCCAGGAAATATAACATGTGGCTGTCTGCTGTTCTTGCTTACTTTAAATAGCTCTGGATTAAGAGTGTCTGCTGAGTGCTGAATGCCTAAATTGTAAATTGTAAGTGCCGGAGAATGAACTCGCTCCTTCTGTAGGCTAGTGCAACCAATCACTTATCCCAGCCTTCACTATTATATGACTCTACAGTACAGCAAATATCAAATAAAATAAATTTATATAGCACATTTAAAAACAACTCTCATTGTACCAAAGTGCTTCAGACTCCATCATGGCCCATAGCACTTACCCTAACCCCTTAGATAGCATTTCTGTTGGCTTAGATAGCATTTGACACAGACTTATAGCATGTTATGTAGACAGCACTATAATTGTATTGTATATAGTCATAGCACGCCATAGTACATATGTATAGCATAGTAGTAAATATGTATAGTTTATATGTATAGTGTATGTATAGTTTCATTATATAGATATTCCACTGTTACTTTCTTAGCTTACGCATGTTTCATGATAAATGCTTTTATGTGATGTATTCCCATGCTTTTGTTCTTGCTTAAATGTAAATCGCTCTGGATTAAGAGCGTCTGCTAAATGCCTAAATTGTAAATTGTACAAATGCAATACAATACAATACAATTCAGTGCAGAAGACGTTAATAATAAAACAACAGGCCAATATAGGACAGAATAATCTAAAAGGAAAGGAGCAAGATCATGTCGGTGATGCAAAGGCTTGTGAATGTGTAAAAATGTTTTAAGTTGTGATTTAAATATGATTAAAGGACCACTTCACCCATTGGAAGCCAAGGCATTGTTCTTGCTTGGAAAAACTTTGTAATCTTGTTTTAATTACTAAACCTGCTGATGATGTCACTAGTAGGTAGCTTTCTAACTGTCTACAACCATCCTCTGAGACAACAACCAGGTAGACAGAAATGGTACCATCTTATAATGAGCAATAGTGAGGACCAATTATATGAAGAAACTTAAATTAATATGAAGATCAAGTGTCTGGATTACTAAGTACAATGCACTCTGCTATTCCAGTGATGTAAATAGGTTTTCAATGTAATGAGTCCCGGGATGCAGGGATGGTCTTTTAGATGAGACATGTTATGACTCCCACTTCAATGATGTTATAGGAGTTATATTTTGCCATTTTTACAAATTGCAGCATTTAACTCCCATTTCATTTTATATGGTTATAATGTGGTTATATTAATGTAGAAAATAGCAGAAATGATTATTATAACTAAAGCTAGCAAAATAAACTAGAATAGAAAACAGTACAGTAGTGCATCCCGTGGATGCAGAGGTCGTTGTTTTATTGCGTCCCTTAACTATAAACTGCGTTTTGGGATGCAAAATGCACCCTATTTTAATCTCTGCTATTCTCCTGAGCACTGTGCTTATAGTTCTTGAGTAAACTTTGTATTTGCAAGGGGAGGCAAAGTGAGCATTCTTCTGCCAAATAGAATGTATGAGAACTTAGAATGATGTTCCCTGGCTGTTAGTGGGACATTTTGAGAGAGCCTGTCACTGTCGATGCAAAATATTTGAGGCTTAGTAGATTGGAAAGCGAAATAAAAATACCGTATATAAAAAAGCATTTCCCCCACTGTTATTCTGCAGTAGGAGGCCTAATGGATGGCATGTCATGAGAATTCTGTTAACCAAAAAACTTAATTAATAAAGTTTATCCATTAAGGGGGGTTAGGGGAGGGGGTGAAGGGAGAGCCTATATCAATCATGCAATAACCTGGCCAATGGATGGGTACCGAAATATGAACATGTGATCAACATGTCACAAAACGCCATAACCCCAGCAATGTGCTTTGCGCCACGTAAACAGCGCCCGGTTTCTGCCTTGTATCATAAGTGTGAGCTCCTCTCTCCCATGATATGAGTGACTGTGGCAGAGGATGAAATCTCAAGGTCAGAAGAAACTCAACTGAATAGAGCGTTGCAGGACATTTCAAAAAGTATTTATTTTAAAGATCTGTAAGCCTCAAACAAAGCCAACTCAGATTGTGACAAATCATGACAACACACACACACACACACACACAACACAAATAATTAGTATTACAAAGAAGAAAAACGACAAAACAAGTGTTGTAACCTGCCCTTTTTGCCTCTTTCTGGCCCAAATATTTTTGTTTGTTGTCATGATTTGACACGATCCGAGTTGGCTTTGTTTAAAGGCAAAAATACATTTTGAAATGTCTATGGGGGAAAAAATGAATGGGGAATTATTTCGTGGGCCTGTCGTTGTCATGAAAGGGGGCAGGACTGCGACGCTCTATAGACGGCCATGGCTTCCACTAAAAGATAATGAGGCGTGTGACTGCAGATGTTGTTGATTTTAGATAGGTAGTGTTTTTAGATAGGTAGTGTGTCTATGACGCAGCCACGCAGGTGACATAAAAAGAGCATTCTAATTTCTAGTTTAGAAGGACGTCTGTTTAGGAAAGACTAAGCAAAAACAGTGGGAAGGGTAGGTAAAAGAAAAATACTTACAAAAGACAGTAAGAGAGTAGATAAGAGGGAGAAAAGAAAATTGTGGCCATTTCCGGTGGCTGTTTTGACTGCTATACAGGTGATCACATGCAGTTCCATGCAGTGGCGGAAAAAGTAGATTTCTTTACTATTGTTATCGATGGGGAATCCAAGCTAGAAACTGCAAGTGGAACCTGAATAAAAGATGTTCTACTTGAACTGAACAGAGCTGCCATGGACCTTCTTTAAGTTCACCACCTATTTGTTTTCACTGTGATGCCTACAAAGTAATTGAATTGTACTGAAACTAAACCCTTTTCAGAGAGCATATTGAGCATTAGTGAGGAGTCGGACCGTACACCTCTCCTTTAGAGGAGAACATAGTTTCATTGATGTAACATTTATATAACAGCCTCACATGAAAGAGCTGTATTCTGCGGGGGAATTTTTTAACCGGCCCACATGTGCGTTCTTTGGCCAAAACGCAATGATAGAACCGCAGAATTTAATTAATTGTTAACTGTTAAGTTTAATTAAGAAATGTCTTAACAGTTATGAATCGATGTTCAATTAATTGTTAACATCCCTACTATTAATAAAGAGGTGTCTATGGTAGAGTAAGCCACTAGATATACCGGATTCACACTGTCTATTGCACATAATATATTGACTTAAAATAATCACCTCAATTTGGCAGGGTTACAGTTTCAATTCCTATAATGAAGAGAGAAGGGGAGTGAAGTCTGTCCGAGTGAGCTTTAGTATAGCTAACCTACTACAAAGAAGGAATGTTTGGAACCATGTGTCAGTCAACTGGTTACAGATTCCACTCCACAGGGCTACTGATTTGATTTGTCTTAGGAATTCAGATAACACACAACACATGCACACTTTGTTTTACTCAACCGGTACTCACATAACTCAAATAGACATTTTCCAAAGAAGATACTATTAAAACGCTAAAACAGAGGTGGCACAGTCGGTAGTGCTGTCACCTCACAGCTAGAAGGTTGGCAGTGTAGCGCCCAGGATTACATTAGATCAGGGGTGGGCAACTGGCAGCCCGGGGGCCACATGCGGCCCCCACCTTCACTTAATGTGGCCCTCAGGTTAATATCAGAATACTGATATAATATTGGTTCCAGCTGTTTACAATTCCACAACATGTGAACATGACCTCCTTTAATTACTTCAGTCTAAATTAGTAGCTCAATGCTCAACACACGTATAATTAAAGGCATTTGAAATGACATAAAAATGTAAATTTTCATGATTCCAATTCGAATATAGCAAAAATAGCCGATCTACAAGCTCAATTGAGCTTGTAGATCGGCTATTTTTGCTACGACAGTAATACATGGCCCTAGGGAGTGAGTGTGGAAATATAGTGGCCCTCTCCATCGTCAAAGTTGCCCACCCCAGTATTAGATAATTGGCACTGGGTGAAAAAACTGGTTTGCAAAATCGTGGGATAAAAACTTTAAAGGAAAAAATAAAACACAATAAATACTTTGATTTCAAACTCAAGGAACAAAAATGGAAATAGTTTATTTTGCTACTTATTTTGCTACTTTGCCACTAAATACAGTACATTATATTTGCAATTTCCCAATCCTATATTGAAATTGGCTAATGGGAGGGCGGACGGACCTCTGACGTCACTCCGACTCAGCCATAATTCGAGTGGAATAGTAAGAGAGTGGCGACACGCTTTGATCTCGCCACAAAGCAGTCATGGTGCCTATATGGGCTATAGTTCCAACCATTGGAACTATCCCATTGGGATAGAATGAGCACTTCCGCATTCCATTGTTACAATGGGAGTCAACGCTATAGTGTCGCCACTCTCTCATACTATTCCACTCGGGCCATAATCATATTCCCAACCACAGTTTTCCTGACTGTCACCAGGATTTTCTAACAAGCGGTGAGAAGTTGCCTCGGTCTGGTCGAATGAAAATACAAATTTAAGGAATTCATCAGCGACGCATCACTGACTGTGGTTTATAAACTGCTTCAAGTCTGAGTCACTTCCGTGTTGCGTAGCATAACAGTGACATCTGTGACGCAGTGACACTGTCCAATCCTTGGTATCTTTGCCGTTCACGTGTGATCAGCGAGCAGCTGCAGTTATTTTAGTTTTAAAGTTTTCGTTTTTTAGTGAAACGGTTTCATTTAGTTTGAGTCACATTTTAGTCACCTGGAATGTTTGAGTGTTAGTCTAGTTTTAGTCGACTAAATATCATAAGATTTTAGTCGACTAAATCTACAGTTGATTTAGTCAACTAAAATGTATTTTGGCGGGCCTTGATGCCGTCGTAATGGCTGTTTTTACACTTGCTGAAAATAGCCGATCTACAAGCTCACAATGAGCTACTATTTTCAGCATGCAACAAAGTGTAAAATTACTTATACTGGATCTCTTGTCTCTTCCTAACATTTTAGGTGTCTAGTTTCTATTTTGTTGAAATTGTCAATACATTTAGTCTTAGTTTTAGTCATCATAGCTTAGTTTTCATTAAGTTTCCGTTTAGTTGTCGTCAGTGAAAAAAGGTAGTCAACGTACATTTAGTTCGTCTTAGTTTTTGTTGACGACATCAACACTAACTCATGTAAAGTAATGTCACTCTGCATGTTTAACTAAAGTTTTCCACATGTGCAAAGTCCTTTCTGAAAAAGACATAGGCCTAACTTTTTTTAATCATACTATCCTTGTTGATATAACGCCATTTAGGTCAATGATATAACATTATGTTGTGATATAATAATATAGCAGCGGATAGGCTACTTAGGCCAGTCAACTGTCTTCCATGGGTCCCCTGTGGAAACATAATATTATACATTAAGATGATAATTGTGGATGTGTATTGGATCTTCTGTAGGCAAAATGTGGTATTTAATTTTTTGAAAAGCCTCCTTGTGAGTCTTATTAACCACCTTAAGACGTGTCACATTGTGACGCACTGCAACACACTGTGAGCTTGTAGATCGGCTAACAACGAAGTATAGTGTTTAAGTGGTTAACCTACACAGAATAATTATATGGTCTGATGTTTAGTATCTTCAGTTATTTGGGACAGGGGTGCTACTATACATTTCAATCAACTGACTTATGGGATACTTAATCTGTATCTTAACATGCCACAAACATGCAACTATTTAGGTAGGATTTGCAGCAGTGTATAAAAGCACAAAGTGCATTCAATTCAACTATACATTGCAGCGCTGTTATTGTGTGCAGAGAAAGCGTTTCTGTACAACATAATTCATTTCTTTCCAGCAGACGCAGACCCTTTGAAGGCCATGCGTGAGTGCCAAACACAGACAGTAACATCTAAGATAAGAACAACGACTGGAACATTTAACACCTGCATGGGGAAAGGGATAGAAATTCTGTTTTGTATACGTCTCTTTACAAAGCTTATTTTCTGGTATTTCAATAGGCCGCCTTCTATTACCCACGGCATTCGTTTTCCAGTAAAAGCAATATTCAAACATATATTACTGCTTTATACAGTAAAAGATGCCAACTGGAACTGAAGCCATGGCATAGAACATTACAGATGTTCTATAAAGAACATTAAACCATGTATCGTCATTGACTGGAAATAGTTTAAATTGACAGATATTTATACAAGCTCACAACACATCAAGCGTGGTGAGCTTGTAGATCCACTATTTTCATCATGTTTGCATGCCCAGAATAGGGACACTATAGGGTTATAGAGATTATAAGGTGCCTCAAAGAACCATCCAAAAATATCTTTCTGGCTTCTCAAAGAACTTTTACATATATATATATATATATATATATATATATAATAATGTAATAAACTTTAGTAGGTGATATGGTTCTTCGTGGAACCATATTGTCTTTTAAAGAGCCATTATCTTCCTATGTACTGTAGCTCATACAGATAACTGTATGTCATAGCATATAGCCTGGTTGTCTCAGATTCACTGAGAATGCCCCTTGAAAACTCCCAGCAGGGTCATGAAGCCAAAACTGGAAAACCATTAATCTGGTTTGTTTGCAACCTTGAACTTTTAATACAAGAAAGGGGTTTAAAGTCTCAGCCTTGACAATGTCTCTTCCTAGAAGCCTTGCTTTTCCCTCACACTCAACACATTCTCTCCAATCTGCATGTCAGAGAAAAAGTGGATAATGATAGACTATAGACTTGGATCAAAAACCTTTATGGTTGAAAAGGTTCTCTTTTTGGTTTCTCAACAAGAGAAAGTGTAATTTCAGTAATCATCCTGTGGCACAGCTATATGAGGAAATGGCTACGCCATCCTCACAAATAGGAGGATTCTACAAACACATTAACTATACTGTATACTGGACAATGTAACTGAACAAAATTAGGTACGCGTTCAGAATAAACAGAACCAGAGGCTGATCACGTAGTGTCACGTTTATTCAACAGGTATAAAAAGGAAGTTAGATTAAAATACAAAGGTTACCCTTTGTATTTTAATCTAACTTCCTATTATAGTCAAGATCCTAAAATGGGACTACGCCCAAGGGACAAATTGGGGGGCAAAGGCTTCAGGTCCAACTACAGGGGGCTCTAGACCTAATCCTTCACAGCAAATTAGAAAAGCAAAAGCAAACGGAGTAAATATGTAACCACAGCAAACAAAATCCAAACCATGCAATATTAATTAAATATGAATTAATGTCCAACACTGTGACTGGCAGGCGATGGACTGGCAGGCACCCTAGCGACATCGCCTGCCAGTCACAGTGTGGGACAGCTGGGTATGTTGCTGCACTAGCGCCTCCGACAGGTTGGTCAGGATAGCAACAGCAGAATAGCATGTTCCTCTGCATGCGTTACGTCCTCCCCTTGGAACTCTTTCAACTCTCAGTTGAAAAATAAGTGTCCGTGATGCCATGTGTATTGGAGTAGACATGTGGTTGTCTACTGTACTAGTCAGTATACTGTAGGAGTCAGCAGTATCAAATAATGACCGGGAGGAAAATAAACAAATTATAAAATAGTATCCTTAATGTTTACTTGAGGGTCTGTTTGTATTTCTCAATTTACTTCTATATTTGTAAAAAATAAAATAAAAATGAATAAACAGAACATAAATAAAAAGAAAAAAAAAAGAAAAAGAAAGGTTTACTTGAGGGAAATGTATTTTCTCCCAAACAGACTCCAGCCTATGGCTGTGTCATTCCAAATACAGTGTGGTTTTGGCGCCCAAGGGCACATGTGTCAAATGCAAGGCCTGTGGCTAGCTGCAATTTGCAACTCTAGATTTTTTTATAATGGGATTAGTTGTTGAGAGCTGCAATACCCTCCATTGCTCCCCACTCATCCAACTCATCCTATTTTCCGTCAATAAATTCTCTCTTCAGGGAGGTTGGAAGCACTCGTTTTCATTAACGGGTCGCTGCTCCTGCACTATGAGCAAGTGTGGAACAGGTAGTACGCAGGGCCGTTCGGTGACTTCGAACAAATCTGGAGTTGCTAATTGCGGCTAGCCTGTGGCCTGAATCCAGTGCCCCGGCGGTGCCCCAGACGGTGCCACACACTGTTGCTTTAAGTATGGAGAGACTACTCCTGGCATACTTACTCTCAAGGCAACTGACTATAGGCCATTGACCTTTAGTATTACAAGCAAGCTGAATAGTTCAAAATGGCAACAAAAGGAATGCTGATGTTAGAACTTTATGACAAAACAGACAAGCTGGATGAGGCTTTGGGAGACTATACTGTAAGACTGTCCTGGACAAAGACCCAGGACAGCACACAGCCAGGGGAGGCATGCATGAGGTTGTCTCTCAAGGAGACTAGATAAAGTGCCCCTCGGGGGCCACAGGTCTCCACCAGGGCAGGTCAGGTTGTGGCCTCCTGGTGGCGCTATAATAGGCCGATGTGAAAAGGGTGCCATTTCTTCTTACGCCTTGGATGATTTGAGACATTTTGTTCCAAAAATGTATTTTGTAAAAATCCACCTGTTGGTGGCGCTATAACAGGCCAATGTGAAAAGTACAGTAGGGATGCACCGAAAGGGAAATTCTTGGCCAGAACCTAATACCGAATATAGGAAACTGATGGCCGAAAACCGAATATGATTAATATTATATATCTTTTTTCCTACCATTGCTGTCATGGCCGTACCTTAAAGCTACATGATTTACGGCAAAATAAATGGTTGTGGCAAAACTTAACTTAAATAATAATCACTATTATGGGTCCATAAAACATTTATTCAGCTCTTTTGAATGCATTAATTGCATACACTATTCGATGATATATGTCCTGCATATTCAGGCCGAAACCGAATAGGCAGAAAATGCTTTTTTAGCCATTTTCTGCCGAATATTTTCTGCGGATGAATATTCAATCAAATCAAATCAAATAAAACTTTATTTATATAGCACATTTAAAACAACAGAAGCTGATCAAAGCGCACAAACAAGTAAGGACAACATAAAACTCATGTTTTAAGACAATCAAGTGCAATTAAAAGCCAAGGAAAAAAGGTGAGTTTTCAATAGGGATCTGAACACTTCAATGGACTGGGCAGATCGTATAGGGAAAGGTAGATTGTTCTAGAGTGCGGGGGGGCGGCTGATGCGGTCGGTCGCCCCCTGGTTCGTTTTGTTGTTTCAGGTACCATTAGTAATGACTGATCAGCAGACCTCAGAGCCCTGGCTGGAATGTAAGGCTCGGTGAGGCGAATAAAAAGGACCTTAAAAATTACTCTGAACTTGACAGGGAGCCAATGAAGTGAGGCCAAGACAGGGCTGATATGTTCACGTCTCTTTGTGGCTGCCAGTGAGAAGGCGTGCTGCTGAGTTCTGGACCAGCTGCAGGCGCCTGAGGGATGATTGATCTAGGCCGATGTCTAATCTTGAGGAAATGAAGGTGCATCACTAGTGAAAAGGGTGGGATATATCCTGATTTGAGGCTTTTTGTTCAAAACGGGCCAATCCTGCAAACTTTGAAAGCCAATCAGGGTGGAATTTGAAATATCGGACTGAACCGGTCGGACGGCCGGACGGGCACACACACACACACACACACACACACACACACACACACACACACACACACACACACACACACACACACACACACACACACACACACACACACACACACACACACACACACACACACACACACACACACACACACACACACACACACACACACACACACACACACACACACTTGTCAGTTTAGTATCATGCCAAATATGTCTCAAAAATTAAATAATTTACTAGGACATTTGTTTATCTTGAGGCTCAAAATGTCATGTTAGATGTTTTTGGGGATCCATTAACAGTTGATTATGAGAGTGTGCCAGAAAGATGCAATAGCATTTATGACCAAGTGTTAAGAGTGTGGAGAAATGCTACAGGTTTGCCTTCAGGCAGTCCATGTGCTGTGTTCAGAAGTACCAAATTGTGTGAATGAATATTCTCTGTGATTTCAGGTTGTGACCTGAAGTAATGGTAAATGACAGCTGAATATGGGTCCTGGGAAGTTTCTGTTAAAAAACCTCAATTAAACGATTTTGTAAAGAAATAAATGCTGTCAGTTTGCCAACATGCCGCTACCCACAGCAAGTGCTCTATTGGTAAAGAACCTCATGCAGCTAGAAAATAAAACTGGACACTGACTGAGGGCCACCCTGAAGAATGGGAATCTCCAATACTTGGCCCTATGAAAAACTGGCCTCAGGGGTGACTCTCTGAGTAATAGCACATACCATATATTACAGTACATTCTCACAGCTGAACCTGATTTAAACTGATGCTGACCCGAGGTGCACTTGCAGCTTTTCCTGTATCTTTGTTATACGACAGAGGCATAGAAACCAGAAAGAAAGAAAGAAAGAAAGAAAGAAAGAAAGAAAGAAAGAAAGAAAGAAAGAAAGAAAGAAAGAAAGAAAGAAAGAAAGACGAGAAAGAAAGAAAGACTGGTCTCATCATTGTTATTATTGACGTGAAGTGAGGACTGGAGAGTGAAGTTTGCTTTCAGATTATTCTGACTGAAATGGACATGATACAGATGGTAAAAGATAAACATTAACATTCACAAGTCAGATGGCCTTGCTATATCTGCAGACATCCTTGGATAATCGTTCATGGCCGTGTTCACGTTTGAGGATACATGTTTTTTACATTTTTACTTTTCTTTTTTCCCCCCTTTTTAGATAGATTGTGAGACATTGAATTGTGACAGAAACAGCAGAGATAATGGGTGAACATGGTATGACGTTTTACTTTAATGGGAGAATAAGTCTCTGACAAAATCCAAAACCTCCTCGCTAAGAGTATCTGTCATGCTAGATCTGACTCGAGACATACAGGTACTGCTGCTTCTGCCACCATTCAATAGGCTTTTCTTACAGATTCACTATTTATTGTATCATTTATTTCAGATTTGTTCTTTTTGGGGGGCTGTTTCAGTTATTTATTTATTGTGTTTGCTTTATTTAGCTATATAGGAGAGTTTAGCCTACTGCAGGGAGACAGGAAACCAATAGGGCAGAGAGAGAGGAGAGACATGTGGAAGGCATTATAGGAGTCAGATTCTAACCTCTGGTGTGTTTGTGCCAGGTTTGGTGCAGATGGAAGCAGCATGTGCACCACCACAAGTCCGGATGTTACGGTTGTGACCATCCACGGTCCACCCACCCTCATAGGTAATTTCAATATAGGAAAGATGCTTTGGTGCAACCTGGCAACCTGGGGACCTTCCACTATAAGGCACAACATTTTTGTTGTGCCTTATATCAACTTTCAACTATTTCAGTATTTTTCCCCTGGACCAAACGGGACACCCCAAGTCCTCTCTTCACACTTGTGTGAAGCGAGGGGAACCCACTGTATTTGTATCGGCCACATGGATGATGGCGCCTTACGTCATCAATTTAGTCAAACATAAAGTCCATAGATTTGGCTGGCAAACGATATACATCATAAGTGCTCTAAACAAACATAGACTTGGCTCTTTCTAAAGATTTTTTAAATATCCTCATAGTCCACAGACTTGGCTGGCAAACGATGTATGTCTTGAGTGCTCTAAACAAGCACTAAATCACAAAAAAAAGGAATAGAACATTATTTTTTCTTTAGAAATGTGATTTTCTGAATGCATGGCCAGGGACCGCCTGCAATATCACCGGTTGAAAACCCATGCTCTTCTACGAGGACCTACCGCAGGTCGAACAAGGTCAGACAGAAGAATAAGGCTGGCAGAGCAGCGCGTCAGGCACCCAGAACTGGTGGGGAGAAAACTGACACTATGGGAGCCAACCAGAGTTGAACAACTGCATTATTGCATCACAGAGAAGCTTTTAACTCAAGTTGACGTCTTCTAAGTTTGTAAACAGAAGAACGTGTTCAAGTCTTCAATTGAAAATGCACATTTGGAATTATTGGCTGTTATGTCGAAGCCCAAAACAACCAAAAGTGAAATTCACTCATAGGATTATTGAAGTGATCAAGAGCCAACATACAGTTTCCTGTTACAACTAACATACCTTCGGCTGATACATACACAACATACAAACTGTAGATCAGGGGCATTCAACTGGCGGCCCATGGGCCAAATGCGGGGGCACCCCCTTGTGGCCCCTGGAACCATTTACCAAAAAAAGGGCTAATGAAAGTTACAGGTATGAGAGCAGCAAAGAAGCAAAAAAAAAATCAAAGTTCCTACCTTGAAGTGTCTCTAGTCATCTCCATCCTCCATACATCTGTCCAGCTGGCCGGCCAGTACTCATTCTCCTGGCTGCCATATTCTCACTCGGCCTTGGATGTTTAGTACTGTACGTACTGCACATAGCATTCTGGTGTATTGCAGGGGTCAGGGATTTGGGTCAGGGATTTAGGGCAGGCTCTAGGGTCCAACATTCATAGCATGTCACAGGGGAATGGACTCAGGGCTGAGAAGAAGCTGAGCTTGGGGGTCTGGGGTGACGTAGGGTCATCATGTGTACCTGTGGAGCAGGTTGAGAGAGACACCATACGTTTTGAGTATAAGTAGGTAGGTAGAAAGAAAGAAAGTGAGCTGACCAAGAGCCACATACTGTACACTGTACCCTGTCGGGATACCGGAGAACTCGCCAGTTTTCCGACTCGCCGCGGCATTTTAGTTTTACTTCACCTTCATTTAAATTGCATTGAATTGAGGGAGAGAGAGGATAGTTGTTTAGAGTTTACACTAGATGAAGTAGGAATGCTAGTAGGAAAGTACTAAAACAATTAGTAATTCATTAGTAAACAATTATCCTGAATTGGTAGGTATTCACAAAAATAATTCGATCACTTTGGAAATGAACTATAACATCTTTGGGTTTGACATATTACACTGATGAAGACAGCATGTTAGCATAACAATAAAGACATTGATGAAGAATCTTCTCTGCGGTGAGTTGGAAAACTGGCGAGTTCTCCGGATACCCCCTGTCGCACCTTACTAGCAACAGCAGACACATAGCCTACTGCATCCTTCTGGTTACATACAGCCTAGTAACATACAGTACATAACATCACAACATACAACACAAAATGTTAAACATCATATTAGGAAGGAAGCTTTGGACATGCATGCCTGGACTATAGGTTATGCCTTGAAATAAATTAAGAGATAGAAATCTAGATCAGGTTGTAACACTACACGTTCAATATCACTTTCAATTAATACCATCATTGGTAAACACTTGAATGAAGTTTCATATAAGGATTTGGTGCTGTGGCACCCCGGGGCCCAAACAAAAACATTGTGTCTGTATGCTTATTCTATAGGCCTATAGGCCCATGAACATAGCACTTCAGACTTCAAGCACCTTTGTTTGTTAATTTCACCCTCCCTCCCACACACCCACACGCACGCACGCACGCACGCACGCAAGCACACACACACACATGCACACACGCGCGCACGTTAATGCTTAGCAGGTAGCTACTCACCTGCAGAATAAAAACAAAACAACCAAGCAGTTTGTTATGATGAAGTGTGTTCTTTCACACACTAGTGACTGAGCAGTTTCACTTCCCGACAACCCAGGCTACTCCACTCAACTTCCACGAGGTGTAAAGTTACATTATAAGTTGTTTATTTCACTCTTTTTATTACCAAACAAAGAGGTCGTGTCTGTTCCGTTCCGTTTGCAATGGCTGTGGACTGGGGAAGGGGCGTGGCTATCGGAGGATTTTAAAGAGCTGCTTGAAGCCTGCTCATGTCAATCAAGGTCCCTAAGGCTATTTATTCTGCATTTAAGCCACGGTTGGACCATGACTTTAATTTTACCTATAGCCTCTCAGACCCAAAATATGTTTTAGAAATGTGTGTTGTCAATTGATGTGGCACTGCACTGTACTGGTACCATAGGAGAGATAACGGCCAACTAAACATCATCGATTCAAAATAAATAACAATTCTTCTATACATTCTCTAATCACTAATTGTGACTTCTTGTAAATTAAGTAGGCCTAATGCAGATGATTAACAATACTTTAATGGTAAAGATCTATAAGGGTCAATTTGGTTACCAACTCTCCATCATTAACTGATGGGGACCACCTGGAAGGAACCCCTTCAAGGACCACTGGCGGTCCCTGGACCACTGGTTGAGAACCACTGCTTTAATCCTCAAAGTAGACTGCCCTAGGCTACAATAACAGCTCCAGCTCGCTGTCATTCATGAGTTATCCTAGCCCAGTTGTCCCATGCAGACTGCTTGCAGTGAAATGGTAGTAGACACTAGGCCTGCCGCCTGCCCTAATTTAGTCATTATGTAATGCCAATTGATTCCCCGAGGTCCCCTATATGTGCACACACATTTGTCACAGGCTCACAGCACAGGGGAAGTAGCCAAATGTTACCAATCTGCAACATACAACATGCAAATGCAATTGATTGTTGAAGTATTTATTAACAGTTCGCAGAATCGGTACATTTCACATGAAAGCACAACTCAATACAAAGACTGTTGCATCACTCAAAAAGAAAAAGCAGAATGAAAATGTGTACATTTTGCCTGCCCGAATATGTGCCTGCCTGCACTAAAGAAATCACACTGACAAAAAGTTTGGCTAGATCTGTAAAATATATTTTATAGCCTAAACTAAACTAAATATTTTCAAAAATCTATATTTATTATGACAAAGCTGCGCTGTTCACAAATGCAGTTGCTAAGGGTATTCGTTATGACTAGTTTATTTTTTATTTTTTTGCATTGATTTGGACGTTGTAGCCTATCTGGTCAATGGGGAATCAGTTGGATTAGGAGGAGTTTGTGTGTTGACTCCTCTTTCCGCAGACCAGACAAGATCGTTATTTCATACCGTCAGAGTTGAGCTAAGGAGCAGGCTACGGTTGCTGAGAGCACTTTTCTCGTATTATTTGCAGAATAGCGGATAGGCCTATAAAGCCTGTAATAATCCTGGGAAATGCGCCCAACTAATCGCCAGCTATCTTGTGCCGAAATATGCCTAGAGAAAGTGAGGGATGCAAACGGCATAAGTTTTTCCACAACACTCGAAACTGAGACAAATAGTGTCCATTTTAATACAAAAACCTCAACAGGAAACAGAACCGAGCTGCTGAATAGTTCTGACAACAATGCGAACGCGAGCGGTTACGGACCTAAGCAGGAGGGACTCAGCTGTAACATGGAGAAACAGCTCTGTCACCGACAGCCAGAAGATGCGCCTCAGCAGCAGCAGCGCGGGGACGACGACGAGTTAAACGCTGCCAGCCGTCTGGCGAATAGTCGCTCCAATTCAGCCTGCGCCACCATTTCAGAAACTACGAGAGAGCTCTGCAGAGCGGTGTCGGTGTCGCTCGGACTGGCAATGATGGACTCGAATGACACCGGTGACATGGAGCCCAACCACACTGCTCACTGTGCCGCAAATGACCACATGCGAGACGACTATTTTGGCGTCGCTCCATTGAACTGCCCTGGCGCCGAAACAGGTGTTCCCGAGTGCAAGTACGACCGCGGTGACCGAGCGCTGCACGGCAAGCAACTGGTGGGGATGTTCAAAAGTTTGGAGGATTCTACCAACGTTACGCTGCACGACAGACACTCCACTCCGGCGTCGATAGAATTAGACGAAGAATTAGACGCATTTGAACTGGATGATGAGAGTGATGAGACAACTTGCCGAGACATGGATCATTTGGAGACCGTGCGCTCTGCGTCCAATTGCCCTTTATACGGCCCACCGCTGCCGGAGAACACGCCACACTTTCGGCCAACTTTCCCAGAGAGAATGTCTCACGTCTACAAACCTCAAAGTGAAGGCATGGAGGACAAGTATGCCGAATACTTACAGGAACAGTACAGCGTCAAGATTAAATCTGAAACCATCACGAGTGAGCCTGGCAGTGGCGGGACATCGTGGGGCACTGACTACAGCTATAGTGACACTGGCAGTAGACTCACTCAGTTCGGGGGACCCTTGAAGCAGTGCATGAATGCATACAGCACGGGGCCGAACACTGCGCTCCTGTGTAAGCCATACGACAGGAGCGTCCTGCGCCACGATCGACCCAGACCTGATCAGTGGCTCCCCGGTGGGTTAATTGGCAGGCCGCCTTTTTCCAACTCCAACTATATGAAAAATGAAGTTGGCGACTGGCTGGACGTCTCATACAACGATGCCAGGTAAAGCTTACAACAGTCTAGCGGCTAGCCTAAGATTTAGACTCTCTTGTCAGAATCGATAAATACATCAACGAGAGTCTAAATCTTAGGCTATAACAACAGTCTACACTCTACACTCTACTCTATAACTTTGTTTATTTGACTGCTGCTGCTGCTGCATGTGCTCGACTAGTAGTAGGATATAGAGGGCAGGCTATGTAACGGTTAGACAGTTTAGAGACTTTTCTCCCCCAAAGCGCTGTAATTAAATTCACACACGTTCACACACTTCACTGATGATGATCACGATGCGACTGGCACGATATCTGCTCATCGCGACTCATCGAAAGCAGGAAGCAGTTGCCTGACTGTCTCCTAAATAATCAAAACATGATTGATAGGCTATACTTGTCAGCACTGCTCACAAAGGCTATAGCCTATTGTAGGCTATAAAATGCATTAATTCAATCTCACAAAGAAATATAGAATCATCTTGTGTACTCTAATTTTACCGGTAGAGTGGCCGCATGGAAATCCTCCCCCAGTGTCGAAGTGTCCTTGAGCAAGACACTGAACCCCTAATTGCTTCGATGTGCAGGTTGGTGCCTTGCATGGTTTCCTCCGCCTAAACAGGGACAAATTAGCCAGTGGGGCCGTGGCCCAGGGGCCCTTGGCTCTCAGGGGCCCTTCAGGGAAATTGGACCGTAAGGTACTAGGTTTGACACCCTGAAAAGGGCTCCTGGGGCCCTTCATTGGCCATTGATTTTGTTAAATTTAGGTCAAAAAGATGATAAAAACACGGTAAAACACGAAAATTGTGTGCACGCGCGCTATGGGGGCCCTGCAAAGATTACCGGCCCAGGGGCCCTCGGGGGGTTAATCCGTCCCTGCGCCTAAAGCGCCTTGCATAAAGGCGCTATAAAGAAAGACTGACTAAGAAAGTGGGCAAAAAAATATTCGAGAAATGACGGAGTTACCGTGTGGGGGTCCCTGGGGGGGGTCCGCAGGACATCCAGACCCCCCCCCCCCCCAGGAAAGCGCCCAGTGCTTGTACTGTATAGTGCACACATATGCTGCTCTGTACTGGCCACTTTATTGAAGCTGTCTGTGCTTGGACACAGAGACAGACACACATATACACAGGGACACACATATCTCCGCGTATTGAAGCAGAGGCACTGCTCAAAAAGATCAAGGTATCTGGTAACATTAGTAGGTCCACATTGTGGCCAATGCAGTGGCAGGTATGTACATGATTAGACATGATCATGCACACCGTAATTGTTCCAGTTCCAATTTTGTCTTCTCATTAAATACTTCTTGTTTCTCTTGTTTATCCTGTATATGAGTTTTCTCTCTCTCTCTCTCTCTCTCTCTCTCTCTCTCTCTCTCTCTCGTGATTGGATTTTTTTTTTAAATCCCAACCAGCAAATGTATTTTCTGTTTACTAAAGAGGTATAGAGATGGAAACCACTGCCCTGTTATTGAGCAAACTCAGTGCAATGATTGCTATGGGAATAGGGAGTTATTTAACACCTATCTTAACAAAACCATGACGCCTCAAGCTTGTATGTGTGAAATTGTGAGAGGGATAGTCAATGGGTGTGTGTAAGCGAATTCATGAATCCATTTATCTTCAAATTTCAGCAGTGGTCCCAGTAATATTTTATCTTGTGGCCACAATGATATGAATGAGTTTGATAATAATTAGTTGATGCATTGCACAGACTTATCAATCATGCAGTGGTGGAAGAAAAGTACTCTGATAAAAAATAGTAAAAGGGTAAAGAACACAATGCAAAAATACTCTAAGGAAAAGGCCTGTTTCAAAACAATACTTGAGTAAAAGTACAACATAATTGGCATAACAATATTCTTAAAGAACCAAAGAAGAAAGTGGAGTAAAAAACATCCAATATTTGCCTCTGAGATGTAAGTAAGTAAGGGATAATGTATGGATGAGTGGTCATAGTTTATAGATAAATCCCAGGGGGGGTTAATCAGCCTGAAGGTTATTGTTATTAGAGAAAGTAAAAGATGAGTATTTCTTTTTTTTCCCTTTTCATTTGCGGCTTTCTTTCGTTTTAGCGATTTTAGCTATTTTTTACAGGGGGCGGGGGCATTCGAACATGGGGCTAAATATGTTAAAAGAAAATACACATTTCTATAGCAATTTTATGTATTTATTATTTACTATAGTCCTACTAGACCCCACACAATTACATATGGCCACAAAAGAGCACAGGATCTACTGAATGTGAAGGGGGAGGTGACAAACGGACATATTGAGCCTACAGATTGGGAGACAATAATACTATAAACATTCTGATTGTCATTATACTTTTACGCCATCAGGAAGCGTAACATTTTTTTATTTTTACAGTACACCTACAGTACTAGATTTTGAAGAACATCATGGCACATTATCTCAATGGTCAGTCATGTGATCAACACGGATCTGTCTAATTGATTGGCTTCCAAAGTCTGTGCACACTGCCCAGCTGTCTTGAGGTCCCACCACATCTCAATGGGTTTGTGGTCTTCCAGCCTCAACTTGAGCATTCAAATTATTTTCTCAGCCATTCAGTCGCACACTTCCAGTGTCACACGATCCACTTTTGGCTAATTTTGAACTACAATACTTTGTAGTACAATGGCCCTAAATCATTATGTTAGCAATGGGGTTCCTTAAAATAAGTGATTCATTTCATAGGGCCGGTGAGCCTTTATTGTTTATTTTTATCCCTGCCAGGCAGGCAAACTGTCTTTTGCTAACCTTTTTTTTCCTACAGATTTAGTCCAAACCTCATTGGTATTTGGCTGTCTCTCCAACCATAATGGTCAAACTTTGTAGTTAACTACAAATGGCTTTGAAAATAACGATAATAAATATATAAAGAAAACTTAATTTTTTCTTGTTTCTTCAAGAATGTGATCGTATCAAAATAAAATTATGCTGGCTCAATGACAGTCAGCCTTCCAGTTTCTGTGGCTGAAAACCCATCACAAATCACCTCACCTCCACCACCATGCATGGTTGGGGATGAGGTTCTTGTGGTGACATGCATTGTTTGGTTTTGATGTTATTGTCGCCAAATTTTGGTCTTTGCTCTCTGTCTAGAGCAGTGTTTCCCAACCTTTTTTGTCCCAGGGAACACTTTTCATAGCCTAAAAATCTCGGGGCACACCTAGATATACGGGGGGGATACACATTATACTTTTGACAGAGTAAAACTTCTTTGAACCCAATATACTTTTAAAATCACACCTGTGTGAACCGAGTGGTGCAACTCCTCTCTCTCTCTCTCTCTCTCTCTCTCTCTCTGCTCCGTCAGATTAGCTTTATTATGGATATCAATCCGCGTCGCTGAGAACTATTTCTTGATTATTATTTTGGCTCTGCCTTTCCTTCTTTAGCGAACCTAGCCCGGGTTGCACAACAGCGGTCCCGTACACCTCCCATTATACAGGCAAACTAAAAGCTGAATAACTCCTAATCTACGGAGCTCTCCGTGGTTTGGTCAATTAGCGCGATGTTCGGAGGTCTTTGCAAAGTAATACTTGTAAAAACAAGAACAAAAATATTTGCCACAATACAATGGTCGTTGTATCCAGCGTTGCTGCATGTCTAGCTTTCCCTTGCCTGCAGCCTGCCACCAGATGGCGAGTTTCTCCCGAAATGTGTTCAGTTTTGCCATGCTTGTAAGAATATTCTCATTTCGCCCTTGCATTTTCCTGTTCAGTTCATTCAGATGGATAGAAATATCCGCCATGTATGCACTATGCTAGTCTTGCACCAGTACACCAGTACTCATTTGCAAACAGTTCGGCATATTTGGATTGCTCAGCGGACAGAAAGCACTTTAATTCCTCCCTCAGTTCATATACACGCGACAAACATTCCTTTAACATTCCTATGGCCGATGGTGCTTTCTTGGTGGAGACAAGCCAGCCAGTTGATTTTGAAACAAGCTTAAATGTATTATGATCTTACTTGAATCAGTGCTTGAACTTGTATTCCTTGTCAGAATGGGCAGTGTCTATAACGGGACATTCTCTTTATAAACATTTCAATCGACAGGCTTTATTAGAATGGGAAACGTTAACATCGCAAAAAACGAATGAAAGATTAGAAATGATTTGTACAATTAAAGATGCATTGTAGCCCTACTAGAATAAAGAAATGTAGACACACCTGCGTAACATTGCAACTATGCAATGAAGTATAGTAGGTACAAAACTTAAAATAAAGTAAACTTTTTTTGTTTAGCTGTGGAAAAGAAAATGGCAGCTAATTGTACTTGTACAGTAGGTTGTACAGTAGGTCTATGTACTGTGATCAGCACAGTGCAGTGATACACATGATTGACAGTCTATTTATGGTGGTTGTATTCATTGGATGTCCTTTTCCTCTCACAACAGCTCACACATCTTTTTGGGTGTTTGTAATCTGTGGGAAGTACATGTCTGATGTCTTGGTACATCTGGCAGGTGTGCCCCCTCCTTCTCTCTCTTAACTGAAGGCGTGTCTAGAGTTGGGTTGATTTCCTGTTAACCTGGTCTGGTCAGGTCTACAAGCTTGAATATGTCAAATTATATGTGGACTTGATTGAACTTGTAAATGTCGTTATGACATGTGCTGGCATATTAAAAATAGACCGAAACAGCGATGACATTGCGTCATCGGGCCATCTGCATACATTATTTCGTATACATCTGACCATTCATCAGAAAAATCGTGATATATACGTATTATCTCTCTAGGTCGTGCTCAGACGAGCCTTCTCCATACATCTGGCCAGTTCGTTGGTGCTTTGTGCTTTCTTGAGTACATCCACGTATGGGATGTCCACGTGTGGGACGTCCTCTTGATCGATGCCCATGTGTTGGTTCCCACAGCATTCGCTGGCTGGCAGTTCTTGTTGTCTTTGGCCGTGTCCTGCTATAGTCTCGTTCTCCTGGCTGCAATTGTTTTGGCTCACCCTCGGTATTCCCTCATATAGGATCTTGTTGGTAACATGTGCACTCTTGCCGATGTTAAGTACTGCATTATATTGTATTATAGTCAAATACAAATGAGGTTTATTCATTTCAGCAAAGAGCAGGTTAACTTGCATTTATTTCACTGTAATTTGATTGGTCAGAGAAAGTGAAATTATGGCAAATCATTCACTGGGACCGCGATTCGAAATTAAACACAAATTATTGACACCTTAGTTTTAATATTTGGTGGCACAGCCTTTAGAGAAAATAACTGCAGTCAAGTGCTTCCTATATAGACTTCAATGACTTCAAGACTACACCTTTATACTGGCAGTTTGCCCCATCTTCTTTAGCAAACTGCTCCAGTTGACTAAGATTATAAGGGTGCCTTCTTCCGACTGCTGTTTTCATATTTAGATTTAGTGTGGTTCATGCAGTGACACAAAAAGCAGACTTTGCTGATATTGATACTAAAATATATTTTAATATTTTAATTAATCTAGGTTTTGGGGTTATACGTGGCACGTGGGTTAACTGATTCTGGAAGAAATTGAATGTTATTTATTTCACAAAAATGCAAGGGGTGCCAATACTTTTTGTCCACAATCGGTACATGCAGGATCTGAAGTAATGCATCCCCCACCTGTAGTCATAGTTGAGTAACCTCCCATCAGTATTTGACAGGTTTTAGTATTTAATGAAGATACTAAAGTCATTTTGAATGTAAAGGTGGTTTTGTAGAGATTTCTATACCCCGCACTGTTGACATTCTCACACTGTTTCACTGTGCCTAGGGCTAGGTGACAATGCAAATAACTTCAAAACACAGTACGTTGAAACACAGTGGCGTGTGTGGCACGTGCCAGCAATGCCGATTTGAGCAGGTGCTGTTGCAGTTCAGTCCTGAATCTAGGTTTATGTAGTCTACAGCTATCTATAGCAACTAATTCCCTGGCAACCTCACGCTTGGTGGAATTTGCAGCTGTCCTCACAAAAATGTGCACCATGCATCATTGCACCAACCTTGATCCATGTACAGTAGCTACAAATCCTACCACGGTACCTTTTGTTTAACCCCTTTTTAACCCCTTTTGGTGTTTCAAACATTATGTTATAATTTAGCTATTGAAAAATAGCAGATCTACAAGCTCATAGCGCGCCACCGAGTGGCGTGCTATGAGCTTGTACTGTAGGTCTGCTATTGTAGAAAAATCGTTAAAATGTGCCTCAAATCTTTCCGAATATTGTCATGATTTTTTATTTATTCGGTCAGCCCTGAATGGGTTAATCTATTATTTATAATTAAATGTTAAGTTCTGATTAAAATAACTAAATTTCTGTACTATTAACAGTTAAATAAAATGTTGTGGAGACCAAGTACCTTTTGTCAATTTCAACTTATTTAACAGGCAGTTGAGTTGCTGGGTTTTTATGTGCAAGGTGTCAGCTTTTCGACCCAAATGCAGAAACTCAACTTCAAATTAAAGGCAGGAAATCTATGACTTTATACTTAAAACAATAAACACAGGTAACCACCTCACAGGGCAAAACTCAGTAGCCTCGCAGTGGGACAGGCGCGAATCTGCCGGTGGCAAGAAAAATTGCCTCCGGCGACAGTGCATGTGATATGAGTCTGGTCAATAAGCCAGGCTAAAAACAATACAATGATCCAGCACAGGCAGTCTAAAATAGTCTCTGTAGCTTATTAGGAACGTCTGACAGTCGTAGGAAACACTAGGAATCAGAGTCCAAAGAAGGAGAGGGGAGGGTCTGTGGAGCTGGACACACTGGACACAGTAGTACACAGGGCAGAGGCAGGCAGCGCATGGCAGATTGTCCCAAAGGGTCCCAATATGTTCAGCCACAATATTAATACTGGAGGCTAAAGTATCAACATTACATAAGCATTGCTGCAACTGCATTTCTATTATGGTAACAATTTCACATAGCTAGCTTCCAGGGTGGCCTGGTGGATCAACCAGCATGTCTACTGACCACATGATCACAACCATGGTGGATATACAGAACGTGCACGCTGATGACTGGGCCTGGAAAGATCTGGGTGGGACTGGGAGTTTCTTTTAAAACTTGGATATTAATAACTGGTGAATGAAGTCAACAATATAACCATTTATCTCACAGTTTATTTGGCTGCTCTCTGTGAGTGGCACGCGGAAAAAAAGAGACCAGTGTGTATTCATAGCAAAGCGTGCGCGCGCTCGCCTCTCCTAGGGTGCGTCTTCAACACGTCCGATGTAATCACAAGAATTGCCTAAAGACTCAATTGTGGCCACGATCATGTACTGTAGCCGACTGGCCGGAACGGAATGCAACAGTGCCTGGAGGAATCTGTTGTCATCGATCAGGGGAAGGCTGTCAATCTGAGTTGGCCCAGGTTCAATCTGACTATCTCACCCATAGATCGGCCCCTGTCCCCCTGCTCACAACCTCCTATAGGTTTAAATCTGGCTCAGTCTCCATTGTTTTGTTTTTGAGTGGTGCAGCCACTCCATTGCGTAGCTATGTGTGTCCGTCCCTCCCTATGTATGCATGTCCATCCCTATGTACTGTATGCGTGTCCCTGTGTCTGAGCACAGACAGCTGAAACACCTCACCACTGGATGGCACTGTTGCGCAACGTCACTCACACACACACACACACACACACACACACACACACACACACACAGAGTACAGTAGGCCTGCAATACAGTACTAAAGCACGAGTACAGTACAGCACCACTCACTTCAGACTGGTCTGATTTTTAATTAATCTCCACCAATTTGGTCCATTTCCCCCCATTATGTGTGTGTGTGTGTGTGTGTGTGTGTGTGTGTGTGTGTGTGTGTGTGTGTGTGTGTGTGTGTGTATGTACAGTATGTATGTATGTATGTATGAATTGAGAGACCTAACGACCAGATGGACACCACACACACACACACACACAATAGCCGATCTACAAGCTCACCTCGCCTAGCAACGATCTGTTATTTTCACGATATTTATCTGTGGAACCGAGTTAAACTAAATTATATACCTAAAATCCTACATGTGCTTGTCAGGGTCGGGGGTCCCCAGTTCAAATATGATTATTATTTGGGGGGTTTCACTGCCCTAAAAGGTTGAGAACCACAGTTCAGTTCATGTAACACAAGATTAGTATTTTTTCTCCGGTGGAAACAAAATCCCTTTTTGGCCAAAAAGTACCGTTTATACGTGTGGTAGGGGGCTCAGAGTGCGTCCACTAAGGAAAGTAGGCTTTCTAATGACACAACCCGCCTTTGTTTTGGTGAGTAGCAAAAACATTATTTTTATTTACGCTAAAGAGGAGAGGCTGGTCTGAGTTCCATGTGAGAGTTAAAAGTGAAAGTAGCATAGCCAATGCAGGGCAGAATCATAGAAGCATTGGCTATGGACCAGAGCTAAGCCGACTGTAACCTCTATATTTTATAGGCCTATTTATTATAATTACATTGCCCGAACTATATTCATTATGAGGTTCCCCGTGGCTACAGTGGCACTACAGTAGCCACTACAGTGGCACAGGCAGTTCTGTTCTCAGATATATTCAGGGTTTTTGGCAATCTTCATGTCAACGATGTTTCAAACAATAACCAGACAGTTGCTGTGTATTCTACATTTTACCAAAAAAACTAAAACATTAAATTGAAGCTACAGGAGATAGTAGTATTCCGGCTAAGTTGTCTTTGTATGCCCTTGAGGTATGCTTATGTCTTCATGCACTTCCAGTCCCTCTGTGCCCAAGGTTGCATTCTGTTTTGTCCTGCGTGGATCCATGTGTTGGTGTCCACAGCGTTCTCAACTTCTCACACACACTGCAGTCATCACAGTCTTTAGCACACAAAACTACAGATTACTTAATCAGTTACAGTAGAACATACTGTAGATAGGGTGTGTTTGGGTGGAGAAGGGATCGTTTTCCGTAATTAACCCATTTAGACCTGAGTTAAAAACATTCACTTTGAAAGAATATATATTCAAAGATTTGCGGCACATTTTTACGATTTTTCAAAAATAGCAGACCTACAAGCTCGTAGCACGCTATGAGCTTGTAGATCTGCTATTTTTCAATAGCTAAATTATAACATAATGTTTAAAACACCAAAAGGGGTTCCCGCCCAAAATGGGTTAAGGAAAATACGCAATTCAAATGTTTGTTTTTAGCTACTTTAAATTGATATGTTTAACGTCCATACCAGTTTTGTCATGGATTTATTCATTTAGTACACCATGGTCCAGATTAAGTGGTGGCATGAATTTCAATGTTAACCCACATAACCTATGCCTTTTATTTAAAGAATGTGTACATATCATGGATCTTATTTAAATGTCACTTGCGTCACTTCACATCATTATAATTCTGAGCAAATGTAAAATATCAAATGTCAAGAACTTAGTGTATGAAATCTCAGTCACTTGATTTCTTTTTCTAAAATATAAAGCATCTAGATGGAATAACTAATTTATATTCAATGTTATATACAAGCAGTTAAGACAGCAAATGTTTGTCATCTCTTTGTAACATGTCCAGTACGTTGTACATTTTCTTTTTTAACATTGTCACTGTAAGGTGGAAACATTCTAGGCGGGAACCCCTTTTGGTGTTAGCATTATGTTATGCTTTAGCTATTGAAAAATAGCAGATCTACAAGCTCATAGCGCGCCACTACGAGCTTGTAGGTCTGCTATTTTCGAAAGATCGAAGAACGACTGACAGAAACATAGCTTTTTCAGAAAACTGTAATTTTCAAACAGACATTTTTAGAATCTGATCTCAGGTCAAAATGGGTTATTGAGGTTTAGTTTGTCAAGCTCAGACAGCACCCAGCCCACGCTGCGGTCTCCCCAGCACAACAAGATACGAAACGTCACAAATGTCCCGGCTGTCGTCTTCCGTACTGTCCAAAACGTTACTTTTCAGGAAACGGGGGGGGGGGGGGGGGAGAACCTGTATTCCAAAGGATTATTATTGTTGTTCAATTACAATATCAGATCTACAAGCTCACAATGCACTGTGATGCAAAACTATACAGGCTTGTAGATCCTATTTCATTTTTTTAAGATTTTTCGTTTTTGGCTTTTCTGCCTTTATTGATAGATACAAGTTAAGATTGACAGGAAAGATGGAGAGAGAGACAGAGACATATGCAGCAAAGGTCGTCATGAACGGGACTTGAACACGCGATGCGTGGGCTCCATCTTGCGCCACCCTTATTCCTTATCCCTAAACGTATTTGCAGTTTTTTTTACTATTTTGAAAAACATTTTAAAATAGTTCAACTAGCCGATCTAGATATTGTGAGCTTGTAGATCGGGCTATTAAAGGGTTTTTTTAAATAGTTTTTTTTAAATGTTTTTTTAAATAGTAAAAAATGGCAAATTAGTTTAGGGATAAGGGTTAAAGGGTGGCGCAAGATATATAGCCCTAAATGTGGCATTCGCCTGGACCACTAGGCCAGCGGACGCCACATGGGCTTGCAGATCTGCCACGTTTTTGTGACACTATACAACAAAGTATAACATTGGGCATTAATTTGTGGAATAACATATAGGCCTACACAGATATAAAATATGAATGGGGCTCAGGTGGCAGGTGAGCCAATATGATACAACAGCTGGGACAGCACACAGAAATGTGTGTGGGGAGGAATTCATTGGCATAGCCGCATAACGACTACATTTGGGGGTAAAAAGCGCCTAAAATATGGAGTTACAAGTTCGACAGCATCAAACTATTGTTTGTCATAATGTTTGGAGAAGTAGAGAAAAATAGAAAAAAGGGATTCTTCATCAGGCATGATGCCTGATGAGGGTCTGAACGACCGAAACGTTGCTCAATAAATCAAAGTGAAGAAAGCTGTGCGGGATCACTTTTTTCTCTACTTCTCCAGTTCCAGTTATCCGACGCACCTGTCCGCTGTAGGTGTGCACATGGACTTATTTTCTTCCTTGTAATACTGTACTTTTTGAATATACAGTAAATGTATGTTTTTGTATGTTGTTTGCCTTTAGATTTGACAGCAGAGAGCACATGTTTCCCATGGAGTTCTTCTTTCCGCCACAAAGAACTTGCCTGATCTGTGCAGACGAGGCATCTGGATGTCATTATGGTGCACTCACCTGTGGCAGCTGCAAAGTTTTCTTCAAGAGAGCAGCAGAAGGTAATGTTATTGCTCCATTTGGAATTTGAGTGCATCGATCAACCCTTAACCACTTAACCACCCACCTTAGGCCAATTCTACAAATTTAGAATACACGTTTTTCTAAAACAGTTTTCTGAAAAACGTATGTTGGTACATCAGCGGTCAAGAACCCCCCCATATGTATATATATTAAAAGATTTGCACAAATCGTGATTTTGCAAGCTCATAGCACGTCACTTCGTGCAGCGCTATGAGCTTGTAGATCTGCTGTTTTTGAATAGCTAAAGTATGAAATATGGTTAAACTGATTGTGACCCTAATATTAACTAGTTTGGGGACTGGGGCTGGGGGACCCCCTGGTACCCCCTTCAAGGACCCCTGGGGGTCCCCAGACCCCACTTAGAGAACCAATGTTCTAATCTAAAATTACACGGATGCTTTCTCTGTGTAATTTTTTATTTTAACTACCGGTATTAAGATTTTAACTGGAAAGCACGAACCAACTGAGGGAAATGCACGATTTTATAGTAAATGTGGTCGCATTTACTATGAAATCGTGCATTTCCCTCAGTTGGTTCGTCACGCCCCCATATGTGGTCATGCCTCGGGACATCACGTGATGTTATCAATATTTATCCGTATATGGAGATCCCTGATGTCATCAATATTGGCCAGCAACTCTACATCTGACCTCAAACCCATAGATCTCCATATATGGAACTGACCTGTTCTGACATTCCATATGTTGATCCTTCCCCTCCATTCTTCCTCTTCGATGTCTCCCTTTTTGACTGATACCTGTCCATTTAAGCTAGCCGGGCCTGCCCCAAAGTCATTAATGCAGCCGTGCCCGGCAGCCGGCGAAAACTAGAGTTCTCAACGGGCCAGAAAATTAAGGCCCTACCTGTGCACTTATCAAACTATGTACACTCAAGACACTGCCCCCACTGCCACCCATAGATCTCCATACTGTATATGGAGCTGACCTGTTTTGACATTCCATATGTTGATCTCACCTCATCAAACCCTGTACACTCAAGACACACTCCATATATGGCCAGTACAGAATTCATTCCATATGTTGATCTGACCCCCCCATGCCAAAGCGCCAGCACTCGCCCAGCAGTCTGCTGTCACCCAGGCGGATATGTTGATCTGACCACCCCCCATTCCAAAGCGCCATCGCTCGCCCAGCAGTCTGCTGTCACCCAGGCGGGTGCGTGCACGCGACCTGGTCGCATCTCGGCCTCAGGCGTATTACTGGTACAGTGGCTGTCAGTATTTGGCCTTACTTGTTGTAAATGGGTGCAAAATATATATATATATATATATTTTGAGTTATTATGGGGAGCACGCTGCAGCTGTAACTCATGCTGCATGCACGAAAAACAAATCCAAACACCACCACAGGAACTGAACAGCAGTTTGTTTTGTTTAACTCGTTCTCATAAGTAATTAAATAGAAAGCATCAAATGACTTGCTACAAAGTCAACTCATTCAAAATGTGACCATAGCGGTGAGTGCAAAAGTGCAAAAATAATGATTTCCTATGAATTGGATACCAAATTGTATACTCCGATTACCTGGGAATGTCTAATGTTGTCTTTTTGTTACAATCCAAAATAATTCCCATTATGAAATTGAATATTTAGTTGTTACAGATAACGTTTGTTTTTCATCTTTCTAGGCAAACAGAAATATCTGTGTGCAAGCAGAAATGACTGTACTATTGACAAACTACGAAGGAAGAATTGTCCCTCATGCCGGCTGAAGAAGTGTTTTGAGGCTGGAATGACTCTTGGAGGTATGATGGTTGAATATATTGAGGTTTTAGTCACTGTAGTCACTAGTATATACATTTTGGTTCCTTCCCATGTACCGTCCTTACTTCCATTTACATTTTCACCTATATTAAACCTACCTAATGCGGTGGGTGGCCGTTACCATTTCCCGCTTTGCCGCTTCGGTTACATTTCCCATAGTTCTTTTGTTTAGCGTGACTGTATAGATTTGGGCAACACACGTGACCTGACGGTCATGTGTGTTTCCTTTTTAAATCTTCTGCGCCAGTAAAACAAAACGGAACTGAAAAAGGGAATGCAACTTTCAGAAAACCATGCAGGACTGACTATGCACCGTTTGCTTTGGTTTTCACTTGCAGGACAAACCTGCATTACAGTACATTGCGTATTCCCTCCTTGGGATTGTCTCCTCTTGGGATGCAATTTTACTGTATGCATAACATATATAACGTATGTGTACTTTGACAAAACACAGCACAGTACATACTGTAGGCTACAGTACTGTATGACCAAAACACATACACCACCCAGCAGAAGTAAACTCTCAAAAATGAGACTATAAGCCATCCTTCCAAGTGCTTGATTTCCCCCGTATAACACTTTTGAGCCTGGTGGCTTCAATTGGTGCATCATCACAATAGGGGATGTTACTGATAATCAAGCCCCTGACGGGGCTGCCATGCAATTTAGACCTGTTCCATTCACTTCTCCTTACTCTGTCCCTGCTCGTCATATTAGGCTGCGGGATTGACGTGATGTGGTGAACTAATTTCTGTCTTGAGTTCAATTTTCACTCTCTTCCATTTTCTCTTTCTGTTGGCGGTGAAAATTGTACAGAGGAGCACAAAGATGACATGAGATGTGAATTAAAGCTGCAGAAATGCTGGTAATTTTGCCACCAGCAACTGACAAGCCCATGGGGGGAAAATACAATGTAATGCTCTGATTGTCAGTAAAAAGGCACACCTGGTTCTGGTTGTGACAAAAAAAAGGGTCATCTTTCACTCAAGTTGTCATCACGGACATGTAAAACACTTACATTTATTTGTCCCTTTAGATTTCCACTAAAACGGAAAACTTTAATAATGCAATATTGAAATTATACAAATTGACTATTACTAATTTGAAGACCTTGAAAATGCCAGAAAGACTCTTTGAAATATCTTTGTTATAATTTCCACACATTTAAGATTGAAGAGAAAGGTGAAGAATTGCTTGCAGGTTCTCAGTTGGATCACCACATTCCCTGTTACACTTGAAATGACATCCAGAACTGTAATAGTGTTGTAAATTTCACAGAGACAAGATGGAAATCTTCCTTTGAAAAGCCACCATGATGAGAGAATTGTAAATGTTGTTGTTAAAATCAAAGAGGTGGGTTTTCAGACTACGGCGGAAGATTGGGAGAGAGTCTGCACTAGTTCTAGTGCAGACACTGCCTTGGCTGGTAATGCAGTCTGGCAGTGTGCCGCGGGTTCGACTCCCGATCCTGACGGTCTTTACTGCGTGTCACCCCCCCCCCCCATCTCTCTCTCCCCCTTTCCTGTTAGCCCACCTTGTATCTATCCCTCTACAAAAATAATAAAATAGAGGCGAAAGTCACAAAAAACAAAGACAAGACAGACAGACAGACAGTTAAACTTTAGTAGTCAGTGCATGTAATTGCTGTTATGTTGTTGTTCATGTCATCCTTAAACATAGCTGGTTAAATATTAATCTTCTCCATACTCTGCCTATGGTTTCTGGTAATAGACCACTTTTTTTGTTTGTGGCAAAACATCTAATTTAGTTGGAAATGTCAGGCTGAACCTGATGGCCTGATCAAGAGCGCAACATCCAATTATACTCAGTACATGGTAAATGGTGCGTTTATATAGCGCCTCCATCCATGGCGCTTTACAAAGATTGTGCATTACATTCACCCATTCACACACACATTCACACACCGATGATGACAGGGCACCAACCTGCACATCAGGAGCAATTAGGGAGTTCGGAGTCTTGCTCAAGGACACTTCGACACTAACTCAGGGGGAGCCCGGGATCGGAATAGGAACTATAGGGACCTTCTGGTTCGAAACCCCCAACTCTACCCCTGAGCCATTGCCGCCCCACTCAATTTGAAATTGCGTGTTGTTGAGGGACCTCTATAGAGCATCTCCATCTCTGCGCACGTTCTAGTTCTTCAGTTGTGAACCAGCCATTCTGACAGCAGTTGCATATGGTTGCTTTATAATTATGTTGGTTATAAATAAATGGTTTCACAATATACAGTTCGACCTTTAATCACAACTTGCAACACTGGAGACAGAGGTTGCTTCCTGGAGACTGGCTAGTCCACACAGTTAACTGATGCTTTGTCTAGCTAAACACGCATCATGCTAGTAGTGAGAGTTAACCATTTAAAATAATACTAACTTGCCCAGCAAAGGAGATATGGATCTAAACCATTTCTGGTGTTAGTCAAATTAGATCCTAAAATGTCTGAAGTAATCAGAAATATCTCACGCACCATTGTGGAAATTTCCCAAAGTATTTGAACATTTTAACCGTATGTTTAATAAATACTTTCTTCACTGAGCTACATTTGTGCACCAGAGAACTTGAAACGATGGTTTGGGGATGGCTTCCTCTATTTACACTGGCATCAACTCAAAGCGGTGTATGTCGAGGTTAGCTCAACCTGAACTATTGGCAAAGTCCTATACAAAGATCAGATACCGCAGATAATATTTCTTATCGTCCTAAAGAAGAGATTTTAATTGACAAAATCCATGTTTGCTGTAGGATCATAAATGTAAATTATATTCTTGGAAATGATACTGCTATTGCTATTAAATCTTCAACTTGTTTTCCTCCTTGTTCTTTTGGAATCGAGAGGGAATGAGAAATGTGATCGCGCACGCACACACAGCTACTGTACTAGTATTTTGGTCCAGGATAAACTGTAATGTATACATAAGTCTTATAAGAGCATTATACATTAATTATGTTTAATGTAATACTTAAATACATAAAGATTTAGCTGAGAATCAAAGTAAGTGACACGTTGCATTTTGTATTTTTTTCATTCGTTCAGTACATTGTCAGTATTGCATTTCTCTGTCACTCACATTCCCATAACTCTACTGCTCATGAAAGAAAAAAAATGTGATGTGGTTGAAAACATGATTATTGTAATTTGTTACAAGGACCACTTCACCACTTTTCAACCTATCTTCATATAATAGGTCCTCACTAATAATCATGATAAAATGGCACAATTTCTTTCTACTCAGTCTGTGTCTCATGAGAAGAGAGATAGTTCAGAAACCCGTCCACCATTGACATCATCGATGGGGAATCCAAGCTAATAGAAACTGCAGGCTTTCTAGTCTTGACAAGTTGCAATGCGAAAATGGAAGCCATCGTTCTCATAAATCTGCCTAACGATGTCACTGGTGGACAGGTTTTTTAACTGCCAACAGCCCTCTTATGAGACACAGACTGAGTAGAAAAAGAGTGTGCCATTTTATCATGATTATTAGTGAGGACCTATTATATGAAGATAGGTTGAAAAGTGATGAAGTGGTCCTATAACAGGGTATAATTGGTAGACTGCCACATGTCAGACTCATGGTCAGAATGAAGTGACCAGAACAAATTAAGTTTGTAAGGTCACGTTAAGTGAATCATCTGTGGTAAATTTGCCAAAGGTGGTACTGGTAATTAAAACAAACTCATTTAGTAGTGTAAAGAAAGAAAGAAAGAAAGAAATGAACCTGCAGCTACTTCCATGATGGGTGTGAACCATTCTACCGGTCCTAGACAAGACTCATCTGTTCAAGAGTTCTTTCTCTTAATAGAATGTGAATAGATATTTTTCTGGGTATTCATTGCCTAGGATTTGTATTATTGGAACATGAGATTACTTGAACAGATTTAGAAATTCATCTACATGAATTCTACGTCACAGAATATCAGCTATTTTAATTATTTGAATTAAGTAATTCTTGATTTATGTACTTATTTTTGTGTTAGGCCATGATGGACCCTATAGTTAAATTGACACTGAAATTGACATGATAATTGATAATTGATATCTATGATAATTGTTGTTTATTTTCAAATAAACAAATAAATGCTGACATGATACTGACCATAAATAATACTAATACTGATCATACTGACATGATACCGACCATGAAACTGATTATTACGATGTAGGAATTTTCTCAATAGTATAAGTGGTTATTACATTATGTTGCAAGGCTTTGCGAGCTTGTAGATCGTAAAATGTAAACAAACAATATCTATAAAATAAAGCAATTTGGGGATGTTTATGTGAATTATGTGGCCAATGTTGACAATGGACAATGACGTGGTAAAGTGGTCATTTCATAGGCTACATGATAACAGTTTTGCAAAGAGACCCTTACTACCCATTATTTTAAGTCCACTCGGTTATATATAGTTTCCAATTGAATTACTTTTTCTTTGTTCTTTTTTTTACCCGTTTTTAAAGCACGTAAATTAAAGAAGATAGGACAACTGAAAAACGCGGAGGAAGATGCACCGAGCCATGACTCTCCAGAGGCCGTCCAGGGCATCTCTCCTCGATCTAGGTTACACTTCCAGTCCCAGCTGGTGTTCCTCAACATCTTGGAGTCCATCGAGCCTGAGGTGGTGAATGCAGGACATGACTATGGCCAACCAGACTCGGCTGCAGTTCTGCTCACCAGCCTCAATGAACTTGGAGAGAGACAGCTGGTCAAGGTGGTGAAGTGGGCCAAAGGCCTACCAGGTAAGACATTCACTCATTCACTAAAAACTGTTCAAGAAAGGCAGTGCAGCCATGTGTGTATAAGAGGTATCTTATTTTTGTCTGAACGTCACGCAACGCGCGCCTGGGTCAATCACCCACGCCCGCCCCATTTAACCCATTTTGACCTGAGATCAGATTAAAAAAATGTCTTCTACACTACATCCTGACAGTTTTCTGAATGTCAGTCGTTATGTCAGTCGTTCTTCGATTTTTCAAAAATAGCAGACCTAGAAGCTCGTAGCGCGCCACTCGGTGGCGCGCTATGAGCTTGTAGATCTGCTATTTTTCAATAGCTAAAGCATAGCGCAAGGCCGCAAGCGACTCCCTCACGCGATGAATCAGCTCGCTGAACAATAATATAAGTAAATAAATAGCCAACTCTCACATGTAATGACAATAATAAGTTAGTTTACCAAGTCAACTTCACAAAGATATTATATATTTTCTACTGTACAATTGCTCACTTACCTTTAGAGAAGTAAAAAGATGGGAATCTGTCCTTCGGATGAACATATACTGTAACAATCAGAACCATACTGTAACCAAACTGTACTGCAGACCAATACAATACATTTTAAATTAATTTGCAATGACTTAAACTTGATCAAACAACATAATCGATTCAATTGAACAATCACTACATTTCAATATGTTATTGTTTAAACTCAGATTTCTAAGTGCCGCAATGCAAAGTTCATTTAAATGTTTCCAATGAGGATAGTCCCCAAAAAGTAATCCAAAAGTAATCGAACCAAAAGGCAATGCATTGCTCAAAAAGGGTGAAAAAACTATATTACTCACCTCACCCAACCCTCAAGTCAGGAGGCCACAGCAGGTTCCCCTTTGTCCAAAAGCTCTGAATGGATTCAGATTTTGTCCAGCAGCCGGGGTTGTGGAGTGGGACATTTGGTATAGTATTTTTTTATTGCTGTAAAATATTGTCTATATACATTAATGAATCCACTTGCTGACTGTCAGCATTGAGCAATTTATTTATAGGGGTTTATATCTGACCATACCATTAACATCCAATTAAAAATGTCATTATGCTTTATGTAGCATGTGACGTCAAACTAGGGGGTTGTCATGATTCTGAATCCATTTCAAGCTTTAGTTTTGCACAAAAAACACTCCTTGAGCTAAAAACGGCCATAGCCACTTTTTTGTGCAAAACTAATGCTTGGAATGGATTCAGAATCATGAAAACCCCCTAGTTTTACATGTTTTGCCTTGTATAGGATGTTAATGGTATGGTCACACTGTATAAAAAAATCTCAATGCTGACAGCCGGTCAGCAAGTGTATATAGTGTATATAGACAATATTTTAGGCCAATAAAAAAGACTATATACCAAATTTTGCACAAACCCTCAGAAAGTCGGAAAGGTTCCTTGGCCAAACTCTTCTTCTTCAGATCTCAAAGTTTTCCGGCGCCACTACTCTGTGGTTTATCAATTTCTGATTCCCAATACTAGTTTTTGGGCCTTAAAAGAGTATATATATTTTTTTTTTAGAGCTGGAGGAAGAGACGTGGGAACTCTCTTTGAGGCGTATTCATACTACCTCTTTATGTCTTAGACATTGCCTAATTCAATTCAAAATAGTACATCGTTTGCATTTCTCGAGAGAAAAACTATCTAAAATTTATCCTGACATTGACTCTACTTGTATAAGATGTCATCTGGAGCCAGCCTCTGTTGGACATATGTTCTGGGGATGCACTTCCTTGAACCCATTTTGGAATAGTATTTTTGATGCTTTCTCAACCATCTGTCATAATTATGCCAATTGCACCCAACCCGATAACTGCTATATTTGGAGTTCCCAACGACGATGCACCAATTACCTCTCCCCTGAATTCACCCTTTCACTGTTTTCCGATTCACTGTCTTTTGATGATGTGTCCTAAGTGTTTTTCCTACATGTAATTTGGTTCACTGTGTAGCCCCTTAATCTAGTAAAAGGCAAATTTTAATTTATTGTATTTATTTCATTTATTATTTATATCCTTTACTAACTGTTTATTTTATTTTATTGTTTTTTGTTGTTGTTGTTGTTGTTGTCTTGTTCTGTGATGGAACCGGGGAGGGTGGGGTATATGTGGGGTTGTTTGTCTACGAAAATCTTATAAAGTTATTAAAAAAAAATAGTATTTTTTTACAAACCACCACCAAAAACTATTTTTGATAAGTAAAATGGAACCCCCGGTCCATTTAACTTATACAGTATAAGTGCAGTGATTGCTCATGCTATGTAACCTTCATTCTGTGTCTCTCAATGCTGTGGTCAGGTTTTAGAGACCTCCACGTGGATGACCAGATGACAGTCATTCAACATGCATGGATGGGGGTGATGGTGTTTGCCTTGGGATGGAGGTCCTATAAGAATGTCAACGGCAGAATGCTTTACTTCGCACCCGATCTCGTTTTCAATGAGTATGTGGAGCTGTGACCCAAATTCATTTATCCGTTCTAAATCAGTGGTCCTTAACCCATTTTGACAGTTTTCTGAAATATCTATGTTTCTATGTCAGTGGTTCTCAACCTTTTTCATGTCACGGACATTTTCACGATTTTTCAAAAATAGCAGACCTACAAGGTCAGCTATTTATAGCGCGGCACTCGGTGAGCTTGTAGATCTGCTATTTCTCAATAGCTAAAGTATAACATAACACCAAAAGGGATTCGCGCCCAAAATGGGTTAAACTGAGGCATTTTCCGGGAAATACATTATAGCTCCTCCTGGTAATTACTCCATTTGTACATTCTGTTGGTTGGCTGTGGCCAAATGCATGACAAACCGGGGGTCCTTTTAATTAAAATGTTTGAGAACCACTGCTCTAAATCTGTTCTAGCCAACAGACCATCATCTCCATTATGTTATGACTACCTACCTACAGCAAGCAAGCGTTTGGCCACCCGTCATGCATGTACATAATGCAGAAAAACAACTGTGCCACTTCATATCTACCATTATTTCACGCACGAATGCACGCACGCACACAGACACACAGACACACACAGCTAAAAACGGCCATAGCCACTGACCTCATCACATTTGTGATAACGGCTATGGCCGTTTTTAGCCCAAAACTAATGCTTGGAATGGATTCAGAATCATGAAAACCCCCTAGTTTGACATGTTACAAGCTACTTAAAGCATGCTACGCACGCACGCACACACACACACACACACACACACACACACACACACACACACACACACACACACACACACACACACACACAGACACACACAGCTAAAAACGGCCAGACACACATACACGCACGCGCGCACACATGCAAATCCATTTCACAAACTAAATGCTTGCAGCAGGTTTCTCAGAACCATAATGAATGTCCTGGTCAGATGTTCTATTGTCACTGGTTTTATTGTGGGGAAGATTAGTTTTTGAGAATTGAATGCCCTAATGTTGCAGGTGAGTGGAAAATGATATGTCGATCAGATCTTGTATAGTATTACTCAAGTGGTATCTTTGGTGAAGCCTTTGAGGCTGTTTAAAACAGGATCATTTTCTGGAAGACCTTTTAGCAGAGCGCACAACCATGCTTTCTCTGGTATGCTGTAGTATCAACTTTTCTGTATTATACAGTACATGAAAGCCAAATGAAAATGAATTCAGGAAAAATGATTAATACTTTTCAGGGCAGTCCATATCCTGGAAGCGTAGACGATATGGCTGATTGTCAAAATCATATAATGTGTAATGGATCAGTGACTGAAATGCTGTAATGTGAATCAGACCATGGCTGATTCACATGAATCCGAGGCCCTGGCTAGTTTAAAGTTCTTAGAGGAAAAGAAAGTCAGTCGCCATCGTCACAACTTGGATCTGACCCTTGGCCCCGGTCTACTTTCTAACATCCAACAATCCAACTAAGTGTCCAATGTACTGTATAAGCAGCATATTGCTCCCTCGCCCTCTCTAATTTGCCCATTCTCATTACATTGGGTCTCACCTCGACCTTCTCACGTCTTTCCTCCGCAGACATCGCATGCACATCTCCAGCATGTATGAGCACTGCATACGGATGAGACATTTCTCCCAGGAGTTGGTCCTCCTACAGATCACCCACGAAGAGTTCCTCTGCATGAAGGCCTTGCTCCTCTTCAGCATTAGTAAGTATAACTGTCATTTTGTCAAAGAGAATTAACAATGCTCGATACGAACTCAATCAATTATCGATTATTCCAACTGTGAAAATTAATAGTATCGAGACCGGGGTTAGTAACATTGTGTTGAATGTGGATGTATTGTAATTTTGCCTTTGATGCAGCTGTCATGAAATATATAGTATTTTTTCTATTTTCTTTAAAGTAAGTAGGCTACCGGTACTGTACATTCAGCAGCCTTGTGGTTAGACTGTTCGCACTGAGATTGGGAGGTCAGAGTCTGCTTCCTTGGCCGTGTCATACCAAAAACTATCAAACATCGGACTCAATGCCTCCCTGCTTGGCACTCAGCATCAATGGTTGTATTGTGGGTAAGTCCCTGCGACATACTAGCGTCATGTCCAGGGGTGTACTTGTACATCATGCAGGCTTGTACATCAAGCCGCCTCACGCTATAGAAACAGGAGATAGGCTCCTGCCCTATTGGGCAAATGACTCTGTAATGCTGAGTACTGCTAACAAATATTTAGCACACCTGGATGAAGGAAACCAAGCTCCACCTATTTGAAAAAGGGATGGACTTTTTGCGGGCCCTGGGAAGCCAACCCGACCTGGCAGAGCACACTTTTCTATTTAGTTCTATCCTATTTTAGGTAGCATTATAGTTTTTGTATGCACTTTGTAGTGTACTTGTTCTTGTTCTTCTTTTGTGTAATGTTAGATCAGGGGTCGGCAACCGGCGGCTCTAGAGCCGCATGCGGCTCTTGAGCACTCCCCTGGTGGCTCTCTGTAGCATTACAAAAAAATCGATGAAAATGTATAAATGTTTATTTTTTCACATTTTTATTTTTCATTTATGGTTTCTGTAGGAGGCAAAACGTGACAGAAACATTCTTAAGTTTCCCAATTTTGTAAAAATGTGTAGAATAAATATTAAGTTTCAATAATGTCAACTAAAATTCGCGTCATAGCATGCGACACACTCGCATGCTGCGCGCCTGACACTATTATAAACAAACCGGTGGGTGTGTGAGGCTGGTGCCTGCTACGCTATGGCTTCTACATCTACAGGGAGAAAAAGAAAGATAGCCGACGAAAACAGAGGATTTAACAATTCGTGGACAGACGCTTATGCCTTCACAGCCAATGCAGAAGATGGATTGCCTGTATGCTTAATCTGCAGTATCCCATGACGCAACAGCAGCCTGTTTTACGCAATCGCAGTCCAAACGTGTATATAAACATTCCGATTTCAAATATAAGGTCCTCGCCACATGTGCCACGGGGGTTAGAAATTTGCTGGTACAGTGATTAGCATTGCTGCATCCCGCGTTGTTTAATAAAAAGCATTTTTATCCGAGCGCCCCGGCTACTTGTCTCAAACGGGGTTGGGAAATCCACAGTTGCACACCGGTTGGGGGCGCGTAGTTGAAAGCCAATGGCAAAATAACAGCTCGGATAAAAATGCTTTTTATTAAACAACGCGGGATGCAGAAATGCTAATCGCTGTACCAGCAACATTCTAACACCAGTGGCACACGTGGCGAGTACTTTATATTTGGAATCTGAATGTTTATGTACACGTTTACAATGTAAATGTAGCGATTGCATAAAACAGGCTGCAGTTGCCATGACGCACCATGGCTAAATCTGCAGTGACAAACTTATCAAACAATAAATAAAACGTGGCAAGCCGTTCACAGACGGTGACTACAGTATATGAAGGAGTCATATAGACGTTGTATTATCTCCCGTGTTGCAACGAAACTATAGCAGCAGCCAGCAGTGGTGGAGTTTAAAGCTGCGATGATTGCGATCCACTTCTTAAAAGTTATAGTTTGCTGACTTTGCTCCCTTCTGCTTTCTTCAGCAGTTCTGTGACTGCAACAGCCCTCTTTCTCTCATTCATGCAAACGTTGTGAGCAGATATTCTCAAACATGAACTACATAAAGGGCGCGTTCGGAAATACCACACCGGAGCACACTCGCCTATTAGTTTGCATTGCACAGTGGGCTCAGTGCGCTATTTCCGAACGCGCCCTAAATCCAAATACCGCACACGCCTCACCGATGAGAGCCTGCGCAGTTGTGTGTGAAGATTAAAGTGACATTTTACGTGCCCAGTGTTGAGAAGCTCTCCAGCGATGTCCACACACAGAAATCACATTAAACGGGTAAGAACACAATGCAAAAAACATGGCATAATAATGGAGGGTGCGTTGACTGCGTTCGGAAATGCGCACCGGGAGCGCACTCGCCTATATTAGTTTGCATTGCACAGTGCGCTCAGTGCGCTATTTCCGAACGGGCCCGTAATGAAAGTTAAACCATAGCGCACTTTTTATTTTGATAGATAGGCTAATATCCACTTGCAGCCCTTTTGTCTTCATTATATAAGCATTTTATGGCTAAAAAATTTTTGCGGCTCCAGATAGATTTTGAATTAATTTTTTTGGTCGAAAATGGCTCATTCAACATCTTGGGTTGCCGACCCCTGTGTTAGATGATGTCCAACTCAGTGTCGTATAGCCATGCCCGCATCTCTGGGGCATGGCTTCCGAGGGTGTTCTGTGTAAGGGGCATGTGGTGATTATATGATCGGCAGTCTGCTCAGGGTCACCGCACTCGCATGCCATGCTGTCAGCCAGGCCCCACATAAGACTTTTAAAGCGACCAACCCCAGTTCGTAGATGGTTTAGTGTGGCCGGCATTGCCGGCGTGGTAGGTTGCCTCCTGGACTATCTCCTGAGTCCCAGATGTAGATATAGATGCGGGAGGGCCTGTCTGTCTCTCACTCCTGCTTCCAAGCTGCTGCCAAACATGCATCTCTGGAGAGGTCCTCAGAAGTGGAATTGAGCATCTCTTGTGCTGCCTTGTTGTAGGGGTTGCGGGACTTGAGTCATGTTTTTGTGCTTTTATATACCTTTATTGAAAGGATAATCCCCTTGAGATGCCTCATCTCATTTTAGAGGGGGGTCCTCAACACAAATGAACAGTACATACAATACATACAGTACACAAGCCTGGCCAGGGTGAGGGTGGCAGCCTCCCGTCGGAGGCGGGCCTGGGCTGTTCCTGCGAGGACTGGCAAGAGCGACACAGGGGTAGGCTTCAGGCATCCGGTTGTAATTCGGAGGGCCTTGTTGATAGCAACGTCGACCTTGTTCGCATGAGGGCTTTCTGCTCCAAAGTCAAAGTCATACGATTTGTCACACATGTTACCGCAGTGATATTTGTTCTCCGCATTTGACCCATCTCTTGGAGCGGTGAGCCGCAGCCAAGGAGCGCTGAGCTGCAGCCGTGCCGCGCTCGGGAATCATTTCATTAGTAGATTTGACCCCCCCAATCCAACCCATTGATGCTGAGTGCCAAGCAGGGAGGCATTGGGTCCCATTTTTACAGTCTTTGGTATGACCCGGCCGGGGATCGAACCCCGACCTCCCAGTTTCAGGGCGGACGGACACGTCGGACACTCTAACTACAAGGCCACTGAGCTGGTCCAGACTGGGGGCGCAGTGTTCCGCTGCAGTACTGTTGTTTTTCAGTCTGTTTGAAATTTCTTGGTGGTGCCACAAATTTCCCCTGCAGGGCATTAACAACCAATTAATTCAACCAATAAGAAATTGAATGCACTTGTAGTCAGCAAAGATTTCTGTTCTCAACAGTTCCAGTCGAGGGTCTGAAGAGTCAAAAGTACTTTGACGAATTACGTCTCACCTACATCAACGAACTTGATCGCCTCATCCACTACGGAAGGAAGTCTAATTGCTCCCAGAGATTTTATCAACTCACTCGGCTCATGGACTCCCTTCAACCGGTGGGTTTGCCCTGTTGAGGCTCATTTCATGTACTTCTCAGTTCTCACCCTTGGAAGTAGAAGAAACTTTTACAGTTACAATATTGTCACATTCATGTCTCTCTTCCGTTACAGATCATAAGGAAACTCCAGCAGTTCACTTTCGACCTTTTCGTACAAGCCCAGTCTCTCCCCACGAAGGTCAGCTTTCCGGAGATGATCGGAGAGATTATCTCAGTACACGTACCAAAGATCCTGGCTGGCTTGGCTAAACCAATTCTGTTTCACAAGTAGAAGCGTAATAAGTAACTGAAGCTGGCTCCCTCTATAAACTACAATTAAGGCTTTATACTGTTTCTGTAAAGCTTTATACTGTTTTTGTAAACTACATTTTGACCTAATTGCACTTACTGCTATTTTGTAACCATGATTATTTCATTGCTTGAGTTTTCCGTTTAAGACATGATAGAGGCTGTTTTCAGAACATGGTTTAAGCATTTGTCTCAAGAGCGACTGTATAACATACCAAGTTGCCAACGTCACTGTCAGCTCCCAGGTGTACTAAAACAGATGTGAGGTCTGAAATTGAAAGTCTGTTACTAACAGACGGTTGGTAATGGTAACACTAATCTCTATTCACTTGCTTCTATTGCTGGAACTAAAGAAAATTGCACTTGTAGAAAAGAAGCGGTGTTGAAAGTACTTTTACATGTAGCACCATTTAGCATTTTGTCACTGACTTTACAATACATATATGCTTGCTTAAACTTCTACTGACTGCATACTACACAAGTTGTACTTTTACTCTACAGAATGAATACATTGTACTGTACTGAAACACATGGAATCTACTGAAACATTCACATGCTTTGTCTGTAGTACTTTAGCTGCAGTACAATGCAAATGTCTTTAAAATATACAGCATGCTTATCGTTACTCTGCACTTTTAGTCACCATCTTGGTAGTATATGTGTATAGATATCTCTTAGGTGTTGTTATCAGTAAAAAAAAAAAAAAAAAAAAACGATTTTTAAAAATATTATTGAATGCTATTTATTGATCGAGTTGGAGACGCATGTACAGTACCGTTTTGTAAGCTTTGATGTTTTACTACTTCTGATCTTCTAAACCTCAGATTCAGATGGCCTGATCTCTAGGACATTACTCTGATGTCTTCAGTTAAACCTCAGATTCAGATGGCCTGGTCTCTCTAGGACATTGCTCTGATTTTGCTGTTGCTGGAATCGTCAACGTCTGTTCTTGCCAATTATATCCACCACTAATTATTGTGTGATTCATAGACCAATTTTAGTTTCCACCATGGAATCTTTTAGCGTTAGTATTCCAAATCAATCTATTACATTTTTTTTTTTAGATATGATGCTAGAGTGTTAGAAAACACACAACAATAAACAGTTTTTTGCAACAATGTTTCAAAGTTCCGATTTTAAGAGATGTTAAAGTTAACATCTGGCTTATTCTGCATCCTCCTATATTGTCTCAATCATGTGATTATGATTAATCCTAGAGCTTAAAAAAGATGATTTTCTTTTAAGGTGCATGCTTCACATGTTTGTAAAATTTAATTTCAATTTTTTACAAATAATTGTAAATCACGTTGTCTGCATTGGTTGCTGTTAATACGGCATATATCCATTCCTTGTGCTACAATTGTTTGAGAAAACCATGTCTTGTGATGCGTAATAGCTTATTAGTGTAAGTGTACAATACATGATTTACTATGGTACTTCTCGTAAGTAAACTTTTACATATTTTTTTATACGTTTTATTGAGAAACTTCAGCTGCCTGCACTAATTTTTTTAACAGTCTTCTAACCAAAATGTGTCTTTTTATACAACATTTGCTTTTTATAAAGGAGGGGTTGGAAGGGGAGCAGCTATTTTAAGACAGGTAACATACAGTATGCCCGTACCTCATCACCATGATTAATGATACTAGTGTATACCCTTTACATGAATGTAATTGTAATGTAATTAATCTATTGTTTTGGAAAGGCTGGATTAGCTACAGTATGCCAACTAGAACTGATACAATCTGATAAACAAGATTACATTATTAGCCCACAAAAACTAAAGTTTTAGTTCTGTTTTTCATTCAATCTAGATTATTTTGCTATACCATTTAAACAATGACTATGGTGCCTGAAAATGTATCAGATTCTTTATTTTAAGTAAACAATTGTTCATTCAGTCACTGTTTTGCTTTTTAATTCATTGTGTTTTTTTTAGAGGTGCTTTTTTCTGGCATTTCAGCATTATTAAACAGGGTTACAAGGGTAACAAGAAAGCCAAATGTGAACACGTGACAGACAGCATTTTAAGAACCGTATAACTCACTGAGCCATGATGTCCCTGAAAGCATAAAGATACTTAACATAGCTACAGTGTAAACCAGGGGTGCCCAAAGGCTGTGCAGGTAGACCACATGACATGCCCCTAAAATATATATACCGTCCGTAATCTATCACTTGTATTAAGGTGACTTGATTGATTGATATAAAAAGGGCCTGTCAGCTCAAAGTGTTGCACACAAACGTCAGAAGCATTACAAAGTTATATACAAGAAAACCTACCAATTCCATTTCTCCTCTCTGTTTCCTGTTCCAAGTGTGTCTTATCTGATGTAACTATTTCCAGCAAAAGGGATAATAATTATTTTGGTCAGTAGATCTTGTTGAGCTGGTCATTTTGAAAGTAGCTCTCAAGTCACCCCTGGTTTAAAACTGTACAGACAACATGGAATAGCTGGTATGTGCTGAATATATTAGGCTGGTTATTTGTATGTGATGCAGTAACTACTGTATGTATATCAATTAGGTGAATGTTCATTTATAGGTGTCTAAACACTTGACTTTGGAAGTCATTTCTTGTATGAATTTAGTACCTTTTGTGATCTAAGTGTTTTTCACTTATTGGGTGTAAAGCTGCATCACCTTTTGAAGGCCATTAAAGCAGTCGATTAAACATGTGTCTGAAAACGACCATTATTTAGAACTGTGGATTTTTGGCGGGAACCCCTTTTGGTGTTTTAAACATTATGTTATAATTTAGCTATTGAAAAATAGCAGACCTACAAGCTCATAGCGCGCCACTCGGAACTTGTAGGTCTGCTATTTTTGAAAAATTGTTCAAATGTGCCTCAAATCTTTCAGAAAATTGTCATGATTTAGAAAACCTTTTTTTTTTTTTTTTTTTCAACGTCAGGCCTGAATGGGTTAATATAGTTTTTAGCCTTTGGATCAAACTCAAGAACAAAGTATGTCCTGCGGGTCAAATGAAATTTGAAACAAAAGGTAGGATGTGCAGAATGTGGATAATTACATCATAATGAAACTAGAAACATGTCCTCCTCAAAACAGATGTTTAAACTCTTGACCTAACATCAAAGACAATAGCCGGGGATACAGTCACCCAAAATTGGACAGGACATGTCATGCCGTACTTTTAATTTGTGTTTTTTTTTTGTGGTGCAACCACTCCAAGGAACAGCAATGTCCGTGTTGTTCACCTATGCATGTGTTCATGTGGGGCAGCGGTGGCCGAACGGTTTGCGGAGCGGTCTTGATATCGGAAGGTCGCTAGTTCGTATCCCCGGGCCGGCACGTTAAAATTACCACCGCTGAAGTGCCCTTGGACAAGGCATTGAACCCCTACCATGAAATGTTCTATGAGCAGGGCCTGGCTGTAAACAAGTTCTTGAGCTTAGTCCAGTTAGTTACCCTGGGTAAACATAGTACCTTTCCTTTCCACCTATGTATGAGCACGAGTATGACTATTAGTACCAGTAGGGGCGCTGTTGTGCCAAACAGAGAGAGAGAGAGAGAGATAGTGCTGTACTGTGCCTGCTAATGAGAGAGAGAGAGGAGGAGGGGGGAGAGGGGAGTTGCACCACTCAGTTCACACAGGTGTGTTTTTTTTTTCTATTCATTTGGTCATTAAGGTCGATGCGATGTTTCCGGCAGAGCAGCTGCTCTCATTCTGTGGACCTTAATGACCAAATTAATAGAAAAAAATCACACACGTGTGAACTGAGTGGTGCAATCCCCCCCCCCCCCCCCCTCTCTCTCTCTCTCTCTCTCACTCTCTCTCATTAGAGACACAGCACTACCCCTCTCACTGTTTCTGGCACCCCCTACTGCTATTATTAAGTCACATACTCGTGCTCACTTATACATACATACAAACAAACAGGTACACACACACACACACACACACACAGGTACACGGACATTGCTGCTACTACCCCTCTCACTGTTGCTGGCGCCCCCTACTGCTATTATTAAGTCACATACTGGTGCTCACTTATACATACAAACAAACAGGTACACACACAGGTACATACACACACAGGTACACGGACATTGCTGCTTGTAGGAGTGGTTGCACCACTAAAAAAAAACACAAATAAAAAGTACGGCATGACATCACGTCATCATTTCAGACTTTTATATTTCATACATGAATGTCGAGTACTGGTGTTGTTGTTTTGTCCTGTATCTGTTCTGTAATTGTTTGTCATGTATCTGTTGTCTGTCCTGTCTTATGTGCAAACTTCAATAAAAAAATACTTGAATAATAATAATAATAATGACATCACAGGTAAAACCCTATTCCTTGAGCTTTTGGGCCTGTGGCTCGCCGGCTACAAGCATGCGGATGGGGATTTGAACCCACGTCTCACATGTCACAGGCAGTTGGATAAACGGTGATGTCCATTATAGTCCAGCGGCCGAGCCAGATTTTGGTACCACCTAAGGTGACAGGTGTACAAATGTGATGACCTCATCACTTTGATTTGTGATGACGGATATGGTCGTTTCTATCTAATCTAATGCTTGGATTGAGTTCAGAATCATGAACAAACCCTAGTTTGACATGTCAAATGCTACTTAACCCATTTTGAGCGGGAACCCCTTTTGGTGGTTACATACATTATGTTATAACTTAGCTATTGAAAAATAGCAGATCTACAAGCTCATAGCGCGCGCTATGAACTTGTAGGTCTGCTATTTTTGAAAAATCGGTAAAATGTGCCTCAAATCTTTCCGAAATTTGTCATGATTTAGAAACATTTTATTTTTATTTTGAGGTCAGGCCTAATGAAATTTGGAAAAAGTTGCCCTCTAGGTTAATGGTATATAACTGGCGATAACTGGCATTAAGCTACTGAATTGGTAGATGTATCATACCAAAATATAAACTAGAGACATAAAATAAATACATTTTACGGTACCAAGGTGGTACCAATTTGTCAAAATATCAGCGTTGGCCCCCGCATAATTAGTATCTAGACAGTGCTTCCTTACACTTATACAGCTGGTCATGGATGGTATGGGTTGACATGGAGCAACACTCCGCTCACCCTGCGTCACTATCCTCACTGATTTGTGCTCCACTTCCACTCAGCAAAAAACGCCTTACGAATAACCCTTTGGTGATTGGCTCACTCCGTATATGGGCGCAGTTTAGGACACACTTTAAGTATAAGGAAGCCTCACCTTGTCTCCCATTAATGTCTAATGCGCTTTTTCCACCTTCACTTATGGATACAGCATTTCAATTATGGGCCAGGAAGGGGTTAAAGCGGGTGAAGGATATGTTTAAAAATGGGTCGTTTATGACCTTTGAACAGTTGAGGGAGGAATACGATATTCCCCCCTCACATTTTTTCAGGTACTTACAAGCACGAGATTTTGTTAAGAAATATGTTGCTTCATTTCCTCTACTTCGGGCAGATAAGTGGCTTGACGAGTGGCTGGAGGGAGACCCACACCAGAAGGGAATGGTGAGCTTGTTGTATAGCGACATTCAAGAGATGGCATCCCCGTCTCTGGAACGTATTAGGCAGGCATGGTGTAACGACATGGGACTTGAGGAGATCCCTGACGATTCTTGGCAAATGGCAATTAGAAGGATTCATTCTTCTTCTGTCTGCATCAGACATGGGCTACTTCAGTTCAAAGTGCTTCATAGGTTACACTTCTCCAAGAGCAGACTTGCAGAGATTTATCCAGATGTAGATCCGATTTCCTCCAGATGCCACCAGGCTCCAGCCACTCTCTGTCATATGTTCTGGTCGTGCCCATCACTATCACAATTCTGGCTTTCTGTTTTTGAGACCTTCTCTTACATCTGTGACAGAGACATCAGTCCTAACCCGTTCATTGCTGTGTTTGGGGTGGTCCCTGGTGAAATGACTGCATCAGTTGTCCAATCCGACGCCATAGCCTTCTCCTCCCTATTGGCCCGACGCCTTATTCTGTTCAATTGGAAATCAGCTACTCCCCCATCGCATCAACGCTGGGTCGGAGATGTGATGGCACACCTAAAACTTGAAAAGCTCAAATATTCTACCAGGGGCTCCGCCCAGAAATTCTATAAGGTCTGGCAGCCATTTTTGGACTACTTTAAACAAAATTTCCCGGCTGAGGATGTTCAGGTGTAGGACTGCTGTCTAAAGGTTTAATTATTCTTGTTTGGCAAGTGACGATCTGATTGAGAACATTGTAGTGTAATGCAATATGACATGACCTTGTTACCTTTAAATTTATTTTGTCTTATTTTATTGTCTGTTTTGGTCCTGTATTTCAGTCTTCTTTTTTATTTTTATTTTTTATCTATTTAATGTTCTGTATGCTTATGTGTAGTCTAGTTGTGTATGTATGTATATATGTTGGTGTGTGTTGAAAAATCAATAAAAACAATTTAATAATAATAATAACAGCTGGTCATGGACGCAATGTCATTGTGGAGCCAGGTGTCAATCAACTGCAGCAGTGACTTAAACTGTGATGTTTAAGTCTTGATTAACACAATACAAATGTTCTTGAGCAGCATTATGTCTATAGGTGGTACGCTTCTTTCCCCTCCTGGCTTTGCCCTGGGTTGGCTCCCATAGAGTCAATTTACTTGACTCAAGTTCTGGATGCCTGACACAGTGACCTGCCAGCCTCATCCTTCTCTCTGTGACTTTGTCTGTGACCCGTGGTAGGTCCCCAGCAGTACTGACTCCACAGTAGCTATGAACATGGTCTTCTCCCATGTCTGATTTCCACACTCTCCTCATCCCATGCAAGGCTTTCCACGCAAGTGCTCTCCGAACCTTCAGGAAGTTCAGGTCCTGTTCAGTTGAGGCAGACCAGGCCCCGAGGTATTTGAAGTCCTCAACTGACAACTGGCTCCAGCACCGCACTCCTTCCTTCCTGCACTCCTTTTCTACTGCCAGTAGTAGTTCCCTTCATTCTCGACTGTATCCGAGATTAGGGCGATGTCGTCTGCACAGTAGTCACTACAAAGTGCAAACTAGACAAAACTCTGACCTCACAAGGTCAGTCTGCTTTAAGAAGCACCACTGCACCACTGTCTTCTTCTCCTTCATGATTTTCATATTGTCTTACATGCTCTTATTTAAAGGATTAGAGCCAGCGTTGGAAACGTTTCCTTCTCTTCCAAGATTTTTCTTGGGGCATTGTCTGCTTTACTTGCAGTGAGTAGAGAGAAAGGAATGGGAGGAGAGTGTGTGGGATAGTCTGTCATGCATCAAATGGATGCAGAAATCATTATACATTGAAGGGGTACGTGCTCTACCAAGTGAGCTACCTACCAGAGAGCCCTAAATATTTTCTTTATCAATCAAAAATCAACACGGGAAACGTTGGGCATTTGTTATTGTTTACAGTACAATATATATTTTTAGTATGAGTCCATAAATCTTTTGTCAACATAAAAGAGTGACATGTCACCATACAACACGGTATGAGCTTTATTCTTTATTTGCCAAAGATTGTGATCTAATCAAACAGAACCAGAAAGTAGTTGAAAACCTTATAGCCACAAATGTTAATGTAACGATCCAAAGAGACAAATGTACCCACAGGAACAGGAACGCGCCATGGGTACCGAGCCACCCCGCGTCCGAAACGGTCAAGAAATGACAGTTACCGTGTGGGGGTCCCCGGAACATCCAGACCCCCAGGAACGCGGCCAGGGGTGGCGGCCCGGTTCCAACGAGCCGCCCCGCATCCGAAATTGTTGGCCACATATCCATATCGGACGATATTTGCCGTTACCGGTCAATATCGGTATCGGCCAAAAAAGTATTTTCACTCTATTGTGTTTGTGTCTGTGATATGAAATGTATGTCTGGTATGTGTGCAACTACTTTGTTTTTTTATTAAATGTAAGCTTACAATAATCACAGTAAACATTATCATGTCATAAACCAACTCCAGTCACTTTTCAGTTCAGCACAGCTGAACCAGCGGACGCTCGTTGACACCTGTTAATGTGACTTGCATCAAGGCAATTATGTTGTTAATGCATATGAACAGGGGATTAAGCTTAAAATGGCCAAGTCGTTACACAGTGGATGAAGGCATGACATTTTTTAAGACTGATGTAAGACTTGGGTCGTCCTAAAACATCCTAGAATAGCTAAGTGATTTGCTGTGTAAGAAAGGCCAATAACGCCGCTTTTGTTTGAGGAGGCTCGCCAGGTCGATAAATCTCTAATGAAACTGTTTCACAGTGCATTTATTGAGTCAGTTATCTCCTTCTCCATCATTTGCTGGTACGGAAACCTGAACATAAAGGACAAAAAACACCTTGGTGGGATTGTGAGAACGGCCTCAAAGATAGTCGGAGTAAAGTTCAGTAGCCTGGATCATGTCTGTCAAAAACCGGTGTTAAGAAAGCCAAGTCCATTTGTACAGGCTGCTTCCTTCCGGCCTTCGCCTAAAGGTTCCAGGGGCCAAAAGTAACAGGTATAAATTCTCCTTCGTGCCAGTGTCTATCCAGGCCTTAAACGACGATAGGAGGTAACTTTGTCGCTGTTACGAATTTCCATTGCTACACTGAAACCTTGAACTGCCAGCCGTTTTTATTTTCTGTGTACCATGTTCTTTTTTTTTTTTTTACTGTGTTTTATGTGATTCATGTGTCTGCCTGTTATGCTTTGCCAAGTCGCCCTTCGGGGACAAATAAATAAATGAACCTGTGCCCAAAGGAATCTGAAACAGGAAGTGAGTTATTGACAAAATTGAAAATGGCCGCCTACAGTCTTGTTTGACTCAATCGACAACTAAATAATCTCTTTGATCTCTTTGTTTGATGGTTAATCCTTTTGAAGCGCTTAGCAATGCAGGAAGCAAACTGTTTTGCATTGCTTGAAATATACTCCTGTTCTGTATGACAAGATAACTGACATTTAAAATGTCAATGATCTAAGTAAGGACTGTTTACTCAAAAATGTCTCTCAATGGAAAACATTCCGCCCACACAGGCTGCACAGCTGCTACAACATTCACATCGAGCGGTTTATCAATCTGGCATTTGGTCCAGAAGCTTGAAAGCTATGCAATCTCTACCATCTCCTGAAAAATATGGATGATAAAAAATAAAATACATGACATGATAGAGATATAAATCTACTGACTTGTGTGAGGTTTGGACAATATCCGCAGGAGTAATATAATAAAAAAAATATTGTTAGCAAATATGGGCCTCCTGGCAGCGTTATGATATGCTGGTGTGAAGGACGCGGGGCAGAGGTTCCCTTCCTTCGCCCCCTGGGAGTGTGTGCATTCTGTGGACAGTTTCACGCCACAGACAGACACACGGACATATAGTCTATGGCAGGGGTGGGAAACTTTGACGATGGAGAGGGCCAATATATTTCCACACTCATTCCAGAGGGCCACAGTGCATAATTTACTGTCATAGCAAAAAATAGCCGATCTACAAGCTCAAAACGCGTCAGTTCAGCTATTTTTGCTATATTCGAATTGAAAACCTGAATAGTCTTTTGCTATTTTTGAATTGGAATCCTGAAAAGTTACCTTTTTATGGAATTTCAAATGCATTTAGTTATAGTAATGTTAACTTTATGAACTGTTAACATAACTACATTAGACACAAAAAGACAATAAGATTTTAAGACTACTAGTCATTTAATAATAGTCATGAAGTAATTAAAGCGGGCCGCCAGTTGCCCACCCCTGGCCTATGGCCTATATGGCCCTTCTGCCTGCCTGGCAGAGACAACAACTCCAATGAGTCTGTTCTTGACAAAGACCATTATTCATTTTAATGTGAAATAATGAGATTGCAGTGGCAGAGTCTGGGAGGTCAGCCTTTAAATTAACCAGGATGGTGATACCCAATTGTGAATGAAAAGAACATATTCGGATAGTTGCGATTCATAACCACACTGGTCATAACTTTGATGCTAATGCTGGGTGTAAAGTGACTCTCAATATTCACTAGGCTACCTTTTTTTTTTTTTTTTTAAGATATTTTTTTGCGGCTTACGCCTTTTTATTGATTTTTTAAGGGACAGAAAGTAGGCTGACAGGAAACGGGAGAGAGATGGGGGGATGACATGCGGTAAAGGCCGTGTCGGGTCCGGGAGTCGAACCCGCGGCACACCGCGACTGGATCACCAGTCCGGTGCCCAGACCGTTACGCTACGGCCTGGGCCACTAGGCTACCTTTTAACAAACATGAGGATGTTGATAGTGACAGAATGCACTTTTTATTGAAATTACATTACATTCGATAACAATATAAACAAGAAACGACCATGTTATGTCTGGTTATCACAAACACTTATAAAATATAATAAAGTACAGGGGTGTTGTTCAAATGTTTTACGTATTCATGACAATTCTGTAGACGTGCAATGAAATTCCTATCAACATTGAAACTACAGCACCTGCTGTAGTTTCAATTAAGATATAGAGAGATGCTAAACTTACAAGTGATAATACAAAAACGAAAATAACAAACAATGTGTAGAACATTTGAAAATCTTTCTCTAACAGAATCACCAATATCACATAATATCACCAACCACACACCGATTATGTTCAAGTGCCGTTGAACATATACAATATGGTGTACATGTGGAGCAGGGAACTTAATACATAAAATAAAAAAATCGTAAAGTATAGGTATTTAACAAATACCTAAAGAATACTAAACAACCAAAATCAATTCCTGTAGCAATTATGCTGGATTAAGTCATATACTGGCTTTAACAGACATATTATATGCAGACATACCCGTGGATAAAAAATACATAAAATCTCTCATCTGTGAATGCTCATGTGATTCTCTATTCACAGTATTCAGTCAGTGAAGTCCTGGGCTGAATGTGACAAATAATGGCCTGGTGCAGGTCGGTGCAGAAATAAAGAAAAGTCTGCAGCAAATATAGCTTTAAACGCTTGGGATTCCAAGTCGATTTTGTGTAATAAACGCCAGGGCTACTATTTGGGGAAATATGGTATCTGGCATATCTGGAGAACTCCAAAGTTCAATATAGTTTGGACAGTGTTCAGAATTAAGATCTTTGCATTGCATGGTTTTTCAACGGTCCCAGTGACACCACCGTAGAACAAGACTGCGAAGAGACTCGTGTTAATTCGCTGTTGATTTAACTCCCTCACGGGTACATTTTTAAAGTTACTCACAATTTTGCAGTATACAATGGATACAAGAGCACAAAAGGCACTCGCAGAAATTGCACTTTAGGAATGCTGTACTGTCCACTAGAATCATTTTGTGTAAACCAGTGGTTTTCAAACGTTTGGTACCAAAAATTTCAAGGCACATCTGTGTTCATGATCAAAAAGGAAGGCTTATAACCAGTGTATAACCCCATAACCCCATGTACTTGAGTCAGTCAAAGTATAGATGCTCCAGGTTATATTACTCAACTGCAAGTGAAAGTTGCTCGGTCAAATTTGTTAAGTTAAAGTACTGGGGTACTTTAAAAGGAGAAAATATCTGAGCACTCAAAAAAGGAACGGAGGAGATATGTGAAATCAACATACTTTAATATCGATTACAAAAGGTTAAAAAGTGTTTTTCGACTAGATCGTTCGAAGCAATGTTTCAAGCCAAGTTGGATCTTCAGGTGTTTAACCCGAAGGAGTTGTCAAAATGTTGTACAGAACAGAAAAAGTGAGTCACAACTTAAGACGCACAAACGTAGGGGGATGAAATAGATCACAAACAGGCAGGCACACCCAGTGAGCTACCGCACACCATTTGGGAACCACTAGTGACTAGTGTAACCTGTAGATTTTAAATATTTCCACATATTAATGTTGTGATTTAAATAATTTAATAGTGCTTTGGGAAGGGAATGTTTTTTCCATGCAAAACATACTGATAAGCTCAAACTACGCCTAATTCATAGCTAATTATACCATGAATTAGGTTGCACAATGGTATGTGATTGGCCATTGCTTGAGGTTTGGTCATCCATTCAACACATGACATCACAAGTATCTCAGTTAACAGCATTCACATACACAAAGTGCATACACTGCATACATAGGCAATTCAAAATGTAAAATGCAAAATGCAAAAACAAAATGTTACAATTCCAAACGTGCAAACATGACCCGCTTTAATGACGTCAGTCTTTTATGTCCTATGTATTTAAGTTCATAAAGTTAACATGAGAATAACTAAATGCATTTGAAATTAAATGTAAAATGTTACTTTTCAGGATTCCAATTTAAAAAAAAAGCGAAACATTACTCAGGATTCCAATTAAAAAATAGCAGTGTTTTGAGCTTCTTTTGTGTAGCTATTTTTTGCAATTTGTTTGACATAGAATGACGAAGTAGCACATTAATTACGAAAAAGTTAAAAACAATATCTGCCCTCTGTGGTTGAGTGGGGAAATAGTGGTGGCCCTCTCCATCATCAGTTGACCACCCCTGCTCTGCCACATACAGTATGTGCAGTGTATATCTATTGGAGCAGGAGGTCTCTCCACAATTCAAATAATTTTGAATCGAATCGATGATTCTCAACCCATTTTCAAGCGGTTTGGTGCGTTACAAATGTATGTAGCTCCAATATTATTATAGGATAATTGGTTGCATTTAAAATGAGTGTTTCCTATTTAATGCTTTTCCTTTCATAGTAACAGTAATGGTCATAAAATGTTAACATTTTTAGTCTCAGGTACAACAGCAAGTTTCTTACAGCGGAGTCATGGCAAGTTGTCCCTGCAAATTATTTTGGTGACGTTGGCGTACAGTACAATCTAGTGGCCAAAGTGTTTTCTACATAATATTACGTCTAATGCTGTAACAATCTAAACTTTGAAACAGTGATCAATAACTCACTAGCTAGCTTGCATACTAAACTAGTAAGCAACTGGCTACTGTTATCATAAAAACTAAAATACTTCCCGCTTGTTCCAGTTGAATTTTGCATAATAAAAACACATTCTAAACCCTTTCCCCCACCCCCCAAAAGCTGCTCAACAAACAGTACCAAAATGCACGCAGTGAGTTCATTATTGGTGAGTCCATGTTACAGTAGCACTGCGTTTGGTCCCAACAACTGGTCTACAGATGAACACACTGGCCGCTGTGCTGCCTGCTGGCTTCAGTCTCCGAAACTTGCATTCTGAGATAAACACAAAATACATGGTGGTATAGTGGGATCATATCTTTAAATGGACAAAGGGCTACATAAAAAAAAACATGTGTAAATATAACTGTAAATTACCTCTTTTTTTACATTCGACGTTGCAGATGGTGAAGTGCAGGCTGATGAACTAAAAGTAAAAAGAAAACAATTAAAAATGGTGTGTATACTATAGTGGCAGGCCTTAATTTGTGGCACAACGCACAATATTAATAATAGTAATAATAAACAAATACATGACATTTATGTAGCACTTCACTTCAGTTGTCAAGAATCTCAGGATACCCAAAGTCACTTTACAAAACAAAACAGCTTTATTAACTAGTCAAAGTGGTAATAGTTAATCAAAAACAGTTAACCCTTTTACTGCTGCCATTTATTGAGAAATTAGGACCTAATTCATGCCAGCATTTTTTTAATTTGAGCTCTTATTTTGAAAAGCCACATTTTGCCTCAACCGGAAGTGAGCTTATCCCTGCCAGCTTTACGTTGCCAAGACAACCTTTGTTTACATGATCGAAAAATGCCGGTACATTTTTGCACTCCACAACGTCGGCTCGTGCCGTCAAAGAAACGCTGTTTTGACCAAAAATGCCATCTGGGACAAGGAATAGGAGATACAGGCGATTGAAAGAAACGGATAGAATGGATTCTTATGGCGACGGTGAATTAATATGAACGATCCAGTGCAGTGCTAACAACAGTGCTAGCTAACCGGCTAACGTGAGTAGCATTATGGCTTGATCAATCATATGCACTAATAAAGGGCAATTGCCGAAGGGCTTCGGCAATGGCAGCAAGCGTTAATATCAAATTAATGCTTCAATTGCCGAAGGGCTTCGGCAATGGCAGGAAGACGGTTAAGACTGTGAAATATTTGAACAAGAATGGGAAAACAAATTAAGTGGCGAAGTCCAGGCAAGAGGACTCAGCATCATTATTCCGACGACACGTTTGTCCAACTCGCCCCATTACTAACCCGGTCCCTAACCCTTGCCGCACGCGAAGCCACGGTATCGGACTAATGCACCGTCGGAATCACGAGCGGATCCCTGGAAGGAGAGGGTGGTTGCAGGATTGATGAGAGTTGAAATTAGGTTGAAATTAGGATAATTTGCTCTGTGGAACTGGCAAGGATATCAATACAGAGTCTATCATATCACGGTGATGCTAAACAAACATTGTATGTAGTATTATACAATGGTCTACTCTAAATATTTACTGTTCCCTGTCATTTAAGTGCAACTTTGAGAAATTACCCAATGCATTGCAAAGTTCTACAAATCATACCCAGGCCTAGGACAAAATATTGATCAATTGATATATACACCAATATGGCAACTGAATTGCCTTGAAGGCAATTCTGGTGCCATAGCCCCACCACAGTAAGCATGCGGCGGAAATTCTTCATGTTTTCAATGCAATGCTAATAAGACATTTCCAATGGAACCCCAGCAACATTAAGCCACAAAATGATGAATGATGAATGTCGCTGCTGTGGGATATCACTGGGATGAACTACAAATCAAGTTCAGCTGGTCTCAACTCTTTTCAGCATTCCAGTGTCTCTGACGCAAGTGTCAATCATGTTTTGGTTTCACTATTTCCCTTCTCTCCCCACAGTTCCTGCTCTGTTTATAAAAGGAAGAAAAAACTCATTCTCGGTAGTTCCCATGTGCGATTTACTCCTACCCATTTCATTTATGTAGTGTGGTTTGAGCAACACTTCAAAGGCGCCTCAGTAGCACGTTTTATAACTTTTGTGGTGTGTTAAGTGTAGACATGGCATGAGGGTCAATTGAAAGAAGATACTGTAGACTAGAGAAAGATTGCCACCCTGTCTCCCTGTGAGTATCATCTTGCTTTGACTACGATACACCGGCCTGATTCTGACTGATATTTTTGACAAAAACTTGACCACATCAATAAATCAAACTTTATTTGCATGCCATAGTTAAATAGCTGTCTGGGTTATGCCTACTACCGTAACTATCCCGCCAAGAAAACAGAATTGAGGTCGGATGTGGTTTTTCTACAGCTGTAGACTGGCCTGCAATGCTTTCCCCTACTCTGGAATTGTGACCCAACAAACTGAAACGATCTTGGAAGTGGATGTGATTGAATCACTTACGTTGGATCAGTTCCTCTCGAGGGAACGGAGCAAAATGGACTTGTAACCATGCCGATCATGCAGTATTTAAAGTTATCAATAATAATGGCATTATGAACATGAGCTGCAGCTCTCCTGCCGATGCTGCTTCATCACTCAACCATATGTTGCTCGACAAACATTGTTTCCAAGTCACGCGTGTTCTGTTGTTCAAAAGCAACACAGTAGTTGCGAGGAAGTCTAAATTAGCCTACAGTATCTTAAGATGCATATTCCTATGTGCCTATTCTAATAACGTATACATGGACAGCGTGTACTGTATATTTGGTCTTTTATCAAGGGTGTTGGCCCAAATACCTACTGTAGCTTAATCCATTTAGGCCTGAACTCGAAATAAAAAAACATAATCCTCTAAATCCTCCAGTTTTCTGAAATAAATATTTTCACGATTTTTCAAAAATAGCAGATCTACAAGCTCATGAGCTTGTAGATCTGCTATTTTTCAATAGCTAAATTATAACAATGTTTAAAACACCAAAAGGGGTTCCCACCCAAAATGGGTTAATGTGGACTAACCATAGCTTTTGCTACTGATATTTCTAGTTTGTTGGTACTGTTATCTGAATGCTTAAGAGAAAATTATGCAAATATGCATAGCCAATTATTTAGTTTTCACCTTTATATATGCCATTTTCACACTTATAGACAATAGAAAACATTCTAAATGGATCCAACTTTATTTACGTTTCAGTGTTTGTGCAATAAATAAAATAAATACATTTGGAACCCAAGCTGATCCAAAGCAACACCATTTTTACTTCATACGGTATGCATGGGGTTAATCATATAAACCTGAACAATACTAAATGAAATAAAAAGAAAATGCATTGATCCAATTTCTTCCTGGCATGGGATGGAGGTTTGACAGCCAATTGCAAATATCCCTCATTCCAGCACGAGCCTTTCACAACCGCCTGGTTCAATTCCATCATCAGCCTTATTTTATAATTCTACTGTGGAGACTGTTCATTGTTCCAAGCTTCCATGTTCAAAAGAAAGAAAGAAAAGAAAACTACAAATCAAATCTCTCGTGATAATCAACCCTTTTTTTGTTTTTCTCTGTTCTGCGCTGTGACCATGTTATTTTTATTGTATAATTGCTTCCTTTGCTTGTTGTTTTGGGTAAAGCACATTGAATTGCCTTGCTGCTGAAATGTGCTATACAAATAAAAACGGACTTGCCTTACATTCATATAAATATGCACTGTATAACAAAAATACACCGCATGGATGCACCTGGGACGTATCCTCAGTGATGTATCCCAAGGTCATCACCCAACATCATACCCCTCACTCAGGTGACCCAGCCGGGGTGATCAAGTCCCGACTTACGTCCCAGTAGCTACCCTCGATCAGTCCCATTAGGGAAAAACCAGGGCCACACAATCCGTTCCTCCTGAACTACTCTGCCAGGACTGGGAGGTACCATTCTGGTGCGAGGAAGGACTAGGCTCTGTGGGTTGACTCCTGTCCGGGCCCTCCTACGTCTCACCAGGTCCACTCCTGCTCTCACCAGGTCAGGCCCTGTACATTGCACCAGACCCCCAGCACCAGGCACTTTATTCAGGAATAGTATACTGTATGTTATAATTTGTTTCATGGCAACTGTACAGACTCTGAGATGAATCACAAATGTAAAACTAGTAATACCTTTCCACTGGACACTACAATCGTGCAACACATCTACAATACAATAATGCAGTTATAACAGAGATATTTAAAGTGAGTGGAAAACGCATATGTCAAAGTATTTTTAATTAGTGTAAAACATAGTGCCTAAAATATTTTTTTAAGGTTTAGAATAATAATGTGTGGTTGTCACAAAATGCCAAGGCACACCTGGACTGTATACACACCTGGACACTATATACAGTACGTCAATAATGTCCTGTCAAAGTGTGCCTGTACTGTACAATTACCATAACTCAACTAAGGAAACAAAGAAAGAATGCAAACTGATATACTAGAATAAACAGATTCTCACATACCTGCCGACTTGCTTGGAGGCATTCTCAAAAAACTTGGTTTTGGAAGCAACGCTATAGAGAAATAAAATCAATGATCACTGCAATGTGGATATAGGGTAATATTGCTGTAATTTCCATCGTTTTTAAAACCAGCATAAAGCTCTTGGGTTAAGTGTGTTTTACAATCCAACTTAAGACCTTTCATACAAGGACCATCAGAGTATGACAGGTCATTGTATTTGAAAGATGCTATGACTGATGACTTGGCCACTAGTATAGTATAGGATGAATTTGCACACCTGAAAGGACGTCTTCACCACTTTTCAACCCATTTTCATATAATTGGTCCGCACTAATGTTCATGATAAACTTCTGCTGATAGTCTTTTCAGCGTAGGTCTTGCCCAGGGTGGGGCTGTGGGCAGTTCAGAAACGCGTCTTCCAGTGACATCATCGTTAGGCACGGTCACAATCCATGCCGCCTGTTAAACAAGAAGGCTGTGCAGGTGCCAGAGATATGGGATAAATAACGTGGGCGCATCGCGTGCATGTCAGATTAAAAAAAAGGGGGTAAGGGGTTGACACTATAGCAGGTAAATAAAATGTTGGGGCATGTGGAGATTGCTTTTGAATGAGGAGTCTGCTATAAACATAACACAAGATATATAGCTAGATAGCTATAAACACTATTCCCGGTCGGTGGACTTCAAAATAAGATCATTTTTCTTTTTGTATTATTATAAATATTATTCTCTGGCATCGGTATCGGCTAACACAGAAATGAAACGAAAACAAAACGAACGTCTTGGCCCAGGCGGGGTATAATGCTGCTTAAAACGTAACCTGACGTTCCTGGCACAGCCTTTTTTTTTATTATTTAGATTATTTTTTAAATGAGATATAATTAGACTTGTATTATCACCAGAACAATGGCTTCAGTTATAAAATTGTAACTTTTCAGGAATAGAACGCCTGCAGTTTCTATTAGCTTGGATTACCCATTGATGAAGTCACTGGAAATGTTGCTATTTTATCATGAACATTAGTGAAGAGTGAGGACCAATTATATGAAGATAGGTTGAAAGTGAAGTCGTCCTTTAAGCAAAGGCAGAAAACTAAACCAAACTAAAAACACTGTGGTGGTATGGTGTTTTTCCTGCACATACACAAGAACGGCCATGACATACAGTAGAACCTCTGCTCTGCTGTGGTTGAAGACACACGCTCATTTCATTAATGGCAAGAGATAACACACACTTTTTGCAGATAGTTTAGATGGCAAAAGACCCGTTCCAGCACTGAATACAGAGGACAGGCCAACAGTTCAGCATTTAGAGCAAAAAAGACATCCACAGAGAACTTGTTGAGAACTTGTATCATAAAAATGCTCTTCTCCGTAAACGTAAACTGTTCTGGAGCTATACCTTAAAACAGGGGTATTCAATTAGATTAGGCCGGGGGCCACAACTGTAGAATGATTGTGTGTGGGGGGCCGCACAGTGTGCGCGCGAAGCGCAGAAATTTGTGGGTTCTCAAAATGCTTTTTGTGCTCAAACACGAAGATTTATGTATATTTCCACACAGTAATGAGCAGGATAATATGTCTATACAGGTATATGCCACCTTAGAATAGATGTAGGCCTAGACCTATTTGACAGTGCATAAACAGCATTGCTTTGACATTAACGACCATCAGCTGGACGGACACACACACACACACACACACTCTGCTGTGGGCAGTTCAGAAACCCGTCCACGACCACCAGTGACATCATCGTTAGGCAGATTGTTTTTTAAACAAGATTTATTTACGTGAGAATAGTTTATCAGACTATAAAGATCAGATTACATAGAGCAGTGATTCCCAAAGTGGGGTTCGGGGTCCGGGGACCCCCAGGGTCCTTGAGGCAGTTATTATTAAATTAAAACAGCGCTCAGCAACTCGCTTAAGGGAGATTGCGCCCTCTGGCGTGATCACAGAAGCATTACATCATACACTCACAAACAATGTAATTGGTTGGGTATGACCACATGGGCGCCTGACCCCTCCCTCTCTCACAGGTATCAGGCGCGTCCTACCATGTTGTCGCCATTCTATTGAATCTTCTCACGTGAGAAGGAGCATGCTACAAAGTCTAGAGCTTTCTTAAGTAACGTTTACCGGACAAGAGGGGATCTTGGCACCACAAACAACACTGAGAACAGCTTCTACTTTGCGGTTTACGAAAACAAACTACTACTACACTAATTTCGTGGCTTTGGGAAATTGCTCGAATTAGTTCTACTACTATCACTTGGAGACGGGGAACGTTGCCATTTGATAGCCCAGCAACGGCAGCGGCCTGCGAAGAGCCATGTCTGATGCTGTTCCTGCATCCAAATCGGCGTCCCGGCGTCGTCGACGGAAGGCTAAATCCGACGCCGCGGCCCCGGTTCCACAGAAGCACTGTGAGAACTGTCCGAGATGGATGTCTGGGGAGGACGCACACGAGGAATGCGTGAAGTGCCTCGGTTTAGAGCATGCCGTGGACGCCGTCCACAATCCTGGGCAATGCTCTATCTGCACCGACATCCCCAAGCCCCGGTTAGCCCGTAGGCTAGTCAGGGCTGAAGCCTGCTTCACGTCACGCAGTGAGGCCTGGCTTCGCGACCACGTGCGGGACATGGAGGGGCTCGCAAAGGAGCGTGAGAGGCACGCTCGCTCCCCTTCCCGCTACTCTGAAAGTGACTACGCTGACCCTCCTACCGCCGAGGGAACCGGTCGAGCAAGCACTGAAGCCTCGGCCGCAGTCCCCGACGATGGAGCAGCGGACCTCGACCACTCCCCCCCCCGCCAGCGAGCGAGGCCCTCGGAGGGCCCGCCAAAGCCGAAGAAGAGACAACCCGACGACGCAGGGGAGTCCATGGGAGAGGAGGAGGAGGGCGAGGACGACGGCGAGAGTTCAGGCTCCACGTGTAACAGATCCGACTGCTCGGGGTCTGACACGGGATCCTCTGACTCCGACGGTGACGAGGAGGCGGCGGAGGCCGCGTCTCGGGAAGAGAAGCGGCTCAGAGCTACCCTCCTGGCCGGAATGGAGGGGCGCTCCGCAGCTAAAACTAACACCGCACCTCCGACTGACACCGCGGCTAAGCCACGAGCCGAGGCTACGGCCCCCACCGAAGCACAACCCCCGAGTGAGCCACTAGCCATGGACGCCTCCAGTCTCATGGAGGTTTTCAAAAAAGCCACGGTGAGGTGCAAGCTGAAATGGCCTGCTGAGGAAGCCCCACAAGTGGCGGAGGACGGCACATTGTGGGACGAACTCAACGACGAGGAAGAGAAACCTCGCCAGAGACAGCTGCTCCCGCTAGCCAAAGGCTTCGATCGCATACTCGGGCTATCCTGGCAAGCCCCCAGCTCTTTCACTTTCCCCCCCGAACATAAAAGAGACCTGGACTGCGCAGGAATGAAAGACGCCGGTTTGGAGGCCGTGCCGCCGATGGATAAAAGAGTAGCTAGACATCTCCTCCGCGGGAAAATAGCGTCTCAAAAGGAGGACCCTACATTTGTCCTCCCCATCGACAAGGACATGTCCGCTGTCGCTAAGAAGACATACAAGTCCCTGACCAAGACGGCCAAGGCCATGAACGCAATATCCCTACTCCAGGGATCGGCCACCTACATTCTGAAGAAAGTAGGAGACGCTCCGACACCGGACAACATGGCAGAGCTGAGACGCATTCATAAAGAAATCATGCGCCTCACTAAGTACAACGTTGGTCTGACTGGCCAGGCCATGGCTGGCATCGTCATCCTAGAAAGGTTCCGTTGGCTCAACTATTCTCCGCAGCTCACCACAGCAGAGAGGAACGTTATTCTGGATCAGCCGCTGGTCCAGGACAACCTGTTCTCGGGGACCATGGCCAACCTGACGGCCCGCCTGGAGACGGATAAGACCAAGGACGAGGCGCTCGACGCCTACCTCCCTACGGAGCCCAAGAAGCCGCCTTTCAAATCGCCTGCTGGCCGGACTTACGACCGCGACAAGAAGAGGTCATACGATCGTGAGTCCAGACCCGTCTTCAAGGCCCCCGAGGCGGGAAGGGCCCCCTCTACCTCAGCGGGTCGCCACAGGCCCAACAAGAAGGACAACAAAGGCTTCAGAAAGCCGTCGGCCTCACCGGGCGCCGGGCAACAGCGCCGCGGAGGAGGCAATAAGCAGGCTGGCAACAGCCAGCAGCGTAAATAACAATCAGCGGCGCCTCCGGGGGACAACGGACGATGTCTCCCATCTACCCCACGTTCTGGGCACGGGACTTTGCGGAGTAGCCACGGGCTTCACGCCGCCGGAGAGAAAAAAGAGAAGGCTGACAGAACAGGACGTTTTAGCGAAAAATGTCGCGTGTCATGCACTTTTCCACAGTGTTGTTGTTGCAAATGTTCCAAAGGTAACTATGCAAAATACTGTATTTCCTCCTGCTCCCGTAAATACAATAAAGATTTGTGTGAAACGAAAAATGTTGTATCATTGCCAGAACATGAAGGGAATGAGTCTACTGCACGGTTGTACGCTAAAGCGTCCCGCGACAGTAGAACAAAACATAGTCTCGGCGACAAGGCTTTCGAGCCTTGTTGCTGTTCGACGGGGCCACCACGCCAAAATTTATCCCGAGGCTTCAGTAGCAAGGCCTTTGGGCCTTGTTGCTGTTCGACGGGGCCGCCACGGCAAAATTTATCCCGAGGCTTCAGTAGCGAGGCCTTTGGGCCTTGTCGCTGGCCTCAGCCCAGTAGAGGGCAGCAACCTTCCACGGACGTTCTCCGATCGAGGGAAGCTAGGGAAAAACCCCGCCCGACCGTTGGAGGGCGCCACTCTACCACAAAGCGGTACAGTGACGCTGAGCCCGCTTGCTCGGTGCTTTCCAAAATGGGAAGAATGCAGAGCACACCCCTGGGTCCTAAAGACCATTTTGAAGGGCTACAAACTGCAATTCTCCGCGGAGCCTCCCACGTTCGAGAAAATAATTTTCTCTCAAGCGAATGGGCAGGCAGCCGTCATCCTACGGGAGGAAATACTCTCCTTATTGGACAAAAGGGCTATTCAAGAAGTGACGCCGGACCAGAGCATGAACGGATTCTACTCGAGGTATTTTCTGGTGAAAAAGAAAGGGGGGGGCATGCGTCCTATACTGGACTTACGTGCTCTAAACAAATACCTCAAGAGATTCCGTTTCAAGATGTTGACAAATGCGGCGCTGTTGCGCATGATGCGTCAGGGAGACTATTACACCAGTATAGACCTCAAGGACGCTTATTTCCACATTCCAATCTACCCACCACACAGGAAGTTCCTGCGTTTCGGGTACGAGGGACGGGTTTACGAATACCTAGTCCTGCCTTTTGGAATGTCCCTGAGTCCCAGGGTTTTCGTGAAATGCACGCAAGCAGCAATTGCCCCCCTGAGACAGCGGGGGATCCGCATTGCATGTTACATAGACGACTGGGTCACCATGTCGGACTCACAACAACAGGCGGAACTACACACCGAATGGGTGGTGAGTCACCTTATTTCATTGGGTTTCAACATAAATTACGAGAAGAGCGTATTAATGCCGACGAGGTCTATAGACTTCATAGGCATGACACTGAACTCGGTATCGTTCACAGCTCGCCTGTCAGAGGAGAGAGTGAACTCAGTCATGGCGTGTGCTTCACTGTTCCGAGTGGGACGCAGGGTCCCGTTCCGGACGTGCAAAAGGATGGCTGGTCTCATGGCGGCGGCCTTAACCGTTATACGGCTAGGCAGGTTATACATGAGACCCTTTCAGAGATGGATGCGGTCACTGAGGATACCGGAGCACCATCAACATCGTTCAGTCATAGTACAACGAGAATGTACTTTGGCTCTACTACGGTGGAAAGACAGGTGTTTTCTTTCCGAGGGCGTGACCATGGGTCTAGTAGTCTCGAGGAAGATAATCACCACGGACGCCAGCCTGATGGGCTGGGGGGCCACCCACGAAGGCAGAGCTGCCAGGGGGGTGTGGCACGCCAGTCAGAAGGCGGCGCACATAAACTATTTGGAGCTGATGGCGGTTTTTCTGGCCCTACGACACTTCGAACCGCTGATCAGAGGGTGTCATGTCCTGGTGAGGACAGACAACACAACGACCATGTGCTACATAAACAAGCAGGGCGGACTTCGGTCCGACACGCTGCATGCACTGGCTCATCGGCTGACGCTATGGTGTCACAAACGACTGAGGTCGGTCAGAGCCTCCCATGTCCCGGGGGTTCAGAACCTGGGGGCGGACCTTCTGTCCAGGGGCGGGTACCACTACGCAGAGTGGTCCCTGCACGACGCAGTAGCTGCTCAGATCTGGGACAGGTTCGGTCTGCCACGGGTGGACCTTTTTGCCTCGGAGGGGAACGCGAAGTGTCCGCTGTTCTTCTCCATAGCAGGCACGCCGCCTCTGGGCCTGGATGCTCTGTCACACGATTGGCCCAGGGGACGGCTGTATGCTTTCCCCCCTCTGTCACTGATCCCTCCCCTCCTGGAGAGGGTGAGGACCGAGGGTCTGTCGGTGATTCTGGTGGCGCCAGCATGGGGCTCGTGGAGGTCAGAGATTACTCCTCTACTATACGACCACCCGTGGCAGCTTCCGCTACGCAGGGATCTCCTGACGCAGGCGGGAGGAGAGATATTTCATCCCCGACCAGAGGACCTAGACCTGTGGGTCTGGCCCGTGAGCGGATGAATCTCGATGCCGAGGGCCTTCCTCAGAGTGTTATCGACACTATTCAGAGCGCTAGAGCCCAGTCAACTAGGACAGCCTATGATGGGAAGTGGCGCGCATTTGAGGAGTGGTGTTTACGGGAACGGGCGGTCCCTTTTCAGGCGTCGGTAAGAGTCATTTTGACTTTTCTCCAGAGCTTGATGGACAAGGGATTGGCTTTCAGCACTATGAAAGTGTACTTGGCGGCCATTTCGGCCTGCCACGTCGGTTTTGACAATGACACCGCCTGGAAACACCCTTTAGTGCGTAGGTTCATGACTGGGGCTTCCCGCCTCCTTCAAGTACCTAAGTCAGTGGTCCCTACGTGGGATTTGGCTCTGGTGTTGGACTCCCTGTCCAGGCCACCTTTTGAACCGTTGGAGACAGTGGGACTGCAGTTCCTGTCTTTAAAGACGGCACTGCTGTTGGCACTGGTGACTGCTAAGAGGGTCAGTGACATCCACGCTTTCTCGGTGAGCGAGGAGTGTGCTCGGTTCTCTGATAATAGGACGAGGGTGGTCCTCCGGACGAACCCTGCATTCGTGCCCAAGAACCAGCTGGCCGATCGCGTGCCAGTGGACTTGGTGGAATTCTGTCCGCCTCCTTTTGCCTCTGTGGAGGATGAGAGGAGACATACTCTGTGCCCGGTAAGGGCTCTGAGAGTCTATATGGATAGGACAGCGACTGACAGGAAGACGACACAACTGTTTGTCTCCTGGGGCCCCAGATCTTTGGGGAAGGCTGTATCCAAAGTGAGGATTTCACAATGGATAGTGGAAGCTATAGAGCGGTCGTACTCGAGTAAAGGGCTGCAGCCTCCACTGAGGGTGAGGGCGCATTCTACTCGTGGCATGGCGACATCCTGGGCCCTTTGTAAGGGGGTTTCCATTCAGGATGTGTGTACCGCAGCAAGTTGGGGGTCCTCTTCAACTTTTGCGACCTTTTACAGACTGGATGTGACAGCGGCGCCAGTGGCGCGTGCGGTCTTGAGTGTAGCTTCTTAGTAGGAACAAGAGTCCCTTGTTTCCTCAGGCTCTAGGTTCAGTTTTTCCTCTCTCCCTCTCGCCGTAGGCAAGGGGATGTGCTGATAATCTCGTTCTATGGAACTATAATGGACTGTCAGAACCTGGAGGGATGTGTTGACACTCCGATGACCTTTGACGTGTTGATGACCGTCAGGAGGTTTTTTGATGTGAGAGGTAGATCTTCTACTCTCATATACCTTGCAAACAGTGGGTCTGGACCCTTACGACTCTGGGTCTGGACTTTGTGATAACAAGAAGGGAGTGCATTATGTCTCCCTTAAGCGAGTTGCTGAGCGCTGTTTTAATTTAATAATAACTGGTGGTTACGAACGTAACCCAGGTTATTTAAATAAAACTAGCGAAGCAACTCGCAAAAACGCCCTTCTTGTGAGCATGCCTCATGAGAAGTTTCAATGTTATCTTGGAATGGCGACAACATGGTAGGACGCGCCTGATACCTGTGAGAGAGGGAGGGGTCAGGCGCCCATGTGGTCATACCCAACCAATTACATTGTTTGTGAGTGTATGATGTAATGCTTCTGTGATCACGCCAGAGGGCGCAATCTCCCTTAAGCGAGTTGCTTCGCTAGTTTTATTTAAATAACCTGGGTTACGTTCGTAACCACCAGTTCCAGGGGCTCCCCAGGGAAATGGTTTGGAACCAAATGGACCCTTATGGGTCTGTAACTCTGAGAGTGTACAAATGGACCCTAACAGGGTTTATTATTGTGAGAATGATGGCTTCCATTTTCGCATTGCAACTTTTCAGGACTAGAAAGACTGCAGTTTCTATTAGCTTGGATTCTCCATTGATGTCACTGTTGGGTGGGTTTCTGAACTGCCCTCCTATGTGACACAGACAAAAAAAACGTGTCATTTTATCATGATTATTAGTGAGGACCTATTATATGAAGATAGGTTGAAAAGTGGTCCTTTAATGATTACCGTCATTATGGTAATCTCACAATTAATATTGCACACACCATACCTGTAACTTTTATTAGCCCTCTTATTATTCTCAAAAGAAAAATAAATAAATATATATATATATATATATGTGTTTTTTTTTTTTTTCAAAATTCTTCCAGGGGCCACAAGGGGGCGCTCCGCGGGCCGCATGTGGCCCGCCGGCCACCAATTGAATACCACTGCCTTAAAACGAAGAAATGAACATTTGCCCCCCCTTTTTTCTATTGTTAATATCATGACTTCTGTTTACTCTGGTTCCCATATTATTCCCTGAGTCTGTGTCCATGCTATACTGTTGTTCTCACATAGCAGAATAAGGGGCACCACTTTATTGCTTCACACTTTATAATGGCTTGCCAGCCTGATGGAGTATTGGCTACTGGCATTGTTGAGTATTGTTTTTTAACTTACATTTGAACGGTTTCTTGTAAAGGGTTCCACATTCATTCATAAATGGCCACACACACACACACACACACACACACACACACACACACACACACACACACACACACACGATCGTTAACATCCATCTGTTTTCACAGAACCTGTTGTTTCATTTGTATCGTCTACTCAGGCTTTTGTGAACACACCGGACAGTTTCTAAGTTGCTTGTTTCAGTATTTAGTATACTAGTATTTCAGTATTCAACGTGGCTGCCCCGCCCCCTTCCTATACAAACCCATTGCAACCTCAAACTACATTTTAACCATGTTAAATTCATTGAGTCAGTTTATTCTCCCGTGGACCGGCATATCTTAAACTGAGTCAAGCAACTTAGAAACTGTCCAGGGTGTTCACAAAAGCCTGAGAAGACAATAAAATGACCACCCCAAAAAAGAAAGAGGGTAAAAGAGGGTATCTGACTCTCATTTTCACCTCAGTTTGATGAAGAGCGCAAGCTCGGAATGTCTCTAGGCACTTTGTGGGTGAAATAAAAGTTGTTTGAACTGGAAAAAACAGTGTGTGACCGTTTTTGTGGGTTCTTTTATAGTTTTCCGTTCCGCCCGCAACACCTGCCAAATTCAATGATGCACGAGAATACCACACACACACACACACACACCAAAGTTATCGTAGCGGTGCCTGTCCACGGGAGAAAGAAACTAAATGGTGGTCTTCAAGAGGCGAGAAGGTGGCCACACACACGCACACTGGTAGCCAAAGTGCCAATATTTTATTATAGGACGCAGTCACAAAGTTAAAAAAACAAACGTTTCGGGGTATCTATCGTGTATAATAATGTCACGCAAGCGTTGCAGAAATAGCCAATGTAGACGCTCACAATGCGCTGTGACGTGTAGTGACCTTGTTTATCTTTTCTGTGTGTTGAATTCGAATCATAAAACTATGTTTTATATAATCAAAAAAATCCATCAAATTGCATCGCAATAGCTGGGATCAATTCTGTGTGACACAAGCACTTTTATAACTGTAGCATTAACATAGGCGTGCTGAAATTCCCTATGGGCCTTGTATTGGATGAATTCAAAGACCTAATGACTAAATTAAAATTGGCATCAAGTCTACTTACTAGGATGCTGCGTTGCTTTCACTGTTGGCTGTGCTTAGACTCTTTTGTGGTGGTGTAGTATATCGAGCCGGGGGTTCAGGGGGTCTGACTGGGGGTCTGCAGATGGCATTAGTCCTTGTTTTGTTTGGACCCTCACCGTCTCCTGTAAGACAAGAGCATTGTGATATGAAGCCTTGCTTTGTAGAAGACTGTCAAATCTACGTTGCCTGACATTACAGCTACTTTAGCCTCGGTACCCAGGCTTTTATGAACAGATTGATTGTACATGCCAAACTTCTAGAATACAATTCCCATTGTAGAACTGCAAACACCCTCTCAAATCACTCCCACTTTTTTTTTTAAGTCTGAAGACTCACCTCTTCAGGCTCCACCTCACCCCCTAACACTTCTCTTCCTGCACCCCTTCTTTGCAAAAACAAATACTGCAATGTGCAATGTCTCATTGTGGATACTGTAAAAAATAAACCAATTTTAACCTTTTCTAGTGATAAAAGCTAGCGATTTACCAAGACATGTATACTATGTATGCAGACATCTTGTCTTGGGCACTTGTTCTAATGTTTTTTTGTATTGTTTATTGCACTGGCCACTGGCCAGTTGTTTTGAGTGTTGAATGCACCATATTTCTTCACCTCGGTAGCAGACACGCATGTTGACACATGGCGACAAGCTGTCACTCATAACCGCGTGCACGCCTACTTTATTGCATTTTATTGCAACTAGTGTTGACACTGCTTGTTGGGAATTTGGCTTAATATCTCCCTTGTTCGAGTGGAGATTCCCCTCATATTTTCCCATGTGGGAGACCCAGATTACACACCAGGCTTCATGGTGGTAGGGGGATCACAAGGGGGAAATTAAGTAGAGTAACCCGAAAGCCCAATATATCCCTTCAAATGAGGCACCGTCGGCGTCTATGATCAATTTTCTTCCAGCATCTGCATAGATATGAAAGTGTACATAGCTCACTACAGATGCGTATCTTGGGTTGAATGACACCCAACGGCGAGTTCTGCTGTTGTGGATATTGAAAATTACAGTCGCTTGTAGTTTTCACTTGGATGGCTTAATTTGGAGCATGTAGGGACTAGGTGGCAAAACATTCTTCCTATCACATATCCACCTAAAGTTTCTTAATGCTGAAACACCATGATGCTCCTTGGAGGGTTGACACTGCCTCCAGCTCTGGTAACGGTGGGGTGGGTGAGTGAAGAAAACAACTGTGTGTGTGCGGAGGTGACCACCTCACCACTAACCTCGCCTCACAGTCACCAGGCTTTCCACCACCTCGGAGGAAAGCCTGGTCTCTGTTTCAAAAGTCTGTATGATCCGCTAGGATCATACAGACTTCATACGGATCATATACCGAAATGAAATGGTGCCCAGGCTACCTCACCACTGCTCATTGACGTCATTTTCTATTTGGAGCATGTAGGGGCCTTATACCCCCGTCTGCTACACCCAAAACGTACCTTGATAGTGGTAGTAAAAAGTACCAGCCCACTGCCACGAGAATCAGACATTTTGTGTTGTTTTTTTTGGAAACTGGTGGTTACGAACGTAACCCAGGTTATTTAAATAAAACTAGCGAAGCAACTCGCTTAAGGGAGATTGCGCCCTCTGGCGTGATCACAGAAGCATTACATCATACACTCACAAACAATGTAATTGGTTGGGTATGACCACATGGGCGCCTGACCCCTCCCTCTCTCACAGGTATCAGGCGCGTCCTACCATGTTGTCGCCATTCCAAGATAACATTGAAACTTCTCATGAGGCATGCTCACAAGAAGGGCGTTTTTGCGAGTTGCTTCGCTAGTTTTATTTAAATAACCTGGGTTACGTTCGTAACCACCAGTTATTATTAAATTAAAACAGCGCTCAGCAACTCGCTTAAGGGAGACATAATGCACTCCCTTCTTGTTATCACAAAGTCCAGACCCAGAGTCGTAAGGGTCCAGACCCACTGTTTGCAAGGTATATGAGAGTAGAAGATCTACCTCTCACATCAAAAAACCTCCTGACGGTCATCAACACGTCAAAGGTCATCGGAGTGTCAACACATCCCTCCAGGTTCTGACAGTCCATTATAGTTCCATAGAACGAGATTATCAGCACATCCCCTTGCCTACGGCGAGAGGGAGAGAGGAAAAACTGAACCTAGAGCCTGAGGAAACAAGGGACTCTTGTTCCTACTAAGAAGCTACACTCAAGACCGCACGCGCCACTGGCGCCGCTGTCACATCCAGTCTGTAAAAGGTCGCAAAAGTTGAAGAGGACCCCCAACTTGCTGCGGTACACACATCCTGAATGGAAACCCCCTTACAAAGGGCCCAGGATGTCGCCATGCCACGAGTAGAATGCGCCCTCACCCTCAGTGGAGGCTGCAGCCCTTTACTCGAGTACGACCGCTCTATAGCTTCCACTATCCATTGTGAAATCCTCACTTTGGATACAGCCTTCCCCAAAGATCTGGGGCCCCAGGAGACAAACAGTTGTGTCGTCTTCCTGTCAGTCGCTGTCCTATCCATATAGACTCTCAGAGCCCTTACCGGGCACAGAGTATGTCTCCTCTCATCCTCCACAGAGGCAAAAGGAGGCGGACAGAATTCCACCAAGTCCACTGGCACGCGATCGGCCAGCTGGTTCTTGGGCACGAATGCAGGGTTCGTCCGGAGGACCACCCTCGTCCTATTATCAGAGAACCGAGCACACTCCTCGCTCACCGAGAAAGCGTGGATGTCACTGACCCTCTTAGCAGTCACCAGTGCCAACAGCAGTGCCGTCTTTAAAGACAGGAACTGCAGTCCCACTGTCTCCAACGGTTCAAAAGGTGGCCTGGACAGGGAGTCCAACACCAGAGCCAAATCCCACGTAGGGACCACTGACTTAGGTACTTGAAGGAGGCGGGAAGCCCCAGTCATGAACCTACGCACTAAAGGGTGTTTCCAGGCGGTGTCATTGTCAAAACCGACGTGGCAGGCCGAAATGGCCGCCAAGTACACTTTCATAGTGCTGAAAGCCAATCCCTTGTCCATCAAGCTCTGGAGAAAAGTCAAAATGACTCTTACCGACGCCTGAAAAGGGACCGCCCGTTCCCGTAAACACCACTCCTCAAATGCGCGCCACTTCCCATCATAGGCTGTCCTAGTTGACTGGGCTCTAGCGCTCTGAATAGTGTCGATAACACTCTGAGGAAGGCCCTCGGCATCGAGATTCATCCGCTCACGGGCCAGACCCACAGGTCTAGGTCCTCTGGTCGGGGATGAAATATCTCTCCTCCCGCCTGCGTCAGGAGATCCCTGCGTAGCGGAAGCTGCCACGGGTGGTCGTATAGTAGAGGAGTAATCTCTGACCTCCACGAGCCCCATGCTGGCGCCACCAGAATCACCGACAGACCCTCGGTCCTCACCCTCTCCAGGAGGGGAGGGATCAGTGACAGAGGGGGGAAAGCATACAGCCGTCCCCTGGGCCAATCGTGTGACAGAGCATCCAGGCCCAGAGGCGGCGTGCCTGCTATGGAGAAGAACAGCGGACACTTCGCGTTCCCCTCCGAGGCAAAAAGGTCCACCCGTGGCAGACCGAACCTGTCCCAGATCTGAGCAGCTACTGCGTCGTGCAGGGACCACTCTGCGTAGTGGTACCCGCCCCTGGACAGAAGGTCCGCCCCCAGGTTCTGAACCCCCGGGACATGGGAGGCTCTGACCGACCTCAGTCGTTTGTGACACCATAGCGTCAGCCGATGAGCCAGTGCATGCAGCGTGTCGGACCGAAGTCCGCCCTGCTTGTTTATGTAGCACATGGTCGTTGTGTTGTCTGTCCTCACCAGGACATGACACCCTCTGATCAGCGGTTCGAAGTGTCGTAGGGCCAGAAAAACCGCCATCAGCTCCAAATAGTTTATGTGCGCCGCCTTCTGACTGGCGTGCCACACCCCCCTGGCAGCTCTGCCTTCGTGGGTGGCCCCCCAGCCCATCAGGCTGGCGTCCGTGGTGATTATCTTCCTCGAGACTACTAGACCCATGGTCACGCCCTCGGAAAGAAAACACCTGTCTTTCCACCGTAGTAGAGCCAAAGTACATTCTCGTTGTACTATGACTGAACGATGTTGATGGTGCTCCGGTATCCTCAGTGACCGCATCCATCTCTGAAAGGGTCTCATGTATAACCTGCCTAGCCGTATAACGGTTAAGGCCGCCGCCATGAGACCAGCCATCCTTTTGCACGTCCGGAACGGGACCCTGCGTCCCACTCGGAACAGTGAAGCACACGCCATGACTGAGTTCACTCTCTCCTCTGACAGGCGAGCTGTGAACGATACCGAGTTCAGTGTCATGCCTATGAAGTCTATAGACCTCGTCGGCATTAATACGCTCTTCTCGTAATTTATGTTGAAACCCAATGAAATAAGGTGACTCACCACCCATTCGGTGTGTAGTTCCGCCTGTTGTTGTGAGTCCGACATGGTGACCCAGTCGTCTATGTAACATGCAATGCGGATCCCCCGCTGTCTCAGGGGGGCAATTGCTGCTTGCGTGCATTTCACGAAAACCCTGGGACTCAGGGACATTCCAAAAGGCAGGACTAGGTATTCGTAAACCCGTCCCTCGTACCCGAAACGCAGGAACTTCCTGTGTGGTGGGTAGATTGGAATGTGGAAATAAGCGTCCTTGAGGTCTATACTGGTGTAATAGTCTCCCTGACGCATCATGCGCAACAGCGCCGCATTTGTCAACATCTTGAAACGGAATCTCTTGAGGTATTTGTTTAGAGCACGTAAGTCCAGTATAGGACGCATGCCCCCCCCTTTCTTTTTCACCAGAAAATACCTCGAGTAGAATCCGTTCATGCTCTGGTCCGGCGTCACTTCTTGAATAGCCCTTTTGTCCAATAAGGAGAGTATTTCCTCCCGTAGGATGACGGCTGCCTGCCCATTCGCTTGAGAGAAAATTATTTTCTCGAACGTGGGAGGCTCCGCGGAGAATTGCAGTTTGTAGCCCTTCAAAATGGTCTTTAGGACCCAGGGGTGTGCTCTGCATTCTTCCCATTTTGGAAAGCACCGAGCAAGCGGGCTCAGCGTCACTGTACCGCTTTGTGGTAGAGTGGCGCCCTCCAACGGTCGGGCGGGGTTTTTCCCTAGCTTCCCTCGATCGGAGAACGTCCGTGGAAGGTTGCTGCCCTCTACTGGGCTGAGGCCAGCGACAAGGCCCAAAGGCCTCGCTACTGAAGCCTCGGGATAAATTTTGCCGTGGCGGCCCCGTCGAACAGCAACAAGGCCCAAAGGCCTTGCTACTGAAGCCTCGGGATAAATTTTGGCGTGGTGGCCCCGTCGAACAGCAACAAGGCTCGAAAGCCTTGTCGCCGAGACTATGTTTTGTTCTACTGTCGCGGGACGCTTTAGCGTACAACCGTGCAGTAGACTCATTCCCTTCATGTTCTGGCAATGATACAACATTTTTCGTTTCACACAAATCTTTATTGTATTTACGGGAGCAGGAGGAAATACAGTATTTTGCATAGTTACCTTTGGAACATTTGCAACAACAACACTGTGGAAAAGTGCATGACACGCGACATTTTTCGCTAAAACGTCCTGTTCTGTCAGCCTTCTCTTTTTTCTCTCCGGCGGCGTGAAGCCCGTGGCTACTCCGCAAAGTCCCGTGCCCAGAACGTGGGGTAGATGGGAGACATCGTCCGTTGTCCCCCGGAGGCGCCGCTGATTGTTATTTACGCTGCTGGCTGTTGCCAGCCTGCTTATTGCCTCCTCCGCGGCGCTGTTGCCCGGCGCCCGGTGAGGCCGACGGCTTTCTGAAGCCTTTGTTGTCCTTCTTGTTGGGCCTGTGGCGACCCGCTGAGGTAGAGGGGGCCCTTCCCGCCTCGGGGGCCTTGAAGACGGGTCTGGACTCACGATCGTATGACCTCTTCTTGTCGCGGTCGTAAGTCCGGCCAGCAGGCGATTTGAAAGGCGGCTTCTTGGGCTCCGTAGGGAGGTAGGCGTCGAGCGCCTCGTCCTTGGTCTTATCCGTCTCCAGGCGGGCCGTCAGGTTGGCCATGGTCCCCGAGAACAGGTTGTCCTGGACCAGCGGCTGATCCAGAATAACGTTCCTCTCTGCTGTGGTGAGCTGCGGAGAATAGTTGAGCCAACGGAACCTTTCTAGGATGACGATGCCAGCCATGGCCTGGCCAGTCAGACCAACGTTGTACTTAGTGAGGCGCATGATTTCTTTATGAATGCGTCTCAGCTCTGCCATGTTGTCCGGTGTCGGAGCGTCTCCTACTTTCTTCAGAATGTAGGTGGCCGATCCCTGGAGTAGGGATATTGCGTTCATGGCCTTGGCCGTCTTGGTCAGGGACTTGTATGTCTTCTTAGCGACAGCGGACATGTCCTTGTCGATGGGGAGGACAAATGTAGGGTCCTCCTTTTGAGACGCTATTTTCCCGCGGAGGAGATGTCTAGCTACTCTTTTATCCATCGGCGGCACGGCCTCCAAACCGGCGTCTTTCATTCCTGCGCAGTCCAGGTCTCTTTTATGTTCGGGGGGGAAAGTGAAAGAGCTGGGGGCTTGCCAGGATAGCCCGAGTATGCGATCGAAGCCTTTGGCTAGCGGGAGCAGCTGTCTCTGGCGAGGTTTCTCTTCCTCGTCGTTGAGTTCGTCCCACAATGTGCCGTCCTCCGCCACTTGTGGGGCTTCCTCAGCAGGCCATTTCAGCTTGCACCTCACCGTGGCTTTTTTGAAAACCTCCATGAGACTGGAGGCGTCCATGGCTAGTGGCTCACTCGGGGGTTGTGCTTCGGTGGGGGCCGTAGCCTCGGCTCGTGGCTTAGCCGCGGTGTCAGTCGGAGGTGCGGTGTTAGTTTTAGCTGCGGAGCGCCCCTCCATTCCGGCCAGGAGGGTAGCTCTGAGCCGCTTCTCTTCCCGAGACGCGGCCTCCGCCGCCTCCTCGTCACCGTCGGAGTCAGAGGATCCCGTGTCAGACCCCGAGCAGTCGGATCTGTTACACGTGGAGCCTGAACTCTCGCCGTCGTCCTCGCCCTCCTCCTCCTCTCCCATGGACTCCCCTGCGTCGTCGGGTTGTCTCTTCTTCGGCTTTGGCGGGCCCTCCGAGGGCCTCGCTCGCTGGCGGGGGGGGGAGTGGTCGAGGTCCGCTGCTCCATCGTCGGGGACTGCGGCCGAGGCTTCAGTGCTTGCTCGACCGGTTCCCTCGGCGGTAGGAGGGTCAGCGTAGTCACTTTCAGAGTAGCGGGAAGGGGAGCGAGCGTGCCTCTCACGCTCCTTTGCGAGCCCCTCCATGTCCCGCACGTGGTCGCGAAGCCAGGCCTCACTGCGTGACGTGAAGCAGGCTTCAGCCCTGACTAGCCTACGGGCTAACCGGGGCTTGGGGATGTCGGTGCAGATAGAGCATTGCCCAGGATTGTGGACGGCGTCCACGGCATGCTCTAAACCGAGGCACTTCACGCATTCCTCGTGTGCGTCCTCCCCAGACATCCATCTCGGACAGTTCTCACAGTGCTTCTGTGGAACCGGGGCCGCGGCGTCGGATTTAGCCTTCCGTCGACGACGCCGGGACGCCGATTTGGATGCAGGAACAGCATCAGACATGGCTCTTCGCAGGCCGCTGCCGTTGCTGGGCTATCAAATGGCAACGTTCCCCGTCTCCAAGTGATAGTAGTAGAACTAATTCGAGCAATTTCCCAAAGCCACGAAATTAGTGTAGTAGTAGTTTGTTTTCGTAAACCGCAAAGTAGAAGCTGTTCTCAGTGTTGTTTGTGGTGCCAAGATCCCCTCTTGTCCGGTAAACGTTACTTAAGAAAGCTCTAGACTTTGTAGCATGCTCCTTCTCACGTGAGAAGATTCAATAGAATGGCGACAACATGGTAGGACGCGCCTGATACCTGTGAGAGAGGGAGGGGTCAGGCGCCCATGTGGTCATACCCAACCAATTACATTGTTTGTGAGTGTATGATGTAATGCTTCTGTGATCACGCCAGAGGGCGCAATCTCCCTTAAGCGAGTTGCTGAGCGCTGTTTTAATTTAATAATAACAAATGTTCCTCAATGTAGCATTCTTACATTCTTATAGGCTCAAATTAAGCTACAGTGCACTCTATAGTATATTTTTGTGTGTGTTGTTGATGTTGACTTGCAAGGCAGGAGTGACATTGGGTGCAAAGAATGTACTGTATTGGTAGCATTGCTAGTAAGCGGGTAGGAAGGTCTGTTAGTTACTTTATCTTAAAATTGCAGAGGGAATTTAATAAGCATGTTGTGGGTGAACGTCTGAACGATGCACACCACAATTTTTATGAGTTGCTGGTAGTGACAGCGAGATTTGAAGAAGAATACAGCACACTCCGTGTAGCTCCATAAAGAATATTTGAATTACCTATGATCATACCGTTTAGCGATAACTTGAAGACAGCTTCAGGTTATCGGTACCATGAGGAAGACAGCTTGCCAAAGTATTGGTAATAAAAAATATTTCAATGGAGCTACATTTAACCCATTAAAACAAGTGTCATTTTAGATTTTAGTGTTGGCTATTAAAAAATAACAGATATACAAACTCGAAGCACGTCACGCTGTGAAGCTTGTACATCTGCTACTTCGAACATTGTTTTTATCTCTAAATGTTTGGGGGTCCTTGGCACGAAAAAGGTTTGAGAACTACGGATTTAGAAGGCATTTTTTTGGAATGGGCCTAAAAGGTAATGGCTGATGGATTCATGTGCAGTGTTCTTCTTCCCCATTTGAGAGGAAATGCAATACCTTCTCTAATGGCAGCTGCAGCTGGGAGAGGTGGTCTCCTGCCCGGGAAGGAGAGAGCTCGGCTCACAGTGACTCCAGACCCCCCATTTGTGGCTGAAACAGTATCTAGCCTCTGATTTGCGTCATCCATTTTGGAGAACAGCTTGCCAATGTCAGAGTCAGAGTGACGAGCCGCTGGCCTGGGAATCAGAGCGTGCCTCGGAGGAGGGTCTCTTGGAAGTGCGGGTTTAGTCCGCTGGAGCGGTACGGGGCTGGTCGGCGCATCCCCGTCCAGCACCTGTGGTCTGTGGCTATATGGAGAGCTGTCGTTTTGCCCGTCTGTGGGAGACCAGCAACATGATGAGTTAAAACAATGCATTTCTATGTTGGGAGACTGTAAGTCTGACGATTTAAAAGATTAGGATGAATTCAAGGCAGGCAGTTGATACAGAGGCTGGGTTATTTGGCAACTCCCAAGAAATAACTTAAGAGCAATAAATGAAATACCACACAATACAGGGAGGACATGTTGCAGGTGTTCCACGTTTAGACGAGAGGATTGAAATACACCCCCTTCGCCAGGGGGTTCAAAAGAAACAAATGGCTGATCTACGACATGTACAGTATTTTTGGCGCATTAGGGGGTGGTTAGGTTAGACAGCATCTACATTAGTCTATTGTTTGGGATGCAAAACATGTTATTTAATTTGATTGACACAAGTCTCCAGTGAAAACCATTAAAAGAATATATGAATTTAAGGTGTATTAATTTAACCCATTCAGGACGGGAACCCCTTGGTGTTTTAAGCTTTATGTTATACTGTTAGCTATTGAAAAATCTACAAGCTCATAGCTTGTAGATCTGCTATTTTTTTTTTAATAGTGAAAGTGTTGCGCAAATATTTGAATATATATTTTTTCAGAATGTATTTAACTCAAATCTTTGCTTCTGGGGGGGGGGGGGGTGGGGTCCCCCTGAAACAACATATTTCCAGATGGGGGTCGGTGGCCTATTACATATAATTTTTGGGTCCTTGACATGAAAATGTTTGAGATTGACAGACATAGAAATGGGTTTCTATGTCTGTCATGGGGTTTTTCTGAAAAACTGTTAGAAGGCATTTGTAGAATCGGCCTCAGGTCTAAATGGGTTAAGGCATAAACCATTTTTTCCCTCTCTTCGTAATAGAAAGATTGCATGGGCAACCCTAAACACACAAACAAACTTCCACACGGATGCACCCACGACGTGACGCAAACACAGACAAACACAGACACACGGGTCCAACTTGATGTTCACATCAAGGCATCGTGGAATGGGTTTTAATAATAACTCAATAATTATCTACGGTCGACAAGACGGGCTAATGAGGATGATGATGATGCCAAAAGAGGGCTGATAATAATTACTCTCTGTGTTCTGGAGCTGGTCATAATTAAGAGGTTGGTAGACGCGGGGTGGCCTCTTGGAGATCGTGATTGGTTGTCGCTTCCTCGGTGTGATCCTGGGAGGAGGAATGGGCGGGGCGGCGCTGTCCTCTGGCCTTCCACTGAAGATCTTTAATCACACCAATGACATATATGAGAAGTGTAATTATTAAAATAAAAAAATAAAAAAACATCCTCACATGGAAATCTGAGCTCAGTTAAACCAATGAAACTTCTCGGGAGTATAAGTGTAGATTCAAAGTTTTCAATAGAGAAGTAATTTGGTTACCGACAGCATGAGTCGGTGTACGACTAGGAATGTTTTGCGATTATCGACTGCCAGAATGATTTGCATCCAATGCGTAACCAGAGTTAAGTCCGAAAAATGCCCTTGTTTTAAGTTCACTTAGGTCGCATTCACATCTCTACTTTGGTAGACTACGTGATTGGGTGGGTGGAGTTGTATCAGTCTTGCATATTTAATTTGCCCGCGTTTGCATTCACACTGCCCTGTGTCAACCGCAGCAGGGAACTTTAACAACGTCTACAACTCGTAAACTACACAGTGAAATCTATGGTGTTAAAATTACACTTCTAGGAATAGTTAGGACGTAAATTGAGGGAGTTTTATTAGGATCCCCATTAGCTGGTGCAAAGCAACGGTTAATCTTCCTGGGGGTCCACACACAGGAACATAAAAACAAAGACATTCGACAGGAATGACATTACAAGACGCCGGAGAGACAGGAGATTGGACGTCGTGTGCGCGTGTGTGTGTGTGTGCACGCGCTGTTCTTTTGGGCACATAGAGACGGGAGCGCAAAATGAATCCGAGTTATCCAACGTTTACAATAGCCTATGTACTCCCATAGATGATCCGACATATGCCATGTTTGCTACAGTTTATAGATCATGCTCGGCTGTGTGTTTATTTTTAAGTAGGCTATTTATATTCTATTTAAACTAGATGAAGAAGGTCCCCACTCCGAACCCCACACACAGTGCCAGCGCTCCATGTTTACACACACAGACAGACAGAATATTCTGTACACTGCAGTGTATTTATGTTTCCTTAAGCAATTGATTATTGTGCTCGTCTGATTATATATATATATATATCGATGAGGGCTTCGGTCTGGAGCATTTTACGCAGAGAATATAAAAAAAAAAAAAAGAAAAAGCCCTCTCTCCGTCTCCAACTGTGTTTACTCCTCAGTCCTCATACTCCGTTTCACACGTTTCATTTCCTTTATTTGATGCAGATTGCATTCACACCTGCAGTGAATCGAAGTCGGGTGCGCTTGGAAGCAAAGCGAAACCCCCCGTTTCTTTTGGTGAACTAGAATGTGATTGACGCGCAGCAGAATTCGAATGAGCCTTCACACCTGCCAAAACGAAGCGCACTTTTAAGATAATACGCAGCGGGATTAGTTTTAATTTCAGTAAAGCATCCTAGTGTGAATGCCACCTTAATCTCTATTGTTTAATGCCTTTTAAAGTATTTGGATATTGAATAGTACTGAATCGCGAGGCCTTTTTCACATGTACCTTTCTGCTGTCCTCAATCAGAATCTCAACGACTATATTCTGAAACTTAATATCCAACATGGCTGCCACAGTTTCCTCCTTTGCTCTCATCAGGGTTGGTCCAAAAATCACTCCCATGTTGGACGGAGTCATGAAGTTCTCTTGGCTGTGGCTGCAAACACTGTTGAGAAATATCAAGTTGTATGAAATGTGACACGCAAATGCCAATAAAACAAAATGACCATTTACATGAATTCATAAACCACAAAATAGATATGAATAGAAAGCTTGAAACGTATTCATGAAACCAAATTAATCTGTGAACTGCTGGCTTGCAGTCTATATATCTTGCTTTCGGACACATGTCTGATTTAAGAAGATGTATTTTAAATATTGTTAACCATATTTTTCCGGAGACGGAAAAATATGATTAACAATAAAATTATTGATTTGTAAAAAATAATTCAAGGAAAACAAAGAGATAGAAGGGAAAAAATATTTTACATGACCATAAAACATTAAAACAATCAAATAGGTCTACAGTACATAGTGGATCAGTCTAGGATTCAAAGCCACCTCAGATGAATGAAATCAAAAAGACTCTTATCTCCTACCTGACCAAGTGCTTAATCAGCATGTCTAGCATCTCCTGATTCTTCTCCGGTAATTTGTAGGTTAATGAGTGAATCTCACTTAGTCGATAGTCCAGATTATCTGACTCTTAGATACAAACAAAACACAAGATTATTTAACATAAGCAGTTTTTCATTATTCTCTTGCTTTAGAAACCTTCTCTGCATTAAACCATTTTGGGCGGGAACGAGAAATTCAAGATGCCGCGCTCCAGTCTTGTTGACATCAGCTAGCAACCCAATGCTAAAGTGAGTAGCATTACGACTTGATCAATCAAAAGCACTATAAAAGACCAATTGCCCTTTGGTCTACGGCAATGGCGCCAAGCATAGTATTTATTAATTGCCGTAGATCTACGGCAATGGGTAGCATCACAATATTGGCAAGTATGCTGTATACTGTACGTACAACATGTACAGTACATAGTAGAGATGTAATGCACGTTTCGTAAACATGGTGCAGAATAAAGCAACTATGGCATAGGCCTACTGCAAATACAATATTATAACCATGTCTTTGCTTAAATAACATAAAATCATGTTCAAAAGATGGTTGTCAAAATCAATGACTATATGTCATGCATGCCAGACAGACACATAATAAATCTTCTGCCTTTAATTGAAACTTGTCAGGAATCTAGTTATCCAATTTCGTAATAAAAAACACATGCCGTAAGATTAGCATGTCCAACCACCATATTAAGTATTGCACACCCACACACTAAGATCGGAGAAAAAACTAACAAAACACAAACCATTGCAGTTATGTGGTAAGATGACAAAGAAAACCGAATCAGTATGTATTGTGAACAACATGTCCAAGCAGTTGTAGCTAGTAGCCACCATCTGCTGAAAAAGATGAATGAATGAAAAGACGTCGGGCAATGTCCAAAACTATTACTTTTCAGGAAATATCCTGTGGATGAAATCATCCATGTAGTTAATACTTGTCATTAGTTCAATATTTATGAAGCCCACAGACAGACTTAAACACGCTCAACCTGGCGCCCTTATTCTGGGCATGTCATTATAGAGATTTATACATTTGTTTTTTTTATTGTTTTTGTAATCCTCTGAATGTCAAACTCATTTTTGACCCCGAAATGTGTTTATATCCAAATGAGCACAGATGTTACAGAGAGCCCTTTCACACCTGGCATCAAAATCTAAAATTCATTTTGCCAGGCTAAGAGTTGGGTTACAGAGAGGCCTTTCACCACATTTAAAATGCCTCGTGGCACTCTGTCATTTTGCCACGTAGAGTTCATCTACCTGGCAAAACACTTCAGAGCACAGTGTACAGCATCTGAACTGCCAACGAGGACAGATAGTCAAACAAAACACTCAAAAAATACAAGCGTAACATGGATTGTTGCTTCACTGACACCAATATATACACAATATATTAGGAGTTGACTACTGACTTTCTGTTGTTGTAACCGTTTGTTTTTTACTGTTGAGACCGAAGTCAGATTTCCACACATGAAACTAAACTAACTAACTAACTAAAGCCAATTACACGTATACATGCTCATTTGCTATCTTCTTCATGCAACGTAAAACACATTTACTGCATGATCAGATTCATAAGAATACCCTAAAATGTGTGACTTACTTGCAGCTAGTATGAGGTCTCTGTGTAGACTGTATGTCATCAGCGGTTCAGAAAGGCTTCTGTAGACACACACACACACACACACACACACACACACACCATAGTAACTGTAATTCTGAATTCACATCATCAAACAGAAGAAAGAAAATGCAAAAGACACACTACGGATATACAAATACCGGTACATGTACTGTACAAGCGCATAAATAGTACTAATCAGAGAGTACACAGCCTAATGGTGCAAAAAGACCACACATTGCTAAATTGATCGTCTGCTAAAGAACACATTTCTTTGTTCAGATCACACCATTTCTGAGAGGCACCAGCTTTGCATGGTTTGCCAGCTGAAGCGATTGATATAGCGTCTTTGCAAGTACTACTCACAGTGAGGGGCGTAATCCAAGCCTCCCTTGTCCAAACAACTCCTTGCATTTTCTTTCCAAATAAAATGTTTTGATTTAAGGCCATGTTTGAGGTTTTAACAGCTGTGGGGTCCAAGATTGTATTCCTTTGTCAAGAGACGGCTGACATACGTACATTAAATAAATCATGCAAGTTAAATTACGGGGTTAGAATAAAGTATATTATTAATAAATTAATACAATGTCAACGAGTGGTCAGTGAGGGCCCAACTAAGAGTTATCTGCCAACAGGGGCGCTTCAGTTCAGACCCATGAGGCCCTGTGCAAAAAACACCATTGTTAAGGATAATCTACGTCACTCAACATTTTGTCAAAAGTGCTCCATGAAAGGCCACACTTACTTCAAATTGTTGTAATTGTCCTCTCCTTTATCTTTATTCTAGGTTAAGAGGGTAAATGATGGAACATGGTCTTGGATGCACAAGGCCATGTCACAGAGCACTGTCTTTTATCACCGCTGTGAGAAGCACACAGCCTGTTTCACTACTACTAGTAGCAGATATGTCACACTATGGGCGCGATAACCATTGCAGCTGGTCTTTAAATGATGACAACAACAATGGCAACAATAGACAAGAGTGGTCTAATGCGGAGCAGACCACTTATTATTACGTGAGTCGAGAGTCAGAGCTGACTCATGTAATTAGAATATTAATTATTCTATTATTAATACTAATAATAGAATATTCTGGACTAAAATTCAGAAATACTGGCGGGATTATCCACTCTACCATGGAGACCATTTAAGTTAATTCTGTGTTTTAAGATACAGACTTGTTCCTTTTGTTTTTATTGTTAGGAAATGTCCCTGAAGAGTTTCTAATACATGATAATATTTAAGATACAGACTTGTTCCTTTTGTTATTGTCGTTAGGAAATGTACCTGAAGAGACATGATAAATATTGAATCAAGATCCTCTTAAGCAACAAGTAAGAAAGCGATCCCACGACGCTGGTACCAACAGGACCCACCAACGACAGAACATTGGATGGACATTACAGGGGAATTGTATGTCATGGAAAAAATAACATTCATAGTCATACTTAAGACAACAAGAGGATAAGTTTTATAAAAAGTGGGATCTCTTCATCCAGCCTATTGACAATGTATGAGGAATTCAATGAATGTAACCTGTAATATGAAAAATGCTGCCTTTTTTTCGTTTTGTTTTTCTTTGTCTCTTGCTTTGTTTTTTCCCTTTTCTCTTTGTACTCTTGTCCCTTTTTCCTTCCCGTTTGTTGTCTTTGTCTTTTGTTCTCTCAATATAAATTAAGTGGAGTGCTACATGGAGGAATATATTATTTGGTAAAAAGTTAAGTATGGGAAAATGTATGAATTAATTACACTACAACTATAATTAATTAATGATTATACCAGGTATAAAACAAAACTTGGGACACAGTACAAGAATAATATTCAGCCAGGGGCTCACTAGTATAGCAGAAGACTTTGAGATCAGGGACACACACACACACACACACACACACACACACACACACACACACACACACACACACACACACACACACACACACACACACACACACACACACACACACACACACACACACACACACACACACACACACACCTTAGATAAAACTTCATGGCACTCGTGATGGTTTTAATGTCCCAGTCGTCGTCGTTCAAGTCCACATCTCCTGGACATGCTGGGTCTATGGGGAGAGATAGCGTGGGTAAGAAAACCAAAACAAACTAAGAAACGCTGCACGCCATCCATGTCCAATCTCCTGCGAGCAGCATTGAAGACAAGTTCAGAGAAGAAAAATATTGTGCTTCTCTTGGTCAAGGTCACTGGCCTTTTGTACAAAACCTTAAAATAATGCATAAATAATGTGGACATTAGGATCCCTTTAGCTTAATGAAATATATTCAGTGATTCAGGTAGATAACCGTGGTGAAGGAAGGTTAAAAACTAAAACAAGACTTGTTGACAGAGTCATTTCCTTACCAAAGAAGGCATTTAAAAGCTTTTGCACTTGGATGTTGCTGCCAACTGTTCTGTACACTCCCTCTTGTGTGAGACCTAGAACGAAGGAAGGGGGAAAAAAGAGGGAGTGTACTCAGGAGGAATACAAGGCAGTGGAAATCTACAACACGCTCCCACCTCGGCGCCTGTAGAAACCCCAGTTAGTTCTAGACAATATCCACGAGTGCCTCGTTAGAGCTCCAATCTGGAACTTGTTTCAATGAATAGAAACAATAATTATTTTAACCAATCTCAATGGAATGTAGTCTGTTCATACAACAGGAACTAGCAACATCTGCGGTAGTTGGACGCGTGCTGTCCCTACTCCATTGAGAAATGTAACCACCTATTAGTTTACAAAGTAGTACCTCATGAACCTCACAAGCGCAATATCTCCCATGGCCAAGCAGGGATTGCCTATTCTATTGGATACACACATTTTGCCAGTGTTTGAATTCTGGGTCGGACAACAAAAGTTACAGATTGTAGCTTTAAGAATGTCGCTTGGATAATTTATAAATTAACACCCCTTGAATGGCTTGGTACTATACAGTATGTGAAAATTGTGAATGTCTAGTCTAATAATAAATTCAAATCACTGTAATTGCCAAAAAACCTTATGTATCATTAAAACTCTAATTCTAATTGAGAAACTTACTTATTTTGAGCATTACATTCAACAGTTGGCAATGAAGCAGAGCTTTGCCCAGGAACTCATGCAGAATGCAAGAGGTATCAACGTGCAACCTATAGCGCAGTTATGCCCCCTTGAGGGCAAAAGGCTAAACTGACAACTGTGTAAAAGCTGAATGGTTTACCTTTGGTTTCAACAAAGTTTATGCACTTTCTCACAAACTTGAATCCAACTTCATTCAGCTCCACTATGAAAGTGAAAATGAAAGATCGTCAGCCGATTTTAATATGCCAGTTTTCAGATATATACTTTATGTTACACACACCAGGCTATTTATCAATATACACTGTACACATACATTGTACAAGACATGTTACATCCATCAAAACAACACTTGAAAGGAAATTTGACTTACTTTCAGCTTGCTTGTGAATTGGTGAATGATAAATCTGAAACGACAGCACAAGTAACGCATGGTTTAGGTTAATTAGTCACAAACATGAATGAATTTATCCCATTCATATGAAAACCTAGTCTAGTTGTCATTTGTGACCAAATACAGCAAAAGGGCCCTCAACTCTACTTTTCCATTTTTCTGATTTTTACAGATTATTAAAGTACAGAATGTAAGCTTTCATATGATGTATCATTCAATGAAATTGGACAATAATTGAAGGAGATATAACCATTTTAAAATGACTGGGGCCTTTCACCCAAAGCTGAGAAAAGCCCTTTTCAATATTCACATCATTTTATCACCTTAGAGCTGGACAGAAGTGGGTGTGACAATGGGAGGGACAAGGGACAATAGGACGTTTTAGCTGTCAACAGTGCAACACTAGAAACACTGACATGTTTAAGCCAGTAGAACAAACAATGCAATTTGTAAGGTGCCCCAATAAACCCTTTTGAAAGAATTCAAGTATTAAATACTAAGTTAAGTGTTCAATTTAACTTATACACTACCTGGTTGTAAATAGCTGCAGTACACCATTTTATGCAGGTCTACTTTAAGCAATCAAAGTCAGACAATTGACCCAGTATTTTAAATAAATAAAGCCGACGCATCAGGCTATGATGTTGTGCGCTTGTAGATTTGCTATTTTAATAAACAGATCTGTCCACATGCAGTCACAATGCCTGGTTTCTATTTAGTGTGCAAGGCTTACATGCATAGTACTCTCCCAAGGCTAAAATCAGAGCCAATGTCTTGGGGACACGTTGATGCCGTTACCAATTTACAATTTACAATTTAGGCATTTAGCAGACGCTCTTAATCCAGAGCGACTTACATTAAGCAAGAACATTAAGCAAGAACAAAAAGCATACCAACATACAAAGGTGGACCATTAAATAAGACGGCTACACAAAGCCATTATCAACAATGACTTCATGGATGGTATGAACCTGATGGAGTTGGATTCAAGTAAGGAACTTTTTCTTTGTTTTTTTTGACTGATTCATTTGTTCACCTTGGTGTCAAAAAATGCTGGCAAACTATCCCATTACTTCAATCATAGTAAATAGTGTTGAATGTGCACTTCTCTGCTTTATTTGTTCAAGCCAACAGTTGTCTTTAGTTCATGTAGGGTGACGAGATCCAAACTGTTCATTTGAGGGACAGAGGTATCGCAACCTCGTAACAAGTGGGACGAGACAGGGTCAGCAACTCATTACTTGAGTTGCTATTAAATGCCTCGACGTCATATTCGACCATAGGCCTAATATTGCCTATTCTTTTCTTATTAAACTCCTCTGGCGTCTGACATAATAGTTTTAAAATGCAAATTTTGGTCATGGGTGGTACGGCCGACTTGGTACTGTAATGGTCAAGAGGTGCACGCAGCAGTACGCACATCCACAAATTTTCAACGGATGCAGGATCCAAAAGAATAACCAAGAAAGGAAAGAGGCGATCCGCACACCGTTTTAAAAGCCCCAAAAAACATTTTATTGACAGAGCGGAAAACTTGTCAATAAAATAAAATTGGGGAACGGTGTGCGGATCTCTTTCCATTCCAACTTGGTACTGTAGCCGAGTGGATATTTCTCATGCTCTTTTAGCAGGGTTAAAAACACATGTTTGCAGGAAAAGAGACAATGAGCGAGCTTTACAACAGAAAGCCAACTATGAGGCCGAGGGGACTAACTATGAGGACATTTGAACACTGCTGCCTGCCAGTCACAATGTCTCAATTTGTGGGACGCCTGCAGTCTTGGGGACTGAGGGACTGTCCCAACGCAAAGGGGGACATCTGGTTACCCTAGTTGCATGTGAGAAGATAGTGACTGAAGTTGATGGTAGATCTGGAGGTGACAATTAAATTCAGAGTAACACGTCTTGTTTTTGGCAAACACCATATGGGCTCATGCTTATTCATTACAATTGTTGTCCCAAGTGTTGCCTTTCACATGCTTTAATTTTCTCGCTACTTGCCTAAAATCTCACTATTATTTTCTATCAAAATAAGACTGAAGCGGGGTAACCATGTCATTTAGGGATGCACATTATAGATTAATCCATTGATAGTTGATCTTATCGATTGATTAATCGGTTAATTGATGAGCAGCGTTTTTTAGGACCAAAAGGAAAGTTCTTGTCTGAAACCGATAATGAGCACAGAAACATAATTGCTTTGATGTATAACATTAACAAGCGTCAACAAGCATCAGCTAGACATGCACACACACCTCTCCTCTGCAGTGCTTTATGGAATATGATTAAGGATTACTGTCATTATGGTAAGCGCCGCGCGCACACGCACGCACACGCACACACACGCACACACGCAGGAAAAAAAAGTTTAATTTAATCGTATAATTTCCTAATGGCAATTGACTGATTTTCTATTCATTGTTAAAATCCCTAATATAATTACCACAATGACACCTCTGACTGATACAAATAACTGGGAATTGTGCATTCATCTCACTGATATAACTGAAATAACTCCTGCCTGAATGACAGACAGCTCAGCATATCTCTTTGCAGAACAAACCTACAGAGTCTGCATTGTGGGCTATGCTTCAGAATTTGTTGAAAGGAAGTGTCATTTTTTGGGTGAGATATATCAATGAGGAACTGAAAACTGCACCCTTTTCATTTTCACATCCGCTGGCAAGATAATGATGATATCCAAGCAGCCACACTGAAGCAGCATCCATTGCTGAACTAACAGCACACACAGTGAAATACCAGTGTTCATTTAACTCACAGTGGTTCCATGTGTAAGCTCTCTGAGTTACAAACGGATACATTGAATTGATTAAAACTGAGGATTTTACTGTGCATGGCCATGTATTCTACTCAGTGATGGCATCAACTTTCTTTTCTTTTACTTTAAAATTGCACGTGTTAAAAGAAGTCTGAGGCTTGATATACGAGTCAGTCAAGAAACACAAAGAAAGGGTTGATGGGAAGTCTTGACTACCACTTAAAAATGATACATCTGAATGGCATACCTTTGAGGTATACTGTACTCAGTACTGAATATACATGATTAGATGGATGCACTCAGTTCTTTTCTGTAGGTCAGAACTTTGGTCAGCAAGAGAAGCCCTTTCTGCTCGCTATACTACATTGCAAGGCTCATTATTTAGCTTTTTTTAAAGGATACATGCTGCCTAAATTCCCCTTTTCAGATAAATTAGATAGATAAATGGGTGAAAATATCTCCATACTAGCTTCCTGATAAATGAAATGAAAATCATTGAACTCACAGGCTCTTTTCCATCCATTACTTCCATCCACAACTTCCTGTTCCCCTCCGAAAGAGCCTGGAATGTGACGGGTGTGTTTCTATGGAGACAGTGTCAGAAAAGGAACATAACACTATTATTAACAGTGTTATGACAACACCTAATCACAACAAGCAATCATTCAGAACAATGTGTTAATTCCAGAAGGTTCATATACAGTATATAGCTTTTCCTAAATCAAAATGAAGCACTTTTCAATAGTTTTACGGTGTGTGTGTGTGTGTGTGTGTGTGTGTGTGTGTGTGTGTGTGTGTGTGTGTGTGTGTGTGTGTGGACATCTGAGACCAGTCTGACAAGCTTACTAGAACGGTTTTATAAGTTAATCAGAAGACTAATGTTATGTGGTGTATTGGTGTTATGTTCATAAATGCTTTCAAGCACATAATGCATCATTCACACAAACTTCTTACACCTTCAGGAAAATTCAAGCATTTCACAGAGTACAAATAATAAACCGAATATGACGACATGTCAGCCTATGGCAGATGTGTCTTTTAAGCCATTTTGGGCGGGAACCCCTTTTGGTGTTCTAAGCATTATGTTATACTTTAAGCTATTGAAAAATAGCAGATCTACAAGCTCATAGCGCACCAGCTTGTAGGTCTGCTATTTTTTTTTAAGTCGTGAAAATGTGGCGCAAATCTTTGAATATATATTTCAGAGCGAACATTTTTAACTAAAATATTGGCTTCTGGGGGGTCCCTGGAACTACATATTTTCAGATCGGGGGTCCGTGGCCCAATAGAGATAATTCTGGGGGTCCTTGACATGAAAAAGGTTGAGCACAACTGACATAGAAACATGGGTTTTTTTCAGAAAACCATTAGGATATAGAAGCCTTTTTTTTCTACAAGCTCATAGCGCGCCACCGAGTGGCGCGCTACGAGCTTGTAGATCTGCTATTTTTCAATGGCTAAAGCATAACCTAATGCAAACACCAAAAGGGGTACCCGCCTAAAATGGGTTAAGCAGTCTGTAATAAATGGCCTGTTCATTGCGTTCCCCCCCTCCAACCCCAGCCTGAAATCACTGACTTTGCCATCTGTTTCCAGCCGTAGCCTGTTAGTGTTGCCAAGGCATTGTTTGGGCGGGAATCCAGTTTGCCCCAACATTGTGTCCTCGTAGGCCACCTGTTCACCTCACACGTTTATCCCACAAGGCTGTAAATGTTACCTCATTTCACGGTTTGAGTTGCTGCCGTTCTTATCTCATGTGCTAACCTCTCATTAGTCTCAACGTCAAAGCAGAAGCGCTTGTCTATGGATTCAGTCTTCCGGCGGATGCAGGATTTCAGAGTCAGCTCCGTCGTACCCTGGAGGACGAGAAATCAAACAGATTGGAAATTTGTATTTAGAGAGAGACAGAGACACGGCGTGTGCTGTGCGTGTGTGAGAGAGATAAAGAGAGTGAGAGAGAGAGAGAGAATAAAAAAATAAAGCTTCTTCTTTAACACAACACAGTCTTGAGAATCATTCAGTATTTTAGCTGTGACGTGAGCGCCCCCTCCTGAGATACTTCCGGGTCCTACTTTTGTGTCGCTTTTGTGTCCCCATAGAGTTATACTGTGACGCTCCGTCAGACTAAATCTGAGACGAAAACAACCACGAAAGTCTCATTTTACCGCTTTCCTCGCAACAACAAAGCTGCGCTGCTCTCCCAAATCTGGCTGTGACAGGCCGTCTGCCCCACATGGAATACTATCGCCATTTTATTTTATTGTGTCAACTAAATCCTCATTAATGCAAACTAGATTCAACATACTCAAGCCTGCACACATTCTAAATATGCCCCCGAAATATTTTACAGAGCAAATGGTGTGTTGCCACCTTCAATAATAATCATAATAATAGTCTTTATTGTCTCCACGTCATATATTTTTGTTGTCATGGACACTTGTACAAAACATTAATAATTCTACTCGAGTTGGAAGCATTACGACCCATTTTAACCCTCAATGGCTTCCTTTCTGAAGAATAACGTCATTGTAAAAAGATTCACGCGTTTAGATATTCTATTTACAATGAGATGCGGACGGGAGCTGGTGCCACTTGGACCCGGACGTAACGTAGCACTACAAAATGATGTCGGACTTAAATACTGAATATACATAGGGTAAAAAGTATAAATAGGGTATTCCAAGGTTGCAAGTGGGGCCGGCACATAATAATACAAAGCACAATGATTTATTTTCATGTACCTGTTTTGCTGTAGGTTTCTGTTCACAGGGCACCATGACCAACAGTCTGCTGTCCTTGTGATACTTGCAGTAGTACTTGACCCAAGTCATGCCCAAAGCCCCTTTTGAGACGGACGAAAGAACGGTCACGTCAGAGCATATCATGTCAGAGTAAGGGAGAAACTTTATAGCAAAAGGCTGATGCACACCTCAAAAGGCTGGTGAGGGCTGCGTAGGGCAATAGAGCATAATGAAACGGGTATCTTTGAAAGACAAAGAAGACGTCCCGCACACTGTCAGCCAAACAAATGTTGCTCTTTACGTTTCGGTCGCTCTTAGACCTTCACCAAGACATTTCTTTGGCAAGTGTTCTTTGGCGGGACCTCTTCTTTGTCTTTCAAAGATGCCCGTTTCAGAGTAAGGCTTCACTCACACCTTCACATCTAGCATACAACATTGTTGCATGCTAGATGTAAACAAAGGGTAAGTGTCATGGCTGCCCCAATACATTTCCAATGGAAGTCACATGGTTTGACACAACATTTTTGTTGTACGGCTTTCGGCTGTGTTTCGACTGCCCCCCCCCCCCTCTCATACGACAAAAATGTTGTGTCAAACCATGTGACGTCCATTGGAAATGCATTGCGAGCTTGCATCAGTCAACAAGTCTCATGCATCAGCTATACAACAATCTGTTGTGCAGGTGTGAGTGAAGCCTATTAGAGAACACAGTCAAAATGTGTGTGTACTGTATGTGTGCATGGCTGGTGTACCTACACTTCTCCTGACAGTACAGGTAACCCTCCATGATTCCATGGCTGTGTATTTTACAGATCTGCGACGGATGCTTCATTCTCTTCATCAGCTCCTCCATCTCCTCCCGTGTGCTCTCATAGTGGTTCCTCGTCTGTACATGAAAGGCCCAAGACAGCTATTATCAGTGGTGGGGAATAGTACTCAAATGTTTTACTTAACCCATTCTGACCTGAGATCAGATTCTAAAAATGTCTTCCACATCCTGACAGTTTTCCGAAAAAGCTATGTTTCCATGTCAGTCGTTCTTTGATTTTTCAAAAATAGCAGACCTACAAGCTCGTAGCGCGCCACTCGGTGGCGCGCTACGAGCTTGTAGATCTGCTATTTTTCAATAGCTAAAGCATAACAATGCTAACACCAAAAGGGGTTCCCACCCAAAATGGGTTAAGTAAAAGTATAAATACTGCAATGTAGATGTACCCGCATTCAAGATGTACTCAAGTAAAAGTACAAAAGTGTCGGCATCAAAATGTACTTAAATGTACTAAAAAGTACTGAAATTGCAGAATGTCCCATTTCACAAGTTCAAAATTGTGTACAAAATCTTTAGAAAATAGCTGTTCTACAAGCTCACAGTGCATCGATGAGACACATTGTGAGCTTGTAGATCTGCTATTTTCAAATGGGCGAAATGCATAGGGTTGAAGTGGTTAATGTATGTTTTCTAATCAAAATTAAAATCCCCAATGTAACTAGTAACTTATGTTTTCAAATAATTGTACTGGAGTAAAAGTAAAAGAAATTGACTCTGAGATGTAGTGGAGTAGAAGTATAAATATTGGAAATTGGAAATACTCAAGTAAAGTACAAATACCTCAAAATTGCACTTAAGTACAGTATTGAGTAAATGTACTTAGTTACTTTCCACCACTGGCTATTATAGATATATACATATTGCATTGTATATTAATGGGTTCTGGTTCAGCTACTGCTATATAAACATTGACTTTTTGGTGTTTGGTAAATTTTCTCTAGTCCAAAGTAATTGGCTGAACATCATTGCGTGGTAAAGAAGTCACGGAGTATTGAATTTCTAAGAGATTTGAGTGTTTTAAGCCTCTGCAAGTTTATTTTCATTCCATACTAAAATGAAAAGATTCCAAAGGGCTTCCTCTGCAATAGAGCACACTGTGGTATGCTTTGGAAAACGGTCATTATTCATGACCACAAGTATGTGGGTCATGGCTCATGGTCATAGACCACCGGTACGGTGCTTTAAACCAGAGGTTCGTCTACCGTAATCACATAAAACTAATCATCAGTTGTGCCGATTAGTGATTAGACAGAATTTTGTCATTGGCGCCTTAGAAATGGAACAAAAAAGGGCAGGTATACGCTCCTGTATTTTTAACATCGGTTATTATGGTGGTACTTGGGAGAGCCAAATGTTTTCTGAGCTGGTACTTCAGTATAAAAAGGCTGGGAACCAATCCTTTAAACCTCAGTGTACATGTACTTTCACATCAACAACTTACATTTTGCAAGCTGAGCTGCAGTTCCTGTTTGTAGGGCATGAAGTCTTGAGTCATCTCCACGGTCAGGTTGTTGAGTGTAAAAATGCTGTGAAGAAATGCCAGGACCTGTCCAAAGAAAGCATAGATTGGGGGAGTGTAAAAAATCACCAATATGAATCATTCTCGAAGTGACGGTGGCACTTGGTTGGTGCACGGTCACACACACACACACACACACACACACACACACACACACACACACACACACGTGCTTCGTACACGAACAGAACCCCTCATCAGCGACCATGCCATGTTGTGTCTTGTCTTATCTTGTCTTGTCGTACGTTTGTCTTGTTTTTGTTTCAAAACTTGATTCAGGTTATGTGGTTTGTATCAGTGTCACTTCCCTGTTAGCATAGGACTATGCAACTTATTTTTCTTTTATGCTACCACAATATTTTGTGTATGGTGGTCACAACATCTATATATGTACATATCTCTTTGATATGTTCCGTATGGATGTGTCACATATACTTCCAAGTTGAGAACGAAAGGAGACCGGGCCTTTGCACTCAGAGCCCCAACTCTCTGGAATGCCCTCCCCCTCGAGATAAGGCTCGCAGAATCCATCCCCAGCTTCAAATCCCTCCTAAAAACTCACTTTTATAAAGCTGCTCTTAACACCTAGACGTTTTTTAACATTCCCTATTGTTCGTATGTCCTACTGCATTTCTGTACATTGCCTGTTCTTTATTTTTATTATTGTCAACTGTTGTTTATGTTGTGCACTGCATTTGTTCTTATTTTTCTGTAAAGCACTTTGTAACCTCGTTTTGAAAGGTGCTATATAAATAAAGGTTTATTATTATTATTATTATTATATACTGTCATTATTTGATTTACTGTATACCCTGAATCTTGAATAAACAAAACTGTGAGAAAGAAAAAAGAACCCATCATCAGCTTCCCTGTTCACTTCCATTCTAAAAGGAGCAAAGGGATGACGCGTCCCGTTGCTGCACACTGATGGCGTTGAAGCATGTGAAGTGACAAGTCCAACAACCATTGGTGAACGTTGACTGGGCATCAACCAATAGGGAAGAAGCGGCATGGCCATAAAACCGTCTCGACCCTTTGGTGTGGTTTGGGCCATTGAAATCCATGCGTTGAACTTGAATCACTAGGGACGACGTGCGCCAATGTGCAACAGGACATATCACACCGCAGGGACAACGCTAAAACCGTCTCCACCCTTTGGCGTAGTTGGGGCTTAACAGTTTGCCAGCCTTGCTATTAAAAGGCACGATTTGATAAGATTACAGAAAATTCACTATACACTTTGTTTGATATGACCGATTGTGTTTTTTACGGCTGTAACCTCGCACGAATGTGGGTCCATACGTCGTAGGCTACTACTGTACGTCACAGATGACTGACGTCACAGGATGGCCACTTTGGAGACACCAAGGTGGATCCCAAGATCCACATGATTCTATTTTTAATTATTTGTTTTGGGATGCCAGAACATCACTCTGTAAAATGCGTGGGACCACGTAAGCAAGAGGAAGTGTTGGGAGATGATGGACAGCACTCACAGGCTCAACCGCGTCAAACTTCTTCCTGTCCTGCACCTGGTGGATCTGATACACATACTCCACCGACGACTCATAGAAGTTCATTCTCTCTTTGTCTAGAAGCTCATCCGCCTAAAGTTGAGACAGAGGGTTTACGAAAACAAAAAGAAGAAGACAGGTTTTCCACTTGTTTCAGACATAATACTGTATATGGTGAATTGACGGCAAATCTTTGTACAGTTCAGCTAATAACCTCTTGGAGCTGACTCTCTTTCTTCTTGGCGGAGAGATTCAGGTTTTTATCTACCTGGGAGTAATATTTTTCACTCTCTTTCTCAAACTTCTTCCTTCGCTCCTAAAGGAAAGATATACAGTCAGGATTAACATTAAGATCACAGACTACTTATACATGAATAAAAGATGGGTGCCCTTAGATACAAACACAAGACACATAAAACCATACAGTATACTGTAGGCTGTAGCGTGGTTATTAATCTCTCAAGCCAGATCATTTCCAAATGATACAGTCTGTAACTATGCCTCGCAAAACAAGTGATCATTTCCATACATGAAATATCATATATGTAATTAATAGATATTGTAAAATGTCTTTAAATGTTCCTTTTTTGTTTTTTCTCCATTTCTACTAAGTAGCCAGTTAGATAGGCTTCAATCAGTTTGATTTACAGTAGTAGTTATTTGCAGATTTACAAATGCAAGACAAATTAATTTTCTTCTCATTTTCAACACTTTTGTTGCACACTGTTAGGAGGAAGCATTTGGAAATTGTGAGCCAACATTGTCTGTCTCGAGAGGCTATGTGGTTATTAACAAAACTAGACAGGTCCTGAAGAAACTGTGTGCTCCACTATAAGGCAAGCAAACTCTGGATAAGGATAAGCAAAAAGAAAGGTGCTGGAATGTAGAGATTTACCTTGAATATTTTGAAATTGTATACATTAAAGGAAACAGTCCATATCAACCACAGACAGGACAGCCCACAATAATCAAACACCAGCACCTTGGGTCATGAAAGTGCACCTTCACCTCCTCAAACATTGGTTATTGTCATTATTGGTTCTAAATAATGGTTTCTAACTTTCTATATTTTGTCACAGTGAATTACTCCAGCCCATTAGTGGGGTTGTATCTGATACTTCCCTGACCGCGGAGAGCAAAGGTCAGTTTTCCAGTGGATTTATCATCTATTGTTAAAAAACAAATTGATAATCATTGAACGGGCATATGGTAGAGTCACACCCAAAGCCATATCTGTTTTGTACTGGATGTTTGATGGATTCCAAAAGGTTTTCCACAGTACTGTATAATAAAAAATTAATGGGAAAAGGAGTTGGGTGAGGACATTCCAGAACAGATGTGGGACGATATGTGGGAAAAACACCAGACAACAACACAATCAAAGGAGTGGAGGGAATTTGCATGGAAAAACCAAATACGGTATTTCATAACACCCCAAATTAAGAGAAAACAGCTTAAGAGCCAACAACCATGTTGGAGAAAGTGTAACCACATGAATCCTGACCATACACATGTTTTCTGGAATTGTGCAAAGATACAACCTTTCTGGTTGATAATCCACACAGCTATTTGTGAGGTAATAGGATATGACATTCCCTGTTCTTGCCTTGTAATGTACTTGGGTCTTATTGAGGAATCTGTGCATCAGAGAGACCAATATCTGGTCAAAATCCTTCTAGCTGACGGAAAGAAAGCAATCACAAAATATTGGCTCAAGACTGACATACCAGGCTATAAACAATGGCGAGCCATCATGGACAATATTGAAGATATGGAAAAGTTGACATTCTATGACAAAAGATGGGAAAAGTGGTCGTTATATAAATGGACAAGAGGTGAAACATAGTAGAATGATGGAAAGGAAGAGTTAAAAGATATTCCCAAAGTAAGGTTCTAATTGTAATTCATTTATTCTGTAACTTCATTTGTATGATCCGTTTGTTTTATTTTATGTCTTTATTTTATTTGTTTTTGATTTCTATGTCCATGTGGTCGTTGTGAAGTTTGTCTTTGTACTATGTTGTTGTTATTGTTTCTGTTTGTTTGATTATGTGTCTGTAAAAACCCTGAATAAATACAAAGTAAAAAATAAAATAAAATGATGCGGCAAAATTCATGAGAGCCCCAAATCCATATGGCCACCATCAACATCCTATTAAGGCACAATGAGGCAAAATTACCTAAAATTCATTCTGCTTTCAGTAGCATGTGACGTGTCAAACTAGGGGGTTTTCATGCTTCTGAATCCATTTCCAAGTTTTGCACAGAAAAACACTCCTTGGGCTAAAAACGGCCATAGCCACATGCCCAAATGTGCTCACATTTGTGATGACAGCTATGGCCGTTTTTAGCCCCCAAGGAACGTTTTTTGTGCAAAACTAATGCTTGGATCATGAAAACCCCCTAGTTTGACACGTCATATGCTACTTAAAGCAGAATTAACTTAAAGCAGATACGACCCCACTACATTGCTTACAGTAATAGAGCAAAGCGTTTGTGTACCACTTTAGACACTCTCGGTCTCATCTAGTCAGGGCTCAGGCTACTAGAGTTTCCGTTTCAAATAAACACACACAATGCAAGACTGGAGTTGAAGAATGGCACTGATTTACATAGACCTCTGTGGATTGGTACTTTTAAACACAACTTTATTCAACACACACACCGTTGGCTGGGCATGCATTGTCTTCGACCAAGAGTAGGCAGCCGCAGCCTTGGGCACGGGTGCCACCATTTGGCACAGGAGAGGGTAATCACTGGTGAGAGAGAGGATTTTTATTTCTGCCCCATTAAAAATGTAGTCAAGTCTCCTCGAATCTGCATTCAAATTACCTCCTTCACATCCGACTCACTCAGACTATGCCAAAAATGTTGTTTTGTGTACACCTTGGATCACATGCCATCTGACAATGATTGCGATCAACCTGCTGCAGTTCTGGCTCAGAGAACAAAGAAGGCAAAGAAAGCTCAAATAGCTGTCAGAGTAGACAGCTATTTGAGCTTTCTTTGCCTTCTTTGGGCATACCAGCCTAATGTAAAAATATGCTTTTGTTTATGTTCATATCTTTAAAATGTTGTTCGTTGAACATCCAGTGTTAAGTGTCACTTTGAGACTAAACATGAGGGTTTTTTCAAATATCAAGCAAAACGTGTATATGTTTCTGTGTTGTTTGCGTTTGTTTTCCGACGTTCTGTTCGTGGTTCAATGACTACGTTTTGTTGTGGCTTTCCTGCTGTCCAAGTGTCCATGCAGTTAGCTCATAACACATGTGCAGCTCAAATTAAACGTTTCCAGGTGGCTTAGGGTCTGCTCCAAAATCATTATAAGAGCATGTTGAGACTGGCCAGCAAGATTTCACTTCCCTCAGAAAGGTACTTTAGGCTCCCCAATGCAAAACATAAATAAACCTATAAACTCATGGGTTCCGCATTTGATTAAGTTGCTGAATCAGCAAGATTCATGAGTCCATGTGCAATAACAATAAGACAAGTATGTTTTGTGTACTGTATTGTATTTGAACTTGATATGGTGAAGGCTGTCGTGTCTTGGCCTATATACAGTATAAGGTTGTCATTAAGAGAAGTGGTGTTATACAATTCTTTGGGGAGGTCTGGGTAGAGCTGTCACAGAAGAACAAAGGTAATTGTGAAACTCCACACCTTGTGTTTGTGAACACAACAATGAATCCACTGCTATCCATTTTTTATATTGAAGAGTAAACTTACAACAAAATTCAACTCACTTTTGTTACTGAAATCTGTTCTTTGCGGAACTTCTCCAGGGGCTTAATGAGCAGATCAAAAGAATTCTGAACCTGAAATGGAAAAGTATACAACAGTAGTTTGCATAACGAAATGGATAAGGAAACCAGCTAATTAAACACAACACCATTAATACATATAAAGATGAAATGAATGAAATGAACTCAGCACAACACCTGAGAACTAGGAATAAATGACACCAGTAGATGTCACTGTTTATCACCACAACTTAATCTGACCCACTGTTGGCTGCTAGAGATTATTGAGTTTGGATTTATCTATAACTATAGGCAATCATACAATCAATGTCTCATTTTTAACCACTTTCAACCTGGCATCCCTATTTTGGGCATATCATTATAGTGTAATATTTTTACAATAGTGGCCACAAACTCAGACTTAAATTAAATCAACGTTTTTCAAATATATTATTATTTTTTTATTATGAAATGATACAAATTGGGATCGGCATCAGAACCGAAAATGTGGCATAGGTTGGGCTCTATTGTTGTATAATCATGTCGATAGCCAGCTATAACTGGAAAACCCAGTCTAACAGGAATTACTCGTCATGCACATATGACATATATATGACATGACATATGACATGCACATGCATATATAAATATATAGTCATATGAAGCCCTGAATGATGAAACGTGATGGAGTTATTTTTATATGGGTATGAGAAGAGCACTGCGCCTCTTTCCTTGATGATCTCATGTTACATTTAAGGGTGCACCTCTTGTTGCTTGCACACAGTTTTCTTTTATGTGAATAATAAGGAAGGGGAATTACTTCAGCGATTGTCTGTTTGAGTTTGGAAGAGGCACTAGAGTGTGCATAGACAATTGGACATGTCAATATCCTTGTATTGTTGTATCATGGGAACAAAACACATGGTCAAAGAGGATGTCGCGTGAACGAAGAGGATGTTGATAACCCACCAGCATCATCCTGTCATGCTCAATTTCCTGGAGCAGACCAGCAAACTCTTGAAAAGACTCGGCTAAAGGCAAAGAAACAATACAGTTGAGTTTATTATATACAGTACATATGAAATAAACATGCAAATATCATTAGACCTGAATAGTGAACACTGTACAAACGGAACATAATAAGAGACCACACATACTAATGACTGAATGATCATTATGAATTCCTCAAATATGTAACGTGCATTGTTCTGTATTACGATGGAAATAGCTCTGAAAATGAACACTGAAAGAATAGTGGTGTGTGGTGGATTGGTGTGCAGTAAATGCAGCATGAGTGTGTATATGATACATTGTCATTGTCAGTGGTTCCCAAAGTGGGGTACGGGGAGGGAGTTCCAGGGGGTCCCCAGCTAAATGATAGTTTGGAACCAAAATGGACCAATATGGGTCTGTAACTCTGAGAGTTGTACAAATGGAACCAAATGGACACGTACACTCTGAGTTCAATTAACATTGATTTTACAATATAAATTGGGGGTCCCAGAGATCAGGCATCTGATGAAGGTCTGACGACCAAAACGTTGCTCAATAAAATCTAAACTCAAGTGAAGACAGTGTGCAGGATTCTTTTTCTCTACTTATCAGCTCCAGTTATCCGACGCACCTGTCCATTGTAGGTGTGCAGAAGGACTTTTTCTTATAGTTTGGGTCCCAGAGATAGAAATGGCATTAAATGGGGGTCCGTAGACTAATGCATGTCAAACTGGGGGTCTAATTAAACGGGTTGAGAATCACTTCTAGAGCCGTAAAAGTCTTCTCTTATGGGCGGTCCCTGGCATATCTTTTCTAATGCAGGGTCCGCTTGCTAATGAGTATCGATTTGGGGGTCCTTGACATGAAACAGTTTGGGAACCACTGGTCTATGTCATCATCTTACCAATGTTAATCTCATCATCTGTTAGGGAGTCACCGATGAAGTCAAACTTGAATACTCCCAGTGTCTCCGAGAACTTCTGTACTGCCACAGAATAACCTGCAAAAAAGTAGTTTGTTTATGTCAAAGCTTCACTTTCACTATCAATGGAGGAAGATTGTATTATTATATTACATTATATCCCAGCCGATAAAACAATCTGCCAGTAATAGTGGCCATTTGTGAGGGGCGCTAGCACCTCCTATATACAGCTTTTGTCCCCACACGTTTCATATTTGCCATTGACAATGAAAGGAGAAATAAATGTACGTCATATGTAGACGAGCAAATCAGCTAACCAATCACATAAATGCTGTTGTTTATGAGATGATGTACTGTATGATGATGTATAATGATAAGAGCACACACACAGGTGTGATTTTCTTTTATTGTATTCATCAGTATCTGCAATAATGCAGCTGGTGTGTCCTGATTTTAACCACTTTCAACCTGGTGTCCCTATTTTGGGTTATGTAATTTATTATATAGGCAAAAGAGATGATGTATGATGATAAGAAAGAGCATCCCTCACTCATTTTTAAGTAAAATGTTCTAAAATAGAAACACGTTTTCAAATTGATTGTTTTTTTGTTTTGTTTTTTACAAAATATTGGTCAACTCAAAACATCTGTCGTCACTCTCCTTTTGATATTGGTATGTGCCAGACAGTATATTTTCATGTTACAAACTTTAGTGGTGGTTACAGCAATTCTTGCACTTCCTGATCCTAACTAACTAATCCAAACATATCAAAACATCACAGATATAGATATGGGCTAAGGTAGGTAATAATATCTGGTGTGTACACTCTCAGTGCACTCAATCAGAGAGGAACAATGGTAACAAACAGGTCTGAGTGTATATGGGGAACTAAACACAACCACAAATGTTGTGCAATGCACAATTTGTTCTTTGAATAGACTCCCCAACAAACTTTTCTGTCCAGGGCAGAAAGACTATAGCCTACCTACAATGGCAGTTTGTTTTCAAGATAAAAAGCTTGGCATTAAGTGTTTTGGACAGCATCATTGAATCTTGTTGGTCCATACAAAACAAACACTACAAACACAGTACTGATACTGGTCAAAAATGTCAACAGAAACAACCAAGTCAGACAGGTGCAGTTGACTGGACACAATCTAACTTTTGAAGTAGAAGCATACTTAATACTTGACTTAGTGCAATGTCAGTAAGAACTGTAACAATGCAGTCAAGTTACATTAAACAAAAAAGATAAAATGCTACAGCATGATACATGATGTATTCCCAGTACCATGCTCATATATCCCTCAGTCAAATGATGCAGTCCCCCCCCCCTCCCACTGCCAAGACCTTTGAATGAATGTGTGCCCACTCCCCCACATGAAAGGCCTCCACAGAATGATCGCCACTCGCCAGATCACAAAATGGCCCAACCGTTGTGTTGTAAACAATGCACATAATGATCGGCTACAGTGGGCTATAATGCTCAAGGCTACGTCTACTAATGAGACGGGAGAGAAGATATGTGTCGCTTACCCTTTATTGCATTGATTACACTGTTGCCATCTTTGATGACGTCTTTGAGAAATTTACTCGTTCTCTCCAATTCAACTTCATAACACTTGAGTCTCTCCCTGAAGCCGGGACTGTCCAGATAACAGTCACTGAACTCGAGAGGCGGATGCCCCATTGTTGCGTCGACGAAGTTATCAACACACGGTTGAATGATCAAGTATTTATATGCACGCGCGGTCAATTGTGTTTACTGGTTTATTGTCATATCGGTATCACTCGTTTCTGGACTTCACGTTCAGCTGCAGTCCGCGTTTTCTCCTCCGAACAGCAGAGAAACCAAACCACGGGGTCCTTGGTAGCCCGCTGCTGCAGCCATGCAGTATAGTCGCGTGCCGTACAGCGAAGTCACTCAAACTACAACAACACATACATGTATTTCCATGACTCCTGTGTACAGTACACCGTAGTATTGTGAAACTACATTGTCATTTTTACTGCCCCGGTTGTTCCTTGTTGTTGGGAGTGGAGGAGCTTCGTAATTTAGGAGGAGAGCTGTCCGATATGGAGGGAGCGTAGAGAGAGCGCGTTCCATTCCAAGAACAGTGTCACCTCTCATAGCACATCGCTCTGTCCTTTTGGACAGATTTAGCTAAATCAGCTGGACGAAAAACCTATTCGGAGGAGGAAAAAACACCACTCGTGATTCACTACTACACATTTCTTAACGTGTGATTTCACTCGCAGTGGAACACAGCGCTTTGATTCCACATATTTTAAAGAGGAGCTAGAGATGGAACTGAACGTAACGGAACGCGTCCAGATTCCTCGGGACACCCCTCTTTCCCACACCCATGAGGTCCTTAAAGGGACAGAGACAGGCTCTTCTCACACTTCTGCAAAATCTATGTCAGTTGTAAAATCAAGACAAAACTTGTCCAAGATTGAGCCCTTCTCATTTTTTGTCAAAGAAAGTATTTAATTGTAATTAAGTAAACATGTAGGTCTTGGCCTGGGATGACTAGTATTAATATTAAAGGAGCATTCAGTGATTTGGGGGAAAAACCCACCTGCCCCCGCTCGATCATGAAGGCCCTTCTCTATTCTGATTGGATGAAGGCTGGGCCACCTAGCCAAAAACAAAACCGAACAGTACGTTTTAACAGCGGGCGACAGCCAGACGAATTTTCCGGAAGTGCATTATTTGTCTATGGGACCCGGCGATAGCAGGCGAACAGGCGATGGTCGAAATGTGGGCGGAGGAACGTCGCCCGAAAAGTTTTTAAAAATCATCTTTTCGGGCAATAACGGGCGATTGGGCAATGTGTCGGCCAATGCTCACCCACTGTTAAAACGCACTGTAAGGTTTTTTTTGACCCCCAGGGGTTAGCTGGGGACAGGGAGGAACTCCTTATATGGTCAGTACACACGCTCTAACCACTAGGGCCGATTGCTTCAACGCTGGAGAGCCTCCCTGGGGGCTTGGGTCTTACTGGGACAACATGTAGTCCAGGAAGTAAGTGAGCCCAGTTCCATGACATCATGGACACAAATCAAAAATATCTAAAACCACATATTACACACACAAAGACCCCAGGAAAGTGTTCTAAAACTTCTAAACGTCATTAACATATTGGGGTTTTTTTGCAAAAAGGGTGAAGTGTCCCTTTAAAATATTTAATATTTACACCATTGTTGTATAATTGCAATATCAAAACCAAAAGCATAGATATGGGTGAAAGAAGCCTTCACGTGACAGGGACTCGGGAGTCACACGCCACAGGGTATATACTCTATGGGTGTGGTGTGCAGCGTATGGAAGCGTAACGTGCATGCCCTTTGGACCTCCCTCATGACTGTCAAATTATTTATTTCTCTGGCTGAAAATGTAGATACAAGTTTGGTCAAATTAATAAATTGTTATTCTGAAAAAGTTGATTCATTTTAACAAGTTTTTCATAGTTGAAAAGAAAAATGTGATTCATGAACATGAACATAAATATTTTCTCACATCAGTGCTTAAACTAAAGGCCCAGTATATAAAAAGTGATTTTTATTTTTCCTTGTAGTGGGGGGGAAAAAAGGCAATTTTGCTTATGGGGCAACATGTATAGTAATTTATTGTTTATATTTATAATATTGTTAATTATGATAAATGTGGATTGTAGGCTATAGCACTCTGGCTCTGACTGCAATTTGAGAAACGATTGCAATCTCTTTATTGGACTACAGATGGCCCCCTACAATACACTACTACACCACATAGCCAAGACTGCTATCCAGATGTCCTCCTTTATGGCTGCTAGACCATATGCAATTTCTATAAAGATGTGCTGCTACATTTCACTACTAGGGCTCCATTGTCGTCACCGCTAAACCCCTTATCCCTAAACTTCTTTGCTTTTATTTTATTTATTTTTTTACTATTTTGCAAAACATTTTTGAATAGTTAAAATGGCCAGTCTACAAGCTCACAACGTGTCAATGTAGATTGGCTAGTTGAAAAATATAAAAAAAAAAGGCAAAGAAGTTTAGGGATAAGGGGTTTATCGGTGACGAAAATGGAACCCCGGCCTATAGTCTCAAGGGACAATTCCACAATCTCTGAATGCTAGATGACCAGAAGCAATAGGGAGGCAACAGTCTGAAGACCATAAAAGGAACGTTGCTGTCTTTGAGCACTTCCACCCACCACCATCCACCACACACATTTACCTGACATAATTCAAACTGTTCCAGACAAAATCTGTTCAGTTACTTAGACAGAATCAATTTAACAGAGCTGGAAATATTTACATTTGACCAGCAGTGACCCTCTGAATAATGATCTATATAGAGTTTTATAATGTACCACTGAAAAATGATAGTTTTTAGCTATAGGGCAGGTCATAATATATACAGTACATTGTGCTCAGAGGATACGCCACACGAATGCAACATACAATGAGTCCTACATTTAAAACCTTTTTTCTTTTTTCTCTCCATTTTTAAAATTAATTAATTTTTTTATTTATTATTGCGACCATAGGTCGCAGTTACCATGAAAACCTGCATTTCCCGTCACTCGTGTCATGTCACGTCACACCTCCATATATGGTCACGCCTCTTGACATGTCACACCACAGCACGCCTCATGACACTATTATGGCTGTCTGTCATATGACGATCTGACATCATCAAAAAAGGTCCATATATGGGCATTCCCAGACAATGCCAAAATAATACAATCCCTGTTATGCCCATATATGGAGATCCCTGATGTCATCAATCTTAAGCCCATATATGGGAATGTCAATATATGATCATATTGTGACAGTCTCATGTTAACACATGGATCTTCATACTGTATGTGGAGCTGACTATCATCACCTGGAACTCCATATATGAAGATCACGACACAGACCTCATCAAACCCTGGATAGCCATACATGGTTTGACATACTAGATCTGCATATATGGAGCTGGCCAGCAACTCTACATCCTCACCTCACCTCACAGCTGACCTCACGGACACCAGATTAATAGTCTAACTCCTGCTTCTAATGCCGTATTAAGAAGCTGTTTCAGCGCGACCTCTGCATTTAAGGCGAGGTCGCTTCTCGCCCTCAGGGCGTCTTACTGGTTATTATTATTACCCTTATTATTATTATTATTATTATTATATTTTTTATATGTTTTTTTTATTGAAATGTTTCCCCAAAAAACAATTTCAAATGACATTATGTCCATGGTCTATTTAACTCAAACTGAGACTCAGACTGATTAAAAAAATCCATAAAAACAACACAACAATCAATTTCACAGTCAGGTGGGGTAGATCAGTGATTCTCAACCTGTGGGTCAGGACCCCCAGCAGGGTCCCCAAATTATTATTATTATTTTGGGGGGGGGGGGGGGGGGGGGGGGGGGGGACGACCTTAAGGGGCACCTTAGTTTTCTCACTCAACAGTAAACAAACCAACGTATATAGTACAGTTGTTACAAGGTATCGGCACATGTCTAAAGTGAACATTTAAGGACCTTTAAGACCTGAAATATTTTTTTCATTGCTTCAGTAATCAACAAACCCAGTAATCAACATATCAATGAAAAATGGCCAAACATTGGCCAAATTGACAAGAGGCGTGTAAATAGATGAGCTATTTTCACAATTCTCATCTGTATAACCGAGTCAAACTCAATGTATTGCCTCAACTCCTACCATTCCAACTGTTGGACTGTGGGTCCCCAGTTAAAGTGTTATTATTTTGGGGGGGTCACGGTCTGAAAAGCTTAGGTGTGACCTAACAGTAGGCTACTAACTGTAACATGTTTTTTGACAGACTTGCCAGCAGGGAGCATCCAAGGAGGATCACCTGTTGAATCACTGTTTCACCGTGGTGGCTGACATATCCCATAGACGTGGTGTCTAGCTTCAGCTTGCAACACATGTCACAACAACAACAAACCCCCCCCTAACCCCCCCCCCCCCCCCCCCCCCCCCTCCTACTTTATTTTTTTCTAAATTATTTAGCCCATTTTGACATGGAAACGATTCTGCAAATGTCTTCTAAATCCTGACTGTTTTCTTGAAAGCAGTTTTTTCTATGTCAGTCGTTCTCAAACACTTTCATGTCACTTTTCACGATTCTTCAAAAATAGCAGATCTACAAGCTCATAGCGCGCCACTCGGTGGCGCGCTATGAGCTTGTAGATCTGCTATTTTTCAATAGCTAAAGCATGACATAACGCCAAAAGGGGTTCCCGCCCAAAAGTGATTTAAAATCATATTATCTAGGCCTATATCATGTTATGTAGACATTATGTCAGATTTATGTGTAGGCCTGGCATCCTATAGTGTGTATAGTATCAATGTACAGATTATAGATTTTCTTTATATTATACTGTTTAAGACTGATGATACGTTCTTGGTTTGCCTATGATCCTATAGATTACTATTTCTATACATGTGATACCTACTGTAAATCGCTCTGTATTAAGAGCGTCTGCTACAAGTACAAACGTTTGACGTCACGTAAGCTATACTGGTGATGAAGAAGAGCATGGATGCTTTCACTGGAAAAATTAGCATTTAAGAAAAGAACAAGTCAAGAGCAAGGTGAAAGTTACACCCCATTCGACTGTTTCAGTGCATAGAATATGCGTCATCAACCGGACCATGCAGTGGGCCCAGTATGGACATTTTCCACATACTCACCGTTTCAGTATGTCATTATCAGCTATTGTGACGGTGGTGATAATGGTATTTTTGTGTCACTGATGTCAATGACGGAGGCGCGCCGTGTCTGGTGGCCTTGGTGCTAGAGCAGAGTCGCCATGCCGAGCGTTGCGAAGGCAAAGCAAAGCAAAGTTACTATGTTGTTTACCCAGGGTAACTGGACTAAGCTCAAGAACTTGTTTACAGCCAGGCCCTGCTCATAGAACATTTCATGGTAGGGGTTCAATGCCTTGCTCAAGGGCACTTCAGCGGTGGTAATTTTAACGTGCCGGTCCGGGGATACGACCTAGCGACCTTCCGATATCAAGACCGCTCCGCAAACCGTTCGGCCACCGCTGCCCCGTTAAAGGCCACCAGACCCGTCTCAGCGCAGTCCGAGTTACGTCCCGATAGGCAGAGAATAGTATATATTAGTAGCCCCTAGTTTCCATGCGCCGACAATAGAGTTGGAAATGACACGTTCAGCCAAACACCACTATGTCTAGTTAGTATGCCAGTATGGCCATATTGGCCGTATTCCAACGTCCTGATAACGGTTGATTTTGTCTATTTAATACAGTGATAACGGGTGAATCGCTTAGCTCTGGTCCATAGCTCTGGCAGCAAGAGCACTAGAGCAGTAAGGCTATGGACCAGCTATAGGTGAAAGTTCAAAATCATATTCTGGATGCAGAGGCTGGAAAGAGCAGCTGGGGAGCACAGACAACTGATTACAATTTCAATTTGATTCAGTTTTAGCATTTGTATAATAAACTCCTGTCTTATCTCCTGTTATCTTTAAGATTTGCCCAAGCAGCATTTATATAGGACTTTCTTTGTTGTTTTCTTGTACATTTTACTCCATATTGCGTCAAAAGCATCCTCCACTTCCCTTCCAGAACACAGCACAATAGGCAATGGGTGAAATACGTATCTCCCCACACAGATTCCTTGGTTTGGGTCGAGACGTTTCATCTGAAAAGACGTTTGTTTGTTCCCTCTCCCTGTAAATGGAGCTATTGTATGCAAATGTTAGACACAAAAGCATATGACTTCTTCAGTGCAGGGCAGTGGCTAGTGTGAGAAGAAATTAGCAATGCAAAGTCATGGTCTAATGCTTTCTTTACCAGACACTAATGAAAACAAAACCTGCTGCTAATGTCGACGTAAATATTTCTGGGCATGAGATTCTTTAACTACATCTGAAGGTAAGGTAACTAGAACATCAAGCTATAGAAATTATAGTTAACGTTCTATGTTTCAATATTGTTGTGTTATGTATGCCCTACTAATGGTCTGCTACTGTCAGTTCACTTGAATCAACAATATTTAGCAAGTCTCTTATTTCTGTAAGATGTTTGGACATTTTCATAATTTTATAGATCTTGTTATAGCCTATACATAAAAATGTGTTGCCACAATATTTCAAATAGATCACCAAATGAAAGTGATATACACATTGTTTGCCTTTTTAGTTCTCATTTAGTCCAAACTTCCATATTTCTTCCGTTGATACAGCATGTTTAAATGTTTGTGTGCATTGGTCTGTGCTATGCTATATTCATTGTCTAGTTCACGCTGTAGAAGTATAGTGGGCTTATCTAGCACATGCAGATCTCAACCATCTCACATGCTCGATGACATCGGGCCAAACAATGGAGATAAATTATAGAAGAGACTACAAAGGTCGCTGCTGATGTCAAAATTAATTTCATGGCTCCCATCCCTGCTACTGGTGAAAGCCGGTCACATGATGCATTATGCCAGATCATAGTCTGGCATTCTTAAGTGGCCCGCCAACCCCAGAGGGCACAGAGAGGTTTGCTTCTCCTCTGGATTCACATCCATGCTAAACCAGTGGGCAAACGTTGACCTCCACCCTGGCTGCCTCCTATGCCTCTTACACCACCCGCTGAGCCCGGTAACAACTCCAACTACATTTCTAGCGGGAATGGCGCCAAGCCATGTTTGGGACCATGCAGGGAAATGATAACTAGCACGAAGGAGTTCAAACTTATTGGGAAAACTATTTCCCACGAGCTATAAATTGATTCTGACTGGGAAATCTTCAGCTCATATTGGGTTTGATGTAAAGGTGCATCTTCCCTTTAGGCAAGGAACATATCATTGCAAAGTGATATAATTAGATGACGATTTTAAAAGCGAAATCTGTTCGACACAATTATGTGACCAGTTGTTATGTCTTTGTCTTTCAGACCCAGAACCGAAGATGAACTGGGCATCGTTTTATGCCGTCATAAGTGGTGTAAACAGACACTCTACAGGCATAGGTCGCATCTGGCTGTCTGTCCTCTTCATTTTCCGTATCTTGGTTCTTGTGGTTGCGGCAGAGAGCGTGTGGGGCGATGAGAAGTCTGGCTTCACCTGCAACACCCAGCAGCCTGGCTGCAACAGCGTCTGCTATGACCACTTCTTCCCAATCTCCCACATCCGCCTGTGGGCACTCCAGCTGATCTTGGTGTCCACCCCAGCACTGCTGGTGGCGATGCATGTGGCTCACCGCCGCCACATTGAAAAGAAGCTCCATAAACTGTCTGGACGCGCCAGTCCTAAAGAGCTGGAGCAGATTAAGACTCAGAAGATGAAAATCACAGGTGCTCTCTGGTGGACGTACGTCATCAGCCTGATGTTTCGCATCACCTTTGAAGTCATCTTCATGTATCTGTTTTATATGATCTACCCTGGCTACAAGATGATCCGGCTGGTGAAGTGTGACTCATACCCCTGCCCGAACACGGTGGACTGCTTCGTATCGAGGCCTACAGAGAAGACCGTATTCACTGTGTTCATGCTGGCTGTTTCAGGTGTTTGTATTGTGCTCAATATTGCAGAAGTGGTCTTCTTGGTTGGGAAGGCTTGGGGCAGGCACGTGCACAGTGCTGGAGATTCAACCATGGGGGCTTGGATCTCCCAAAAACTCTGCTCTTTCTAACAAACATGTGACTCAGTACTGGCACTAAAGGACATGAAAATGCCACCTAAGACTAATGGAATTACTGTACATCCATCCAGGTAACTTTATCTTGGGAGAAATGTAGATTTTACGTATAATATATAACAATTGGCATTGAATATCCACTTGATAAATTGAACATTCATATGTTCAGCACTCAAAAATAGAAAGTGAGATCACCTGATTTAACTCAACATTGAACTGGCTACAGTATCGTTTTCTTTTTTTCTTGTAATTGTTAATTTGTTATTAGTTATTTTTTAATAAACTACATGTTTGTTAGTGTACACAATGTCAAAGGTGGCACAAGTGTACAGTGCATCTGTAAATCAAGTGTTGTAACCACACTTCAGATATAGGTTTTAGTGTTATTTTGGTGTAGTGTATCAATAAGTTCTGGCGGCAGTGGCTCAGGAGGTTCGATCCCCGGCTCCTCCTGGCTTAGTGTCAAAGTGTCCTTGAGCAAAAAATGAACCCTAACTGCTGCTGTTCAATAGTTGCCGACCGTTCCTAATAGTTAGGATGGTTTCAACCTAGAGGACCAGGTATGTGCACACATACTTGGCTGATACGCCAACAACAACGAAAGGGGAAACATTTATATTTTAATTTATTACTTTTTAGCACTTATCATTATATGCATTTAAATAGTATAGTGCTTAAAAATAATAATGTATCATTACCATGTCTGAAGCAACATCTAGGATCACTATTGTTTCTGATAACAAGTATTGTAAGACATTTCATACAGTTTAACATAATATGTTAAACTGTCATTAAAAATGGCTTACAATAATATTATAATTGAGCTGGCGTTGGTTCTCTTTACATTTAGTTATTTATGAACATAATATATGAATAAGGCCAAATCTACAGAACATGTTTTAATTAAATGTTGAGACTATTGTAACTTAAACAGTTAATATTTATATTATTAATGCTTACAGTATATCAATCATGACATTAAATGTCTTGCATTTGCCTTAAACTGCAAACAAATTAAATGTAACCTATTTGCTAACCCCATTTGAATTCCTAGCCATTTTTTAAGGAGTATATTATTCTGCTTCATAAACAACATTTTACATTTTGAACCAATGTAAAAAAATACAAAGTACAAAACAAATCTTTTTTTTACATTGATGTCTGCTTTCAAACCGAAATTAAAGAAGCAATAGCCTGCCACAGAAAAATATCATCTGGACTTCAGACATCATCTTTTTCGCATTTTTTAAGAAGGCCTATTTAGTTGGGTAATTATCCTCATACTTAGAGAAGGTTTCAAACATTCAGGAAGACAATTCCAATAATATATATCTTTGGAGTCCAGGACCATTACATACAATATATTACAGGTAATGTGAATTAATTATATTTTCTATTATACTACTACTGTGCCTAAAGTATTATGACGGTATGAAAGAAAGTACATTGGAGAACCTTTTTTTTTTACTAGATGTTGTCAGTGATATATCATAAAAATAGAAATATATCATGATCACCCCAATGTTCCACTGAACTAAACCAGATGAAGCCTAAATGTGCATCTGGGTTTGTTTTTTACCCAGTGGAATTGTGCAATAGAAACACATCCTGTGACATATTGCCACCTGTAAAATATACTCAAACAGTCCAACTAATTAAGTTCTCTAGAGGTTATCAATAGCCTTGGTCATGTGAGGGGGTTACTGTGTCAAGTGAGGTTGATTCAGGTTGGACAGCTGCCGAGGGCAAACATGAGGGCATTTCTCTTTTTCTGGCACATAGGTGGTCATTTGGTAAATTCAGGCAACTGTTTTGGTGTTACTGCAAGCTCAGAGGCAGTAAGGAAGAGGCTGACTTTATTCTGATCAAATAAATCCTTTTGGAATTACAATGTCTCTGTGTCAGACTCCCAAGTGGAGTCGGCCCCACGTACTGTACCGCTGTTTGAAGTGGACTATATTCACCACCTCATAAGTCATACTCAACTACAGCTTGGAATGCCTACAATTTATTTGCGTGCTAGACTGTATAGGATGCATTACTTGAAAGACTAGCAATATTAAAATTAATTGTGATTTTATGCGATCATCCGTGTCATTGTTGTTTTCTTTCGGCCTGGCAATGTGCATGGCGATTCTCTAAATGAAGAAGTTAAACAATTGATTTCCCTATGTTGTCAAATGTCAAGTGTTACATTTTTGTTCACCCTGTTGCAAGCATATATCATCTGTTGACAATATAACCATCAGCACACTTTGAAATTCCTGTCAGTCTATCAATAGTCAACTCAAGAGTACATGCCAAATAATCCCCACCATATCGCTAACCGGATAGTCAAAGGCCATCTCACCAAACCGCACACCATGACAGCATAGCCACTCCCTGAATTATATTTAGAGTTTAGACATGAAAGACTATCCCTCGTCCTTATTGGACTACAGGGCTGCCTGTCAAATGTGAAGACACGCCACTTTAGCACGCTTCTCCCCAGGAGTTACCTCCATCCTCACTGGCACACTGACAGAGGTACACACATGGGTTCTAGTTGGGCTATCTCATAGAGTAGCCATTCACTGGGGTCAGAGTAAGGGACCTCGACTAGTTGAAAGTTAAAGCCAGCTAGTTGTGATTATATTTGAACTTTAGAGCTACTATCATCACCAATCCAGAAGAGAAAGATATCAGTGGACAGGAGAGCTCCACTTTTTGGAGATGAACTTTGTCAGGTAGGTCTAAAATTAAAGATACTGCAACTGTGCTATGCTACTTTCACATGCCATATACAATCTGCCTTGTAATTTAGTAAGCTGCAGTACAGTACCTGTACAGTAAATCTGTATTAATTCAAAAGTGAAATCCAAGTCACCCATCATCTTCAAATGCCTGGCTCGATGATTCAGTAGTGTGAGCAGAAAGACTCCTTAAAGTCCATGGATGTATATATACTATAATGGCTGTCAGCTTGGGAATCATATCCCTACGACTACAAGTCAAGTCATGTCAAGTTTATTTATAGAGCACTTTAAAAAAGAGTTTGTACCAACAAGCATTATAGAGGGCAAGAATAAAAACAAAATAACTGTATGAACATATTGTACAACACATGCACCATCACCATGATGAAAGATAGTCTAGTCCAGTGGTCTCCAGCAACTAAATATGACTAAATATAACTAGAAACCAAGTTCTGTAAGGAAAGTAAGCTACAACTTGCTGGGTGCTGTTGCATCTCAAGACTTACAGCATGGTATAAGTGGTGCAAAACGATCACTCACAGATTAGTCAAAAAGTAACCAGGTTCTAATTACTAATCAGTGTATACAATAGTTAGTGACTGCATAAAAATTATGAATGCATTTGTAATTCTGATTTGCCTTTTTTTTTGTTGTGGAGCGTCTTTTGACCGATGTTCAACAGATAACTTTTTAACATATTGTACAGACAGGTACAGGAAAGGTCTGTATGCCAAATGAATCTGTACGGTCTGACTGGACCGTTCACTTACTGTAAGTGTAATGTAAGAAACAGTGCAAGAATGGAAAGATCAGAGTTAAATATCCATGGATTCTGCAGGGTAGCTTACTGTCTGTGATAAGAGTGTAAAATATCCCAAGCTTGTCCACTCACATTACTTTCAGTATAACATGGGCACTATTTTTGTTCAAGTAGTTGTTTACTTATACTGTAAAATTATATATTTTCTTTCTTTCTTCTTGCAGGTGTCTCTCCAGATAAAATTACAGTACACGTGTGAGCCACCATGGGTGATTGGGGCTTGTTGGAGAAGTTGCTGGACAGGGTTCAGACGCACTCCACTGTTGTGGGTAAAGTGTGGCTGACGGTGCTCTTCATCTTTCGCATAATGGTGCTGGGCGCCGCCGCTGAGAAAGTGTGGGGAGACGAACAGTCGGGCTTCACATGCGACACCAAGCAGCCCGGTTGTCAGAACGTGTGCTACGACAGGACCTTCCCCATCTCCCACACCCGCTTCTGGGTACTGCAGATTATCTTCGTCTCCACTCCTACACTCATCTACCTCGGACACATCCTGCATCTGGTGCGGATGGAGGAGAAGGCCAAAGAGAAGGAGAAGGAGCTTGAGAAGCAACACCTGATGCCCACAGGCAAAGTCAAGAAGCCGGTCAAGGATGTCGCGGGTCATGTCATGCTCAGAGGGGCTCTGCTACGAACCTACGTGTTCAATATCATTTTCAAGACCGTGTTGGAGGTGGGCTTCATTGTAGCTCAATACCTACTGTACGGGTTCAAGCTTGAACCCTTGTACACCTGTAACCGCTTCCCTTGCCCTAACGTGGTCAACTGCTACATCTCTCGGCCTACAGAGAAAACCATCTTCATCATTTTCATGCTGGTGGTGGCCTGCCTCTCTCTGCTGCTCAACCTTATAGAGATGTACCACCTGGGTTTCACCAAGTGTCGTGCGGGCCTCCGCTACAGACGGTCCCATGCCACAAGGGAGATTTCAAAGGCAGCGAGTGAGCCGGTCATGCCCTTTGTCCCGAGCTACAACTACTTTTCCGGTCACCCTGCAGTCACCGAAACCTTCCCTGCGGACGCCAAGTACGTCAGCATGCCAGAGCCAAATTCTGCATACAGCCCCTACAACAGCAAAGTGGCTTACAAGCAGAACAGAGACAACCTGGCAGTCGAGAGGAAATGTAAACCGGAGGGAGAGGACAAAAAGGAGAAGAAAAGATCTAGTCCGGTCTTTGATGCGCCCTTTGACAACCAAATGCGCCGATGCAGTGAATCAAGCAAGCACAGCAATAATAAAATCAGGCTGGATGATCTGAAGGTCTAGGTCAGAGGTGGGCAACTTTGACGATGACGAGGGCCAATATATTTCCACACTCACTCCAGAGGGGCCACAGTGCATATTACTAGTGTCGTAGCAAAAATAGCTGATCTACAAGCTCACTGCGACGCGTTTTGAATTGAAAACCTGAATATTTTTTTGCTATTTTTGAATTGGAAACGACATGAACATTTTAATACTATAGTCATTAAGTACTAGTCATTTAATACATCATGAAGTATCATGAAGTAATTAAAGCAGGTTTGGAATTGCAACAGCTGAAATCAATACTATATCAGTATTCTGATATTAACATGCGGGCCGCATTAAGTGAAGGTGGGGTCCGCATGTGGCCCCCGGGCCGCCAGTTGCCCACCCCTGGTTTAGGTAGATTCCATCAATAACGCATAAAAGACTATGCTGTCTGATGCATCCATTGTTTTTGTTTACAACCTATTTACTTGAAATGAGGGAAAGAAATCAGTTATTTCCTTCATAACTGTAATGGCATTGTTGTTTCTGTGGGTTTTTTTCTCCACACAGTTTACACAATTTGTGCAATAATGTGAGGATGTAAAAATGTGGAACATTGAAACATTGTAAAGTAACAAGGCAATTATTGCAGGGCAATCCATAGTCCCTCGCCACATGAAGCAGTGTTTATGATTGGGTTATAAGGTCACAGTGAACTATTTTGGTACGAGACGTGCACTGCCTTCCCTAGACGTAACCATATACTGTACCAAGCCTCCTCATCCTAGGCTGCATGCTATAGAACAGGGGTAAGGAAAGGACCCCTTAGCTGAGAGAGATGAAACAGGGACCCCCACTACATTGTTTACAACTTTCTTTTGACTATCAGTGTTGCATAAATTTATGTTTTTTTTGTTCATCTCAGAGTCAGACATTTAACCACTTAAACCTTAAAGGAGAATTCCATGCTAGAAGGCTTTCTTACCTTTATTTGTAGTTGTTACGTCCCCACCAAAGAGGTGTTATTTTGTGCAAAACCTCCTTATTGGCTATTTCCCCTACCATACGCCCTAAATGAATTGAATTGAATTGAATGGGGCTATGGGATGTTGTGCTAATTCGCTTATTTCCATCGCTCAAAATTATTATTTTTGTGTATATATCCTCTCTTCATAATGTAAATAATATCCCAAGCGGCACACTTTACTACTTATTTAGATGGAAATAAGCAAATTAGCACAACACCCCATAGCCCCATTCAATTCCCATTCAATTCAATGCAATTAATTGAGGGCTTATGGTAGGGAAAATAGCCAAGGAGTTTTTGCACAAAAAAACACCTGGACCTCTTTGGTGGGGACGTAACAACTACAAAGAAAGGTAAGAAAGGTAAGAAAGCCTTCTAGCATGGAATTCTCCTTTAAATACTTAGTACTTGATATGCTCCTTTTCACCTCGAGAATCCCCCCTACACCAAACCTCCCCCCGCCCCCCAGTTAACAATAAAGTGCTTAATGTTGTATATTTGTTCAATGAATTGAAAAAAAAGAAGAAAAAAAAGGAATTGCATGCAGAATAGTGGCCTCTCACTGGCAGACAGTGCTCCTATGATTCAATAATGCAAATATGCTGAGTGGACACATTCCAGAGAATGGGTCTGTTAACCACTTAAACCCTGAGTCTAGAGCAGACTTATTAGTAAAAATGGATCTGAGTTGCAACTGTACTTGGTATGCTCTTTTTTTCATTCTACTGTACACAAAAACGCTTCACCAAAAATAGCCGATCTACAAGCTCACAATGCTTGCAGATCTGCTATTTCTGGCAAAGGTTCTGCCCAGCTAGAGTAGGGATGCTCATGGGGTTCATGGTTAAAATGCTGCTGGTGAAGATTTATACCAACTACATCAAGAAGAGGCCTTCTTATGATGAGAAAACCCTTTTAATGTGATCAAATAAAATGGATTCATCCAAACATTCAAACTGGGTCTGGGTCTGCTTCCATAATACATTGTTGATCATATAAATATTTAAAAAAAGGACTGAACTCTTCAGTGTTTCAATGAACGAGTTTACATGTCCAAACAATATCCAGTCAAGGATTCATACTATTATGTCTTCATCTTATATTGTCCCTGTAGTTTTATGCTACTGTTTGGTTTCCAGTTAACGCATGCAGGCCATGGTGTGTTGTGTGAATGGGGGGGCATTTCTACGACACATGCCATAGTACATCGCCAATGGTGTGAGAAGTACTTCAATGGGCTATTCTTTGCTTCTATAAATACCTCCAGGCACACTCACAGAAGTATTATTAGTAAACTGGGGGAAGGAGACCATAATCATTGTCCTACATCAGCAATTGTACTATTATTTATTAACTAATAGTCACAATATAGTCAGGAAAGTATCTCTCAAAAATATATTACCCATCCCCATATTAAAGCTATGGTAAGATGTTTTTTGGTTAACTTAAAACAAAACTTTTTTGTTAAAAGATTAAAGCACAATATTCAGGTATAGTAATCATTGCTGTGTGTTTACTGACTGATTGTTCAGTGACAGAGGTCTCCCATCTCTTTAATGAGAAAAAGAGAATACATGTTCAGGTGCGTTGCCAAACAGGAGAGCAGCCATTTTTCAGCTTTAATTTGATTGTGTTCCACATCCAATTATGTCTACTAATTTATTTTGTGTCATCTCTTCCAAATACACTTGTTTATCCTGTATCCTATGTAAGTTCTCTCTCCTGATAGGATAAAATTCGTATCCTGACCTGAAAATACATTTTCTAGGATTTACTAAAGAGCTGGAATCTACATTATATCTATAGCAAGTAGTACCATCAGAATACCGAGCTATTTAATACTTATTTTAACAACAACAACCAAAATCGCTCACCATACCTTCAACTGACCTACATAACAACATAGGAATTTAGAAGTGACATCGATAGCATGAAAATGACAGACACGTTTTAAATAGCCACACATTTTTGGTCTTGACATCGCAGTAAACAACAACACATCTTCAGAATTCCACAGTATACACACTCCATAAATGACTGGCACCATAAATATCTCGCAAGCGCTATCGGGTCATCTTACATGTATTTACGGCAACTAAATCTTCCCTTTAAAAGGTATTTTCAGCAATATCGTCATTTTAGATGGGTTTAAGGCTACTTTGTATTTAGCCACATGCATCATTAATCTCCTCTTTATTTCTGAAAGTATATTTGATTGGCTGAGCGCAATATTACAAACTATCTTAAGCAACCTGAGTTAAATATCCAGCTCTTTAAAAATAATAATAATATATAAGTGTGTGTGTGTGTGTGTGTGTGTGTGTGTGTGTGTGTGTGTTATTGCCATTAAGATTTTTGCTCATGCGCTGTTCTATGTAGGTTGTATTTTCTTTGTGGTTATTGTGCCCATGCAGTGCCCACACCATATGGCAATAAACTAACAGTACACTAACTAATGGCCTAAAAACTGTCCTGGGGCTAACACCAAGCAGATCTCACAACCCTCTACACTGTCTACTACAGCATGGCTTTTTAAGTGAAGATTTGTATTTTATTGTATCGAGCACTAGTTGAGAAACAGTGCCGTAAATAACCCGGTGACGTATGATGATGCGTCAACGATTTACGAGTTACTGGGAAGTCGGACGTCAAGAACTTCCACAGAAAAGGGAGTTATAATGTCATGGGAAACCGGATTTGGGGACCCTCTGGATTGCCTGGTCGAGTCACCGTTACAGAGGGTATGCGTGTGACATCATCATCACACCCGGAAGTTATGCGGGCACCCTATACTGAGAGGCAAAAAACTACTTTCTTTCCTTGACAGCCCATACTTCCAAACAGAGAAATCTGATTGCATTAAACAACGTTAAATGATGTTAAAGACACTTTGCCACTCGATGTACCACTCAATTTGCCACTGACTTTATGTGGTTCTCAATCTTTTTTTTTCTTGTTTTTTTGTTGTTGCTCTGGGCCACTAGAATATCTCAGTTAAATAATGACTCTTAGGGGCTTGATTAAATTCACCTCAAATTAACAAATAAAATGAAGCCTTTAACAGTAATTTCTTTTATTTTACGCTTCCCCCCCCCCCCCCCCCCCCACACACACACACCACACCACACCCATATTCTCCCTCCCAACACACAACAGTAGTCTCCAGGTTGATGTTCAGTCAGGTGGTGGTCCCTGGTTCATAATCAGTTGAAAACCCCTGCTCTACAGAACAAGGCTCTATGATTCCGAGTACAATTATAACCACTTAGGCCGAAAGCCGTATTAATAAAATCTACAAACTCACAAGGCAGCACATCACTCATGCATTGTGAGCAACATCTTTTGACCATTTTCGCATAGCCGCATGAACCAAAATAGGGAGGCCAGGGTTAAAGTGGTTAAAGACAGGTGACAGGGTTGTAACCCTGTGCCATGGCGGAAGACGTGAGTGATACTGTACACTCAGTAGGTCATCTGTCATTGACTCCTGCAGTTTGTAGGTCAAACAGACGTAAAAATGTAGCCAGGGTGCAGAAACTAGTGAGGTCTGGTGGCATCAGTGGTGGGGGTGGTGTTGTTTGGGTGTGGGGGTGAGCCTCACTCAATTTATAACCTGTTGAGAAAGTCAAAGCTTTTCTTTTTGTTTTACTGCCCTTCTGGATGAATTCAAGAAGACTGTTAAATGGTAATTGAAGAACACCAAGAACAAGCAAAGATTATACCAAAATGACACCTACAAACACATACCCATTATCTGCATGGTGTTGGATTCAGGGTGGTCTTCGCCTGGTCTTCACGTGTTGACAGAGGGACCTGTGCTCAAAACACAATTATAAAATACTCTCCTTTGGTCTGACAAGTTTTTATCTGTGTGTATGTGTGTGCGTGCGCGTGTATGTGTGTGTGCATGCAGTAAGTGGAAGTATAGCCTACCAATGCCAATCTCTAAGTTTTTGTAGTAAAGCCTACTGTAGAGTAGGACTCCAGAAATGAGAAATGAACAAAAGGTGTCGACATACAGTCTGCTTTTAGAATGTCTTTTCTGGACGAAAAGAGCGCACAAACCAACCTCTTGTCAATCAGTGATATACAATCCTAACCTGACACTGTTACTGACAAATATCAACTGTAACTGGTTGGTGCTCATGGGCTCAATGAGGGAATCTGTTGGCAGGCTGTACGTGTACACCTTTTAACTTTATTATAGTCCTCCTACATTTCAGGCATTTAGCATTCAGTATATACAGTAGCAAAACGTGAACTAGCGTAACATCCAAATGCTGATAAAGCCGTAAAGGGCCAAATATTTGTTGATTTAACCTGGGGCACATAAGCTGCACATTAATGCTTTTATAATTTATTCAATTACATTGATTGGTGATGAAGCCCCACACAAATACACCATAGACATAGGCCTACCCAATTTGCCTGAATATAAGACTGCGTTTTTTCCTCAATGGAAATATCCTAAAAATCAGGGTGGTATTATAATCGGGGACTAGACTATTTGACATTCAATGTTCTTTTTCCACAAATGAGTCTTGAAAAATGGGGGTCGTCTTATAATCAGAGCAATGCAACAAAGCCTATAACAGAACACACAAAGTGACCAGAATAAACTAGCAAAAGAAAACATGTGACCATGGCCATTACTCACCCAGCATGCATGTATGTTAAATGAAGCGTACTGTAGCCCAATGTGTCAGGAGGAGAAATGCAGAACCACCAGAATGCCTGTAAAGAAGAAATAACAGATCAAACTAGTGCTAATGGTGCCATTGATCCATTAGGCACCTGGTCTTGTTTTGGAGGGAAACAAAATGGTTGTTCTGTACATATTGCATTATGTTTGTACACAGAGAAAAGAATGAAAGAATACACATACAATACAAGCGTTTATAGAATAATCTTTATTATCATATATTACGGGGAAAATATTATCTACAAAATAAGTCTATGACCAGTTACCAATACAAGGGAAATCACTTGGAATGATATGGTTGACAGCATTGTCATGTCCCACCTGTGCTTGTGGCACAATCATGTTCTATCTTTGAATCATATTGTCTATTAAAAAGGGACACAATTGGCTTTTGTCACAGGAGACAGAACAAAAAACATCTTAAACAAATAGTTTAAAACAACGTAAACAAATGATATTCAAAGCAAATCCTAAAATGTAAGACTGTGCCACTTATAGTAAAGAAACACAAAAACTTCAATGTGGGAGAAAAAAAATCCTATAGTTGCACAGAGGTAATACTACTACTAGATAAATTGTATGGTTTGCATTATATAGTCGTTTTCTGAGATTAGAAGTTATTAAACTGCTACCAATGACAAAAGGTGTAAGCCAATTGCCATACATTAATAGACCACTATTGTCAAAAAATAATTTAAAATATTAGAAATAAAAGGTTCCGTCATATGTTATAGAATTCGCTGATACACTCTTTTGATTACAGTCACTGCACACCACAGTTGCTTACATTTGGACACTTGTCACTTCAATTGGGTGAATGGTTGTTTTATACAAAATGGTGACAATATGTGACGGCTAACAGGAAAACCACACTGTATACATTTAATCTATCGATACATATATCAAATCAAAGTTCCTTTAAGTGATGTCCAGATACAAACAATACAACATAAAAAAAGAACATAGCTCAAGGTACAGCAAAATCATATGAAATTATGAACAATTGCACTTACGAAGCTTCTTTCCTATGAATCTTCCTGTTTTATCCTAGTGCATGTGAACTTGCCCATTATAGACTGTTCCAATAAATATCTATCGTTATCACTACTGTGGCTGACCGTCAAGCTCCAAACGTATACAGCATGTCTACAGTAAAGCATACAGCGAATGTGCAACAATGTCTCAATTACACTTTTGTGAGAAAATGTTTGAAAACATTTAAGCAAAGGCAGGCCATGTACTGTATACTCACACATATCAAAAGCGCTTTTTCCGTGCTATGGCTATGAAAGGAAGCAGAAGAACATGCACTTACAGTATACACTTTTCGGAAATTCGTAATATCTGGTATATTACAGGCAATGGATTTCATGAGTGGCATCATTAGGCTGGCTTTTGTAGTTTAACACAATGAGGAAAAAATATATACCAAAAAATAGATGTCCTGCTCCCTTATTTTAAAGTAGTCACAAATTACATCCTGAGATGAGATTTACCGAGCAAAATATATATCACAAACGTACAGTATATGTGCAGGATTCTGCACAGTAATCCATCATATCATACCCTATTAGTTTTGCAAACTCATTAGCTTTATCCAAACCAATACTGTACATTTAACTGATGCTTATAAACAATACCATATACTCTCTAGAAAGTAATTCCATAATGCAATATTACAACAAAAACATGCATGTTTTCTTTTCTCTCAAGCAAACATTGGTGAATTACACCTTCCCTTTAAGCATTTAATGTGTAATGTGAATAGCACAAAATGCATTTTTCCCTTCACTGATGCCTAGCTGAATTTCTCAGACCCAATATGTTTTGCTCAGTCATTCAGCATTTTCAGTAACTACAACAACTGTGTAGAATGTTCTAAAGACCTTAAAGCACAGTGACTATGTTTCCAGCATAGGACACACAAGGCCATGCTATAATACTTTATAACACGTGCTGGTGTGGTAGGGAGAACACCAGGGACAGGGAGTGTGCCGGTCAGTATAGCTTTGACCAATATAGCTTTCCTCTTAGTTATGTTATTGCTCATGTTTGAGGTATTATCAAATAGTTCCAAGATGTTTGATTACAATAGGTGGCGCTACGGTCAATCAAGACTTTTGTAATATTATTTTTGCATGAACAGCTCTCCCTTGAGGTGAGATATTGAAACAGGTTTTTGTTGTGGTTCATCACAAACAGATTTTCTACAAACGGCAGGGGACAGTAGATTCAGAGTGTTTGGGCAGTTACAAGAAAGCAAGATACACTTTGAGGAAGTATCAACTGATAACCAATCTGAAAGAGTAACTGTCCATCTGCCAAGAGAGCGTACAAAGTCACACTGAGTAGAGCTGTACCTCGCATGACATGAGGTCTATGGCCTGACAGATATTCATTAATTCTGTCAAATTTATGGCTGTAGAAGGCCACAACGAATGAATGAATAGCATCTCCATCGAGCAAAGGCAAGACAACTTTGAAATGCAATTACATTTCAGCAGAATTCCCCTCGAGGACGATGAGGGGATCTCAGACAAATATAAGTTTATCTGTCTATTTGTCTATTACATCAGTTGGAGTGGCTTAATATGAGAATGTATGTGAATTGCCATAAGGCTTTAAGTCTTAACTTCTCTAAGTTTAGGAGGAGAGCACTGCTGGTCATTAAGTTTGGTCGTTTTGTTCCTGTCATCATTTTTTAGCTAGCCATCTGCTGGTCATAATCTGATTGAACAACCTAGCTACACCACCTACTGTAGCTACATGTGTTGTACAACCATGGGCTGTCCCTCTGGAAGAAGAGCATTTTGGTATCAGACACAAGATGCCAAATTATGAAAACATTGAAGCAGAGTAAAGCAGTGGTTTTGCTTTAGCGACTGCCTCTTTATGATTGACATCATTTCAATCCTCAATATCTTATGAATATGAACTGCACCTTCCAAATCATGTTGTTCCCTTCAAGTGGACAAAGTATTAGAGACAAAGTGATTGAATGGCTTTGATCAAAAGCATGAGCGACAAAGTATTGATTCATTTGTTTGCGCTTGATTTCAGTTGGGCAACCTTGGCTTGGTCCAGTCGAGTCTGAACATCTAAGGGCCTTTCAAAGAATCTCACTACAGTAGGCTCATTGAGTAGGGATGCCAACACCTGTTCAAAGGCAAAAGACCATTCCACCTCCTGGGGCTTGGGTGCCGTTTCCTGGGTGCTCGAAATGTCCGAGCTGCTCTCTGGGGAAATGGATTCTGTGTTCACTTTTAGCCCCTCTGGAGAAGACTCAGGGGACCTTATGGCCTCCTGGATACCATTTGGCTCCTGCAGCCTTCGTCCAACCTCCTCCATCCTCAAAAGCAGGCTGGTCACATGGGTCACTGCACGGTAGAGAGGCTCCTCATCTGGGTCACCATGAAAAAGGTTGTATAGGGTCTTGGAGAACTGGATGAACTGAGTCTAAGAGAGACAACATATATATATACGTATATTATGCATTTATGGTATTAGATAATGTGTCGTGCCAGCTCATCAATGATGAGTTTGAATTACCTGGTTAATTCTGGGTAAGTCCTTGATGGTCTCTTCTTTCTTATGTATCTCATCTTGCCATTGTTTCAGGTAGGCCTGCAAGTCTACTTTTCCTCTACCTGTACAATGGAGGAAAAAAAGATGAAACACAAACCAAGACACCATCCGTAAATTATATAATGACACGATCAAATCCGGTATAGTTAAGTTACTGTTCTAGCTGAAGAATAACAAGTGAGAAAATTAAGTAGAAATAATACCTCTCTCAGGACTTTTCCGTATCACACCATCCTCTGGGAGATCGAATGCTAAAATATGTGAACAGTATGTCAGCGACTTGAACACAGAATCTATTTATTGATAAGTGGATAACAGAATCACAATGGTGGCATGCATACACTTAAAGGACCATACTGACATCAATACATGTCATTAATTCATGTGTATTCATAACATCTGCCAGTGCCAGATATAGAGATATTGTACAACATATCCAAATTGTCACCTTAATGGCTTTATTTGTACACTCAACATTTGTTTTTAATGTTGTCCAGTATGGTCCTTTAGAAGGGTTATAACAAAGAAAGAAGTTTCAAAGGGGAAAAGAGCACAGCAAAGAAGCTGACCAGTCAGTTTAGTGAAGTGAGAACAGTCGTCAGTCATTGGAATAAAGTGCTGGATTCTTTGGTCCTTTGAATGCAAAGGACTACCTGTGAAGGCTAAAAGATTGTCTCAGTGAGTGCACTCACAAACACAGCACACAAGAAAGGATTGTTAGAACTGAGTGCTCAGATACAGGTCATTAATTGTTAAATTAATTGAGCCACAAAGCGATTGTGAATTGTAATGAGGCGACACAGCAATTGTGAATTGTAATGAGGTGACAAAATCATCTTTACAGCAAAAGAAACGTCATATACAGTACGACATATACAACTCAATATACACAAATAGAAAACTTTGTTTGTCTCAAGCCATTTTACTGTTAATTTAAGTACTCATTACATTGGCATTTCATGGCTCAATTATATTGCGCTTGTTAGTAGATTTAAAGTAAGTAATTAGCAAAGATAGTGTACAGTAGAATTAGAATACAGTGACATTTTAAAAACAAGCCTAGCTAGTAGTAACCCTAACCCTAACCCTAAACCTATGGGTGGTAGAAAGTAGAAACCTAACCCTACTCTAGCACACTCTTGTGCATCCATTTTATTGTTAAAAATGGATGCACTGCCCAGGCCGTAGCGTAACGGTCTGGGCACCGGACTGGTAATCCAGTCGCAGTGTGCCGCGGGTTCGACTCCCGGACCCGACACGGCCTTTACTGCATGTCTTCCCCCATCTCTCTCCCGTTTCCTGTCAGCCTACTGTCTGTCCCTTCAAAAATCAATAAAAGGCGTAAGCCGCAAAAAAAAAAATCTTAAAAAAAAAAAAAAAATGGATGCACTAACCTTTGTCTTATGGATGGTTATTGTGAAGAAGATTGGTGAAGATTATGAAGTTAGCTATGTCCGTTTAGAGACATAGCTAATAACATAACTAAAAGATTTACTTAAAGAGTTTCATCTTGGTCGGAATCAGGTATGTGGACAAAGGTATCTTTTCCCACTGCCTGACACCTCAATTGCACTCTAGTACCACAATGGAACCTGTCAGGTAAAGTGTGCTGCACTCCATATAGCCTCCGGCTAGCACATCAGCAGCTGTGAGTCTATCTTTCTATACTTCTATTGCTTAGCAATTAATGGTGATTGAAGCGGTTCTTCTCCCAATTACAACTGGTGTTGGAGCTAGTCATTAACAACCCCCACCCCTGCCTTTTAAACCAGATGTTGCCATGGCAAAGTTATTTCACCTTGTCCACACGCTATTTTTGCCATAGTATCTACTATCTGCCATAGTATCTAGCTCATCTAGCTATGTTTGATGTGTGATGTGGTGCCCCCAGAATAAAGGTTTTAAAAAATATATATAGATATTCCTGCTCTATGCAAGACTTCCTGAAGTTTGTTTCCTTTCCATGATTTTGAACCTTTACTGTACAGTATATAATATATAAGCCTTAACAGTATATAATAAAGATCAGTCCTCAAGCACAGTTAGCACACCACTACCTCTTTTCACAAGAAACAAACCAATTTAGAGTTGGGCGGCTTGGTAGTAACAATGTGTTCCTTCACTTACCTGGTGGCAGATGCAGCTTGAACAAGAACTTCAGTCTATTTGTGAAAGAGCCACTGTATAAAGTATCTGTAAGAGCAAAAGAGACAAACAGGGGGAAAGTGAGACTCCACATGGACCGGACAAACTCAGCACAAAACGTTCGGAAACTTAATTGGTCCATTAGTCCACTTTAATAATACCAATTGATATTGTATTTTATATAACATTAATCGTTGATTAGTCACCTTTACAACGAGGTACAGCTTGTAAGGAACAGGCTTTTGTGGAATGAGCAACACTGCTAAACATGTGGGTTGCACACCCCAAAACATTAGCCAAAAATGGCAAATGGTTGGTATTCAACCCTTGCTTTGAGTTGCTTAGTGGATTGAATGATTTGCACTCTCCCACAGTAATAAGGAAAAAAACAACACATATTGGCTATTTTTATGCTCATTGTTAGAGAACTCAGTTAGCCTCGCATTGCGATACTAATATACCACTCCGCTGCATCTACCTGGGGGCAAAATGCAGTGAAGGCAGATGAAGAGGCTAGAACTCAGTAGCGTCTGGAAGATCCATACGCAGCCACAACACCTTGGCATGGTATAGGGCAGTATCTCTCTCATAGACGATACAGAACTTGTCATCATTGAAGGCAATCTCAGTGAGATATCGGGATGAGATTCAATGCAGCGAGATAACGGGATGATAATCTGGAGCCAGTGGCGATACCATATCTTCAGAATCTGGGACCTAACTCCATCCTCCAGGATGACAACGACATCGCCCCCACAAAGCCAGGATCTTCACAGAGTACAGTACCTCCAGAATTTGGGAGTGGAGAGGTTGGAATGGAGATTCAATGCAGTGAGATAACGGGATGAGATTCTGGAGCCAGTGGCGATACCATATCTTCAGAATCTGGGACCTAACTCCATCCTCCAGGATGACAACATCATCTCGCCAGGATCTTCACAGAGTACCTCCAGAATTTGGGAGTGGAGAGGTTGGAATGGCCTGCCGTGAGTCCAGACCTCAATTGAATACTTGTGGGATCAGCTTGGACATGCTGTACGTCACATGCTAGAGTGACCAACAGAACCACGTTGGCTGACTTGCAACAAATCCTGGTTGAGGAATGGAATTCCAATCCCACAGCTAAATGTGGCTAGGTTAGTGACCAGCATGAGGGGGAGTTGCCAAGCTGTTGCGAGTACGTTTGGATCTCCCACCCGCTACTGAGTTCCATAACACTGAGTGTAAAATTAATAAAGTATAAGAATATACTGTGGGAGAGTGCAATCATCCAATCCATTAAGCAACTCAAAGCAAGGGTTGAATACCAGCCATTTTTGTGTTTGGGTGAAGTGAGAACAATACCAATTGGTATTATTAGAGTGGAGAAATAATGGACCAAAGTGAAGTTTCCGGACTTTAGAGTTTAGAATAGATCAAGGTATGGTAAGTGATGGGACGTTGAACAGAACAGCTAGAGAGAGAGAGGGCGAAGAAAGTGAGAGAGAGAGAGCATACCAAGGGCATAGCAGAACTCTTTAAAGTTGACGAGGCCATCCTGGTTCTCATCTATCAGGCGGAACACCCAGAGGGAGAGGGTGTTCTTGCTGGTGCAGAGAGGCCAGGGCTGCAGCAGGGAGAATAGTGTGCTGAACTGTTGAAAGCCCAGTTGGTACTGATCTAAATAGGCCAGACTGGGATCATGGTGCAACAGCGCTTGGCTGTTGATCATCCAATAGCAGCTGAGGAAATGCTGCCTCTGAAAACGGATAAGCAGATGTGTGATACAATTTTTTTTTTAGACATTCATATTTGCGTGACAATCATGTTGGTAAGAAAAGGTTGAAGCTAAAGAGTGTTCTAAAGAGTTCAGTCTAGATAATTACTAAGACTCACTTTGAACAATCGATAAAGGTCGTCAAGTTGCGAGGCGCCAAACTTCACCTCTTGTGACACTACACGAAGCTGAAAGTAGAGTTAAGATTTACAGTACTTTTGACACTTTTACGCTTCATTCAACCAAGGTCAGAGAGGAGACACATGTGAGACGACAAGGCAGGAGTCAGATATGTGCACAGACACCCTCTGAAAGCAGAGTTATTTAAATGAATCCCCAACACAACAGCAATGACGTAAACCATGCAAGTTGCAACAATATAAAACTAAATGCAACATTATGCACTCACAACATTTTGTTTGGTTGCATCCTCCAATGTCTGGATCACATGGAGTTTGTTTCTCTTCCGCAAACTCTCCACTTCCTCCGAACGAATGTTTCCATATTTCTGAACAGAATTACATGTTTAAAGTTTAAGAAAACGACATAATGACAGTCCAGGGCAGAATGAAATTATATGAATCCTTCTCTCTCTCTCTCTCTCCACACTATATATATATATATATATATATAATATATATATATATATATATATATATCTACTGTGTGTGTGCGCGTGCGTGCGTGAGTGTAATTATTAGATTTTACCTCGTAGGCTTCTCGGATGAGATCACTGATGTCAACCTTGAGGTGATTTGCTTTGTCATTATTGCCCACTGAGGCTTGCTGGACAGTGGGAGGCAATGGGCTATCTTTGTTTGTCACACTGTCAAAAAACCTGTCAGGAATGAAATAGCGCGCGCAGAGAGAAAGTTAACAAATGTTGTAATTATGGATACATTTATGCTTTTATTCATCATCTCTAACTAAACTTTGAAACAATCCATTTTGCCCCTTTTGACACAGACTTGTTCAGGACCGTGACCGCTTCTGCGTCGTCATGGCAACTGATCAGAGCCCCCATGTTGCTGTGGAGCACCGTCAGGCCGAGCTGCAGGATGGCCTTGATGCCGTCGTAGAAGAAGCAGTCGACCACGTTCACGGCGCTCTCGATGGGCAGCACGCTGATGAACAGCGTGAGGAACCAGGACAGGGACACGGAGCTGAAGAACGTCAGGTCCGTCATGTGCTCCACCAGCTGGGGGAGCTGCTCTCGGATCAGCTCCTCAAACACAGCCTGGTCCACCAGAGCACCTGTAGGAAATGCAGGCACTGACCTCAGAACAGGTCTCAATCGTTCTGGGGTCACAGCTGATCAATACTAAACGCTCAGCTACCAGGTAGGAACAAAACTCATCCAGGATCCAGTCCCCCAATGGTGGCATTGTGATTGCCCTCCCCAGATCATTACTCTAACCTTTAACTACACCCATTCCTAGACAAGTATAATGTTTATTATTACATATTTTAGCCAAATACTTACAGCAAGTAGCATTGTTTTTAGTTTCTACTCGGTTATTCTTCAAGATGTGTTATGGTGGCTCCAGGCTCCAGAATAAATGTATAGCACTGTATACGTACGCACTACGCACATGCATTTGCATGCTTCACCTGGGCCCACCTCCAGGACACCCCTGACTCTCACCAATGATACGACGGTTGAAGTAATCAGGCAGCATCCTCTCACAGACAGCCACTAGTAGCCAGAAGGCCTCCTCCTCTTTAGCGTAGAGTAGCAGAACAGATGTGAGAATATTCATGGCCTACAGTAGATAGAGGGGGGGGGGGGTATATGGGCATATTAATAAACATCCAATATACCTATGGGATTAATCACCAACAAGCAAATGATGCAGACATTTCTCCAGCATTGTACCTGGCAGTAGCCAATTTTGGGGTTCCTGTAGGCATAGGCAGTAAGAACCCTGCGTAGAGCAGAGATTCCCGTGTCACTCTGAAAGGCAGGGTGCTCTGGCAGAGAGCGGTGGAGGTCTCTCTCTATCTCATCTGTAGCCAGTGTGCTTGTGCCCAGGGACTGCTCCACCAGGTCAGTGTAATAGCCTGGGTGAGTGGCCATGTCATTTACAGCACCTAAAAACAGACAGCCGCCCCAACACATGGTCACACTCTATGTCTACGGTCAATCCAGAATTTCCTGCTGACAATATTACTTCAGAATTAATTATGTGTGACAGAATACATAAAACTCACATCCTGCTGACAATATTACTTCAGAATTAATTATGTGTGACAGAGTACATAAAACCTCACAATCTCAGTGTTCAATTATCAAGAGACAAAAATGTTTTTGAAATACCCGAGAAAAGCATCCATAGTTCTCCTCTCAACGCCTCTGGTACACCACGAACGATGAGGTCTCGCGTCTTTTTGGTAAAAAACATACTTGTGCCACGTCCGTATTCTGAGAAGTGGATATTCCACGACTGCTCTTTCATCTTCTCTTTAAGCTGTCAAAACACAAAAAGTTGTTTTTCCCCACCAGCCACAGAATTCGACTTCAACATTAATCGTGTGCCTCAGATTTCCAAAAGAAATAAAGTCTACTGGTGTTTACCAATTTGGGGTCGAGGTTTTCAACATCCTGAGGGTGGAACACAGTCATCAGGGCCTCAGTGCTGACTGCCTTACTGCTGTCCCTCTGCCCCACCATCAGGGTTAGTTCTTCTGGGTTGTCCTCAATGTGGTTGAGGAGTGACTGACAAACCCCCTGCATGGACTGCGGTATAAAAAAACACTGTTCATTGTGTGTTCACTGACGGTGACAAAGCCTAGGAGGTACAGAACAGGACAGCAAACAGCAGACTGCTACAGGGATGTCATCATTTTGTAGGTCAACCAGAAAGTTACTGCCACCATGGGCTCCCATTGCACATTGGAATACGAGACTGCTCGCCCCTTTACCAACTCGCCCCGGGCGTACAGCGCGGCCTGGTATGGCCTGGTATTCCTAAAGTATTCTAAGCACTGAGAATTGGTTCTCAGTGCACTCGTCATATACAGTAGCACTGACGAAGGTCTTAGGACCGAAACGTTTGCTTTTTAATTGCACTTTGAGCACAGCACTTTATGAGCATGATAAAATAAAATAAAAAATATTCTCTCAGTCTAAGGAGTTTTACTTCTATTTTTTATACGGTGAGTGAGTCTTTTTCTGTCAAAGTTTCCCTAAAGTAATCTAAGTAAATTATGCTTAAACGGTTAAACCTAACCTTATTCCTAAACTTAACCCCAGTAAAACTATGCCTAACCCTAAACTTATTTCTAACCTTATTCTCAGTAAAATATTATTATTCTCAGCCGCACCGAGCTGTCGGCGGAAAAAGCTGGGGCGAGATGGAATTGGGGCGACATGACCTGTTACCGCACATTGCACGTTTTTTACATTTTATAACTAGTTTTTTTAAAAGCACAGTTTAACGATTCACGGTCACGATATTAATGGCCGTAATACATAAATAAATAATAAAACGTCAAACTGGAAACATATTATGATCTCATGTGTATCTCCACTTACAGCTGCCCAGCCAATTAAACAAATCTATGGTCAGTGACAGTGACAAGTGAATACAGTACAAGGGGGAATTGGGAATCGGCATAGAACGAACACATTGGGAGAACAAGGGAAGAAGAACAAGACATTGCGTAACAAAAATGAAGGGATGATGAGCAGATCCATCCTGTAAACCAGGGGAAGTTACCTCAGCTTGCGCAAGGTGCTGTGGGCTTGCAGTCATCCCGCACCTGCTACGGATTGTATTGGCAAGCCGCTCATAGTCCCGGACCTCTGAGAAACGCAGTGCTCTCTTACCCCGCAAACACACCGCCAACGCCCTGCTGCTGCTGTCTGGCTTCTCCACACTTAGGATCTGCAAGAGGCCATTGTTCAACAGCACAAAATAAATAAGATGAGATACTGTTCAACTCCCGCTAACAGCTTGTGCTGTCTATTTCTTAAAACATAAAACACCAAGAACTTATTAGAGACGAGCTGGTTTCACAAGCGTATGCTGTTTTGTAACAATGCACTGTGCTTTGCTTTACCTCTCGCATGGGAATAATAACGTAGCACTGGCTCCCATCCTGACTTGCAAAGCACAAGTAGCTCTCGGAGACACAGATTTTGCCGAGTGTGTTGAAATGGCTGAAGGGGACCCACAGGAAGCTCTCATATACTTCTAACAGATTCTCCTCTTTAGGAAGTCTGAAAAATGCCCGGAACTGCTCACTCCTAGCATGAGTCTCCAGGCCTCTGGAGGAGAGCAAAACAAATGGAACGTCAGAGAGTGAACTGCAAATGGCATTTTCTAGTATCATAGTCCTCTCACACTCACATGTATGGCTCCAGTAGGCTACTGCTGCTGTGGTGTTCTGCACGCAACAAGAATGCCTCCTCCACCATCAAACAACAGATTCATTCGTCCAAAGCAAACCTTATAGTTTCGCTATTGTGCAGTAAAGAGGTTTGTCTGATTATTTTAAGTCTACTTTTGTGTTTGTGTGTCTAAAACTCATACACTAAGTATATAACAATATAGGCAGGCTATCAGGTGTTCTGTGCACATGTAGAAACACCATTACACCACTGCTATGCAGCCTTGGACTGAGTTTACCACCATTATTTCGGTAATAGGATTATATAACACAGTGCAGTCAGTGTAACAGTCAGTACCTCTTGGTAATCTGAAGAGGGTCAGAGAGGGCTGGTTCTCGTTGGAATGTCTCTTTATCAAAAAGACGCTTGATGGAGTAGTCAGCCAACTGTTCCATGATAAGGAAAGTTTCATTAAGGTGCAGCAACATGGAGAAATAGTGGTCCTCGCCATGAGCCAGAACATGGATGCTCTCAGTGAGAATGACATTAGTGGTTTTCTCCAGCCTCCACACCTCGTCCCAGGAGACGATCAGTTTCACTGAGGAATCACAAGAACTGTCCTTTAAAGATGCACTGATTGCACTGAAATTCAACTAGTGGCAATAACAACATGTGACAGGAGGATGTGAACTGAGCTCCTCAATATAGCTTGCTTAAAACTAATAATAATCACAATCATCATAAATAATCATCCTAATAAGCTATAGCATTGGAAAGAAAGAAATCAACCAGGTGCTCAGTGGGAGGTACAAGAGCACGGTTGGTGCTTCAAGGATCAACGGGGACTATAGAACAAGAAAGAAGAGGCGCGATCCGAGCGCTACAAAAAGGTAGTAAGTGAAGTACCCTGATTTGACATCCGCCCTCTCCGTTTTTACCTTTTTATAGTGCTCGGAACACCTAATTTCTTTCTCATAGCTATAGTATTGTTCTTAAAGTTTATATATTTTATATTTGGTTGTTTTTTTTGTCTTTTTCTTGTTATGCCCACTCTTTCTTCTTTTCCTCCTTCTGGAATGTACAATCTGAAGCGATACTGCCCTGCCCTGCCCTGTTAAAGTGTGGAATTGATGTCATATGTAGCCCATCTGAAGAAAGAGGACTATACAGAGACATTGGGGATGGAGCCACTTGGAGGGGGGGCGAGGGAGGGAAGAGGGGTGAAAAAGAATCTTAGGAATTGCACTTGTGTCATGTATACATATAAATGCTATCTATATTGTACTGCTTTTTCCAAATAAAACAAATATTATAAATAAAATTAAAAAAAAGTTGCATGTTAGTGATTAAAACAAAACAAAAAAACTATTATTTTTTACACTTTACTACTACTGTATGTCATACAATTATCTGCTAATTCAGTGGTGACCTCCCACAATAATCATATTTGAACTGGAGATCCCCCACCCTGACAACAAGCGCAACAATACGCACCTACCGTACGCCATAAGCAACATAATGTGCTGTAAACAAATCCGCAGTGGACACATTGTAGACCTGTATTGACTTACCTTCAGATCCGAGCAGATAGGAATAGAAGCAGAGGAAGTTTGTGCTCAGGTACAGCCAGCCCTGGCAGGGGACCCTGCCTTTCCAGTAGGAGCAGGAGTAGTAGGTGACCAGCTTCTCCTTCTGAGGAAGTTCAAACCACTTCTCGAACCTCAAAAGGGCTTCTCGAAACTTCTCTGGGTCATCCTCCTGCACCATTGACACCTTCCCTTCCTCAGCAATGAGGCCCTACAAAAAAGGCAGGAAAATGGTCACTGCTGGTTGGGAGCATTCATCAACTGAAGCATCTCCAAATTCTGTTGATAAAACTGTATATTCCGGCACTTTATGAATGAACTTTTATTGAATTAACTAAGCATCCGCCAATTAAAAAGAGCTGTGCTGCCTGACCAGATTCCCTTCAGTAGTGTGATCGTGATGCATCTTACTCTGATTTTGCCCTGCACAAAACTGGTAATGTCATCACTAGAGTCGAAGACAGAGAGTGTTCTCATGATGTTCTGCTGCAGCCATTCCCAGTGCTGGACGATCTCCTCTTTGGTTGCAGCTAACCCAACAACAACAACAATAGCAGCATCAGCTACAAAAACAAGAACTTCTGCAAAAATGTAAACTCACAACAATTTTAAATTATATGATTTCTTTTTTTTTTTGCAAATGAGGTAAAAGTTCATACCACATGCTATTGACCAATACACTTGCGAGTCTGGTGTGTGGTGTAGAATCCGAAAGGGCGCAACCTTGGATGTAGAATCCAACACAGTATCCAGAGTTCCCACAAGAAGCCCTGTAAATGCAAGCAAAGTTGTGACAGATATGAACACTTGACAAATGTATTCATGATGAAAGTATGATTAAAGGTGCTCTTTTTAAAGAAATCAGCAACTTCATTGCTGTGAGGACATGATATTCCCAGGGTCCATGGCAGTGCTCAATGGCCATGACATCTAATATTTTTATCTCTGACATGCCCTCTATGAATTATTAACAAGGTCACAGCTAAAACACACTCACACCAGCATTAGCATTACACAGGGCCCGCTTGGTTTGACACAGCTGTTGTCGCAGTAAATCACCACATATTACAGACAGAAAAACAAACATTATTCATGAAGGTGAAATCTCTGTAGCACTATCGGGAGAGATTCAAACAGGATACTTCAGACAGATGCAGGGGTCTTTGTTGGAGAGGGGTTCAAGTGCAACCACTGTCGATGTAATGTCAAGCAGTGATTAACGTCCACCATCATTACACTGCCCACATGCTGCAATTTGTTCATCCACAAAACCCATTCATTAGGATGGCGGTGACACTCGATCGGTCAGGAAAGGAACTTAAATAGGCTAAGCTTGGCCATCTAGTGGAAATGTCAGTAGAACTGCTTGAACTCCTTGAACTGTCAAATTACCAATACATGATCTGGATGTCAATCAAAGTTTAGAATAATTATAGTTAAGTATAGAAGTTTGGTATACTATGTCATAATGGGACCACGCCCACCCACATATCGTAGCCTAAACACGTACAGATCAGCCACATCAGATGGATTGGAAATGTAATGTTAACTTTAACAAAACAAGCATTTAATCAAATTCAATACCCGGATACTAGCTTTGGTCCATAGCCTTACTGCGCAGCAAGAGCAGGCTATGGACCAGCGCTACCCGGATAAACATACTAATGTTTAACATACCGGGTAACCGGGGTAGAACTAATGTTTGGAAACTTGAGAAGAGTCCTCATTTCACCAATCCTGTTACCTGTTGCAATACATGTCCACAACAGCACACGTCGTTCATATATCTGGCACAATACAGATTATGAAATCAATCTGATCACTCTGCATATTTATTTATTCATAATTATGCGATGGGCTGGGAATGCAAGTTATGCAACATCTGCTTGGTAAAAGATACGGAGTAGTGAAAACATGACGTTACCTGTCAAACCGCCTGCACCCTCACCATACCCACGTCTCCTTTGCAATATGAAATAATCATTATTATTCTCAGTGACCCATAATTTAAACGCGTTTTTAAGCAATATCTCCTCGGGTTTAAGCCACATGCTTCCGATGTCGATCATTGACCACTGACCAGTCGATCAAACGGAATTACCATGGACCCATAATGTCTCATGAAACATTAGCTAAACATAACATTACAGCCCTGACTATTTTGTTTGTGACTGCACGGATCCCTCCCTTCCCACGTCGACAGTACCGAAACGTTGCCAGAGTCAATGTTACAAGGCATTCTGGGATTGTAGTTTTTATGATAGCGCCCTCTCATGGAATAAACGGCGTTTCCCCAAGAAAGACAGAGACCAAAACGACTACTGTACTACTACTGTAATAACTGTAATAATAATAATAGGCTAATAACAATAGACTTTATTTTATAGCATTACATTTGTAAAACTTGCAACAGTTTCCTTTAAAGAATAAATCAAATGAAAGATATAGGCTACAATAAAACAAATTGACTTGATTTTGTCTGACTGGGACTTAAAATAATTATCTGATCTGTGTGTGTGTGTGTGTGTGTGTGTGTGTGTGTGTGTGTGTGTGTGTGTGTGTGTGTGTGTGTGTGTGTGTGTGTGTGTGTGTGTGTGTGTGTGTGTGTGTGTGTGCGTGCGTGCGTGCGTGCGTGCGTGCGTGCTTGCGTGCGTGCGTGCGTGTGCAGGGTTTTTTTTGTGTACAGAAATGTTTAACATAGCCTATTATAATTATGTTTTTTATTTATTTATATTTTAAGTTTAAAGTTTAAATTAATGTAGCAGGCTTGTATTACAACTAATGAATGAAGATAGTTAAACCATCCATCACCAGTGAGGAGGACTCCCCTTATAATGTGTAGACTAGAAAAGGTGCTCCTCGGAGCACAGGTCTCCGCCAGGTCAGGTAGGTTATTGTATATAATAGGCCAATGTGAAAAGGGTATACAGTTCCTTCTTACACCTTTCGCAGCGATTGGACGCTGCATTCATGAATTGTGTTTTCCAAAAATCTACCGGGCCAACTGCGCTGGAGATATAGCTATAGGAAACAGACGGAAAGACGTACACACAGACAGGGGCGTCAATAATTAATTTCACATGCAGTGTGACTGTGTGAATACAGATGGGTGTTTCATCTTGTGTTGGGTCTGTCTGAACCTCAGGACAAGGAAGGGGATGTAAGCAGCGAATGGAACTCTAGCAGTCTGTGGTCACTCTTCATTTTGGCATGTTCCAAGAGAGTATCCATCAACTCCTGGTCATTTTTGGCATGAAGGTGTCTGAGGAGGTACCACCTGGCCACCTGGCCCACTGACACAGGGCAGTCCTGGGAGGACATGTACACCAGGCGCTCCAGCAGACGCCCGGTTTCCCTAGCGGCCATCTTAGTGGTAAACTGAAGCAGAGCCTGGAAGAGGACCACCACGGGGGAGGATCCCAACTTCAGCACCTCGGTTGTGGCCTCAAGCACAAAGTCTTTCCAGTCATTACCAGGAACACCAGCCATGCAGGGTCTCAGGGCCAGCAAAGCCAGTCTGAGCAGGCTGGACATCTGGCTACTATGCACACCAAGCTGCGAGGCCAGCTGCAGACTCTGCCTGTACGCCGTCACAGCTTGGGACAGAAGTCCCTGGGTACGATAAACCTCAGCTAACCAATGCCAAGCTCCTAAGTGGTTGGGGTTAGCCATGACAGTGCTACTGAGCTGTTCAAGTACAGCCTTTGGTAGTGCGGTGCCACCTTCAGCCACAAGGAGGCGCTGACACTGCACCTGTCTGAGCAGCAGCACTACTGCTGGATGTTCTGGAGACACATTCAGCACCTGTGAGCAGAGGGCCTCAGCTTGGTCAAGCTGTCCTCCCAAGGTGAGACCTGTCACTGCCTGTTGCAGTACCCAGCCTTCCAGAGCCTGTGCTAGGGGGCGCTCCAACTCTTCCACGTCACGCACTTTGTCAGAGACCACTGACATCAGGGTCAGCTCCAGTCCTTTTCTGCAAGGAGCAGAGCCATAGAGGAAACAGCTAGTGTTTTCTGTGTGACAGGCAGCCATTAATCCCGCCCACGCCGCAGGGTCATCAGGACACATCAGCACAGCTCTCTGCATGGTCTTCAGTGCATTCCTGTGCCTGTCTTCTCTAGAGTGTCTCCCACTGGCCAGCTGGTTTAAGCCACGGTATAACAATGCCCTCTTTCCTTGGGTTACACTAGAAAGACTGGCCACGTGGCCGGCCATCGCTCCACCATTAGCTTTTTCGGGGCAGTACTTTGGGACCAGCCTAGACAGGAGGGCCCATAGAGATGGGTTGCCAGGATTGCTATGTACGGCTCTGGATGCCTCCCTCTGAACAGCACTGTAGTTACCCTGCAGGCTCAAAAGGGCACATGTGAGCAGACATTGCTGCTCCACAGCATCTCCTGTGGCCATTCCCAGTTTCAGCAGCTCTGTCAGAGCTGCGGTGGCTAGCGTAGCGTCACGGTGGACCAAACCAAGAGCGCAGAGGCACAGTAGAGACTCTGGGATAGGCTCCTTTAACATGGAGCATTTGAAGAGCAGGGTTTTAGCAGCGTCCAGGTTACCCTTCCTGTTCTGCAGCAGCGCCAGGGCTGTCAAGACGTATGCCTTCTCCTTCTCACTTGATGCCACCGCCAGAGCACGCTCATACGCATCAGTGCTTTGTGGGATGAGCCCTGCCCTGCAGAAGGCCAGAGCCAGGCCAGTCAGATCACAGAGGTCCTGCAGTGGCGTGGATGAGTACACACGCACTGCATCTTCCCATTGACCCAAGGTGCATAATGCACGGCCATAGCTGCCTAGAGCAAAAGACAGTTTTTCTGAAGGAGATGTTGATTGAAGCAGTTCCACAGCCCTCTGGTAGGCCTGCACAGCTTGCATCTTCAGCTGCAGATGTTCATTTAGGTATCCCAGCATAATGAAGGAATCGGGATCACACTGGATTCTCTCTGTGTACTTGCTTAGAGCCACCTGAGCTGAAGTGACAGCATTCATCTGGACAATATTGTAGCGATACAGCTCAGAGTCTCTGTTGCTCTTGTCAAGCAAAGTAGAACATACCCAGTAGGCATAGCCTTTCACCCCCTCTGCATGTGTGCTGCTGAGCTCTGTGGTGTGCCTAAAGAGATCCATGGCATCATGGTTTCCCACTGTCTCTGCTATCAGGGCCTGTCCAATCCAGCAATTGACATAAAGGGGCTCCAAGGACTGGGAAATCTTGAAGGCCTCATGTGAAAGCTCAATACTTTCCTTCTTCAGATACAGGGCACCAAGATTTGTCCAGGCAACAACATTATTAGCCTCTGCTTGAATGGATTTGATTAAGCAATGCTGAGCCAGGGAAAAGTTCTCGACTCCTTTGTTCATGGCAATCACTCCAAAAGTATTCCAATAGCTGTGGTTCCCACTGTCCATCATAATTGCCTTTTTCACACACTGCTGGGCCTTCTCCAGCAGAGAGCTTCCCTCCTCTGCAGGGCAGGATAAGTTGGCCTGGTGGAAGTAGGATAGCCCCAGGGCATACCAAAGGCTAGCAGCCTCAGGCATTAACTTCAGGGCACGGCCATAAAACCTCTCCCCAACCTTGAGTGTCTGGGCCTGGTTAAGAAGGTGGCTCTGGGTGGTGGGTTCTAAACCGGCCAACGGTCCAGGCACTAGAACTTTGGCTCTGTTTGGAGACATGGTTCCAATGGTGGTGCAAGCATCTCCAAGCAGCTTCCACAAACAGGACAGGTCTGGACGCAGTTCCACTCCTCTGAAGAGGTTTTTTATAGCCTGTTGGATGAAGTCAATCGCCCCTTCATCTCTGCAATCTTCTATCATACCTTTAGCCAGTTCCAACAGACACTCCCCTAGACCTTTGAGAGCAGGGACATAGTCCTCTCGTGCTGTGATCTGCAGGTACTCTGCAGCAGCCTCTTTGAATTTGCCCATGGTCTGTTTGATTGCAGCTGCCTGGTAGACACTGTAGATGGAGGAAGGGTGGAGCTGGTGGGCCTTGCCAAAGGACTTCATGGCAGCCGTGAAGCTCCTGCGGTTCAGGTAGGCATCACCCAAACACTCCCAACACACCCAGTCAACTGGGTCTTCCCTCAGAGCTGCCTGCAGATGGGCAATGGCCTGTGGGTGCTGTCCAACCTTTAGGTGGTAAAGGCCACTTCTCATCCAGGCCCACTTGGCCGAGCCTGGAGAGGCTTTCTGTAACACTGACTGAAGCATTGCCAAGGCCGTGTCCATGTCCCCTTGTTCCATACTGAGGTCCACAGCGGCAGCCCCTGCCTCAGCATCGCTGTTGTCCAATTCAAAGGCCTTCTCATAGCAGCCTTGTGCTCGGCCACAGTCCTTAGCCACCTCACGGTAGTAATGTCCAAGGTAGCGGAACACGGAACCAAGATGGGAGTCCTGCTTTGCTGCCTTCAGCAAGTGCATGTGAGCCTTTGTCCTGTCTTGACGAGTCTCTCCTCCCATGTCCCAGTAGAGCTGTCCTAAGAGAAAATAGTATTCCCCACAATCTGGGCCCTGGGCTGCTGCCTGCATGAAACTCTGTTCTGCCAACTGATGCTGATTCTGGGCTGACTGGGCAAGTCCTCTTAGCGCCAAGCCCTGGGACAAATTAGGGTCAGATGCCAGCAGCTCAGATGATATCTGGAGAGCGCGGTCCACCTGTCCTATGATCAGATACGCTCTTCCTTTAAAGACCATTAGAACAGAATCATTTTCAGCACCTGGGATCTCTGTGAGTATCTCCAGAGCCTGGTTTGCAGCCTTCTCATTCATGCTCCTCGCCAAGGCCTCGACCCTCAGCCTCAGGAGGCTGAGCCTCAGTTTCTCATCTCCAGACATACACAAAGTCAGACCTTGGGCGCAGGATGTGGCACAATCTGAGTAGCTGTGCATTCTGAGCTGGGTCATACCCAGGCTGTACCAGCCTGTACTGGAACCTATTTGTTTTAACCCTTGTGTCAGCTTCTTAACGGCATCTATATATTTGCCCTCCTGTAGAGCTTTGATACCCAGACCTAGATGACCTAAACCACTGTCTGGGACCATTTCCAGGAGCCGTGCAAAACAGTGGCTTGACTCCTCACTGAGGACACCGGTTTTTAGATAGTTAGAGCAGAGGACCTCCAGAGGATAACTGAGAGTTGGATAGAGGGACAGCATGTGCTCACACGCCTCTTTCATTTTGGCATCTTCGTGTGACAGTTTTGATAGACATTTGACAAAGTCGACTGAGAGCTTCCTGTGGTCCTCTCCTGGCACAGGGTTGGTGAGAAGCATGGCCCTTTCAAAGGCCGTGATTAGATGCTGTTGCGTTTCATTGTCCTGCTTCTCAGACTCTGTGCAGTCTGAGAGCAGACAGATGATCTGCTTCCACAGGTCCAGTAACACATTCTTCTCCACAGCCTCCTCTTCCTTCAGTTCAATACGCCGTCGGCAGACTTTAGCCAACTTTAAATATTCTTTGTCCGACTGATAGATGTCTGACAATTTTTGGATCACATCATAACATTTGTTTTTGTCTGTGCTGGCATACAGCTCACTGAGCCTCTGGTAGACGTCAGGTAGGTCTGCTTTTAAATCCCATTGGTCAGTCTTCTCGTACAGATTGGCCAACCCCTGCCATGCCAGTAGCTGTTCAGGTTCCAGTTCAATAGCCTTCCTGTACGCAGTCTGTGCCTGGTCTGGCTGGTCCAGCTCACTTGTCGCCAAGCCAGTGAACACCCACGCATTATAATTGTTCTTCTCAAGTTTCAAAACAGCTTTGCAGTGTTTAAGAGCCTCTTTGAATTCTTTATTCTTAATGGCCTCTCTGGCACTCTTTAGTGCTGTTTTCAATTCTTTACTAGACATCCTGTGATGTTGTCACGTCGGCAGCCCGTTTATTAAAGTAACCGTGTGCATTGGAAACCTGTGTTTTGTTCTCTGCATGAGTGCATGTGTGTCTGTGTCCTGTTTATGCCCATATATGGAGATATAAATATATATATATATATATATATATATATACATACAGTGTGTGTATATATATATATACACTGCCCCATCACTATGACTCAGACATAACCATATATAGATAGGTGCAACGTATGCATGAGGGACGGATGAGGGACGCATCCCAAACCTTTATAAATGTGCGGAATCTCTGCATGTCTGTCTGTCCCATCATGCCCATATATGGAGCTCCTTACAAAATATGCCTGTGTCCCCTGCAGCCCACACATCTCGGAGCATTCCAGTGAATGCGAGAACTAATGAACTTAATTCAAACTTGGCAAGTGTATCGCAGAGGACCCAAGGGAATGGAGTGTCAGAGGGGATTGTCCAGAAATCAGACAGTTACCAAAAGACTATTTTAGGCCTATGTTGCATAATTATGGAGCATTTGGATTTCACTTTGTGCTTTTTTATATTATTACACGCATGCTTTGACGTTGCAGACCATAGTGGTGTAATGGTTGTCACTTGTTTTATGGAATGAGCCTTGTACACAGTACACACAGTGATACCAGTGACTGAATGTAGGCACAGTGTTGTACCTCAAAAGCTATTTAGTACCCTGAATCAGAGCTATTCTAAAAGGCCACAGCCTCAAATGGACGACCACAGAATGAAAACATTTAACTATGACTATGTTGCTGAGAAATCACAGGCTTTTTGTGTTGTGTATATTTGTTGGGTTTCTGACGTAACAGTAGAACTATAGAATCTCTCATCCCATTAGGCCTATACCCTTCAGGAATGGGTGACATAAAAGTTTTATGTCACCCATTCCTTTAAGGTCCATTTGGAGGGTAATAATACATGACATTGTTCCGACCTCCTGTTAGTCCGACCGATTACTAACACTATCCCTAACCCGAACCCTAACCTCAGTCTTAACCGACCACGTAGATCGCTAACCCTAACATCAGTCTTAACCGGCCACGTAGATCGCTAACCCTAACATCAGTCTTAACCGGCCACGTAGGGTTGTCGAACTTATGGGCAGTTCCCCATTTGGAGAACCTAACCAAAACATTAAGAGGACAGATTGGTTTCCTATACAGAAACAATGAAGTCTTGTTTTTCTCTTGCTAGTAGAAAGACTATTGTTGTCTCCACCAGGCCGAAGGCATGTGGGGAGAGTATGTTTTGCACTCCGTCCGTCCGTGTGTCCGTCCGTCCGTCCATCCGTCCGTGAGCAGCTAATCTCGGCCACCGTTAACCCGATCGATGCCAAATTTTGCACACACAATCCCTGGATGCCAACGATGAACCTCTGCCCCAAACTTTCCACAACGGCCTGTTATAGCGCCACCAGGAGGCCGCTTTGTGCAAAACAAGTTTTTGCACAGTACACCTACAGATTTTGTCCAAACATCACGCAAATTGGTACACAGTCTCTCTAGAGCCATTCAACGAAACCGGTCTTTCAGATTTCTCACACTCCATCCTGATTGGTTAAGATTGGCTTCCAAAATTCACAGGAGTGCTCAGTTTCAAACAAAATGCTGCAAATCATGAGCACATCGCGTGATTTCCGTGAAATTGTGCACCCACATTCCCACTAGGCCGAGGACGAAATGCCACATGAACAATTTCAACTCAGACTCAAGGTGGCGCTATAACTGGCCGAAAAGTGTTTTTACCTCTAACTGCACGGATCTGTGGATAACTTTGTATGCCAACTCCCTAGAGGCCAAGGAAAAACCTTTGCCTGGAATTTTTCACATCTGCTCTTTATAGCGCCACCAGGAGGCCGACATATGTAAAACACATTTTCTATTATTACTCCTTCAGATTTTATCCAAATTTCACGCAAATCGGTATACACTATCTCCATAGTCATGTGATCAACACGGAGCGGCACCATTACGAACCTCCGGCCCAAATCTTCCTCAACAGCCTGTTATAGCGCCACCATGAGGCCACAACCTGACCTGCCCTGGTGGAGACCTGTGCCGATTGGCACTTTGTCTAGTTTATTATGTTTTTTCTTTTTTTTTGCTGTTTAGTTTGAGGGGCATGTGCGTGGCATTAGAATTGTATAGTTTATTTGAGTGTGCCAGTATTCCTAAATTTAGCCTGCCTGCTGCTCTGTGGGATTAGATTGGGGGTATTTATATTTTAACTGTGTATTTTTCAGTTTCCTCTTGGGCTAAAACATTTGTGCATATATGTTAACACTGCTAGGATTAGAAGTTTGATTGTCAGTGGGACCACCCATGTTCTAAATGACTAGTAGTGTGGGGCCGATTTATGAACGGGCTCTCCTGGACTGTACCCCATGGGCGAAGGCTGCTATAGGGGCCCCAGGATTAAAAAAATAATAATATCACTTTTAAACCCGATTCATGCTTTGTAGTAAGACGTCACACTGTGCACAGGAAATTACCGAGCACGTGACTGTGCGACAAAGTCCAAATCAAGCGCTGGAGTTTTTTATGTAAGACCTGGTTGTGTGTGTGTGTGTGCGGAGTTGAGGCATTACATTTAGTTTGACTCAGTTCCACAGATAAATACTGTGAAAATAGCCGATCTACAAGTTAACAGTCACAACGTTGCTTGTAGATAAGCTATTTTTACAATTTGTGCCTCTTTCTAATATTATTTGTCAATTTGGCCAGTTGATTACCTTTAATTCAGTAAAGGTCTTTTTACATTTAATTTATTTTCTCTTTTTTTAAGATTAAAAAGGTCTTAAAAGTCCTTAAATTGTCACTTCACTGTCTGGGCAATCAATTGGCCATGGCCAGAGGCCCAGAGCCTTATCTGGCTCCTTTGGGTTATCTGCGAGACTGCGACACATATGCCGAATTTGATTCTGTGCATTTATATATGGATTTTTCAAACCTGTGTTGGCTGATAAGCAACAGCAAAGTAGCTAACCTGCAGCACCAGTCACCTCTCCAACTCATTCAGAACAGTATTCACAACCCAAAGTTAAGTAAGTATAATAGCCACAGACCAAGCGTTGAAGTTCTAATCTACATCCTTCCCTAGCCCTGGTCCAAGGCTTACAGCGAGCCTCTCTCTGACGCCTTGTCGAAGTACCTTCCACAGCCCTCTGGTCATATTTCCACTCCCGTGCGCTGTTTTTCTAATACCAGCAAATAAACAAAACTACGTAACCACTCACCAAAACAAAGCCTGCTAGACCTTAAGGTAAAAGTCTATTCTCGAACCTGGGAAGCGTCTCAGGTCCCCAGTTTCTCTCTAAAATGCACTTTGTGCCATTTTAATAACGCAATGTACCCTGAATTTAACTGCGGTAACGCTATCCTACACTCGCGAAACGCCAGTAATGTGATCTATGAATGTGATCCTGGCGGTTCGCGAGTGTAGGATAGCGTTACTGCAGTTAAATTCAGGGTACATTGCGTTATTAAAATGGCACAAAGTGCATTTTAGAGAGAAACTGGGGACCTGAGACGCTTCCCAGGTTCGAGAATAGACTTTTACCAAGGTCTAGCAGGCTTTGTTTCGGTGAGTGGTTACGTCGTTTTGTTTATTTGCTGGTATTAGAAAAACAGCGCACGGGAGTGGAAATATGACCAGAGGGTTGTGGAAGGTAAGGTGTCAGAGAGAGGCTCGCTGTAAACCTTGGACCAGGGCTAATCCTTCCCCTGAATAATTGTCTCCACCAGGCCGAAGGCATGGGGGGAGAGTATGTTTTGCACTCCATCCGTCAGTCCGTCCGTCCGTCCGTGTGTGTGTCCGTCCGTGTGTGTGTGTGTGTGTGTGTGTCCGTCCGTGTGTCCGTGAGCAGCTAATCTCGGCCACCGTTAACCCAGTCGATGCCAAATTTTGCACACACACTCCCTGGATGCCAACGATGAACCTCTGCCCCAAACTTTCCAGAACGGCCTGTTATAGCGCCACCAGGAGGCCGCTTTGTGCAAAACAAGTTTTTGCACAGTACACCTACAGATTTTGTCCAAACATCACGCAAATTGGTACTGTCATGAACGGACTTAACCATGACAAAAATGGGAGACAACACACAGGAGTAAATGTCAAAAACAAGTATTTATTTTAACTTAGTCAATTAAATTATACTTAACAGGTGAAGTGGGGTGTGATTCATCAGTTGGATCAGTAGTGTATTGCATGTGTGGATGTGTGAAAGTGTAGTGTATGTGCAAGTGTAGCAACTCAGGTCAAGAAGTAACTAAAAGGAGCCACAGAACAAACATTGTTCCCTAGGCAGGAGAGAGAGGGAAATGGCCTTGACCAGCCTGCTTAAAAAGGCTGAGCCCAATTGGAGTCAGGTGTGCCTCCTCATCTAGGCACACCCCCGCAGGCTGGTCCCCTCCTCCTGCACATGAACAGAGAACAGCATTAAACAGGATGACAAACAGACACAAACAGGATGGGTCATCACATCCCCCCCCATAAGAGCGGAGACCAAACAGGTACTCCGTAACTTTTAACTTTACAATTACCCATCAAACATAGATACCTGACCCATCCTTCCAATCACCACCTCTGCAACCATGATACCTGCAGTAGCATTTTTAAGAGGGGTGAGTGACAGTAAAGTGATATACAGGAACCAACAAATATATACAGTTCATCTGTAAATAGATCCGAGCACTAACCTAGAATGCACACGATAGGGCGTCAGCCATTACAGTTTCATGGCCTTTTATACGCCGGATGTCCAAAGGGTATGGGTGATAGGCATTTAACTTTTTAGACAAGAAACCTAGTGGTTTCTCGACCATGTTATCAGCTTGTAACAAGACTGCACCCCCATAACTGGCATCTACCTCCTTATCCAGATGAGCTCTTTTTTCAGGAGAAACATGATAAAATCGCTGCTTAATTGCATCTCCAATTTCAACATCGTGCCCTATCAAAGGTGTCTGTGATCGTGTGTCTGAAAATAGTAAAGGATAGCTATTAACCATAGAGACCAACTCATTCCTTTTTGTCTCATCCAAGTGTCCAAGTACTTTGGGTAAAGCTTCCAATGCTTCAGAGTTGTTCAGGTGTAACCCAGCCTCATCGGCCGGCCAATCTCCCCCTCCCTGAACCTCCCCCACTGAAGAAAACCCAACCGTGCCTACGCACAATGAAGGCTCAACGCAAGGGACGTCACTGGAGTTTTGAGACGCCGACACCCGAGCACAGTATGGTTTCAACAGATTCACATGACACAACCTAGGCATCACAATCAAATAGTCCCGCTCAGAGACTTGCTTTTTCACTGTCAGTGGACCAGTAAAGCGCGCATGAACAGGAGAACCCACCATCGGCAAAACCACAGATTTCCCCGGTTGGGTACTTGTGTAAGACCGTAATGGGACCTGGGTAACCACATTTGGAGATTTAGCGCCAGCCCACACTTTATCCCCAGCCAAATCATTTCCAAGGACTATATCCACCCCTTCCACTGGTAACTCAGGGCGCACTCCCACCACCACCTCCCCACTGACCAACCTACAGACAATGCTCATTCTATGTAGGGGTACTGGAATTACCTGCATACCCATACCTCGCATTAAAACAAAATCGCCTGTGTCTGAAATGGAGGAGAATGGAATTAAGTCGTGACGGACATAAGTATGTAATGCACCCGTATCTCTCAAGATGTTAACTTTAACTGCCCTTCCACCAGGCAGTGATACAAAACCCTCTGAAAGGAATGCTGTGTACTCCGCCATAGGGTCACCCCCAGTGGAACACATGATATCAGAAACACCTTCCATGTTACCCATTAGCTGTGGTGAATGAACTGCCGGTGCAGCCAACGCGGACGGTTTGATTGGTGCACCACTTAACATCTTCTCTTTAGCTTTAAGAGCCAAACAATTTGCTTTCCAATGTCCACTTTTATGGCAAAAATGACAAGCATTAGGATCGTCCTGTTTTCCGGAACCATGTTCAGACTTGGAAGGACTTGAATCCCCCTGCCCCCAAAACCACTTTCCTGTACGAACTGAACCACCAGACTGAGGCAGACAGTCACCAACTGCACTTTTGTGTGTTAAACAGTATTCGTCAGCCAACACGGCTGCTTCCTGGGGGGTTTTCACCTTCCTCTCAGTTATATACGTAGCAATATTAACTGGCACACAGTTTTTGAACTGTTCCAGAGTAACCAACTCACGAAGCCCATTAAAGGTTTTAACCTCTGATGCTACGCACCATCTGTTAAACTGGACTAGCATTTCTCTCCCAAATTCCACATATGTTTGACTTTCCTCTTTCCTCCAATCCCTAAAACGTTGTCTGTAGGCTTCGGCTACCAACTCGTATGCCCGTAATACTGCTCCTTTAACAACCTCATATATTTGACTATCCATCACCGATAAAGAAGCATAGGCCTCCTGGGCCTTACCTGTGAGGACACATTGAAGGAGTAGAGTACGCTCAGCATCAGACCAATCCCTGGCGTCTGCCACACGTTCAAACAGGGAAAAGAACAAATCTGGATCTTTTTCTGAAAACTTGGGAAGTAATTTCAGGTTAGCACCAACATTAAACTGATTGGCTTCCTGAACCCTCAAATTAAACTTGTCTTTCTCCAGTTCCAACTTTTTCAATTCAATAGTTGCAATAGTTCTTTGCTTCATTTCTTCAACCTCTTTCTTCATCTCTTCAATCTCTTTCTCATGTTCAAGTTTAATTTGAAGCAATTCCTTTTGTTGCTCAAAGGTTAATTGACCTGAAGAAAAAGAAAAAGTTTTACCAGACCTCAATTCAGTTGGATTCTCATCCTCGGATGGGACCTCCTCCTCCTCTGGTAACACTTGCTTTCCCACCAAACCGTTGATCAGAACTATCTTTACCCTAACCTTTGACTGTTTGGCACAAACAACAATGTCGTAGTGTTCTGCTAGTTTTAACAGCTGCTCTTTTTTGCATCTATCCAGCAGCTCCATAGATGGAGCCTGAACAAATTCTTCAACTACAGAACTCACAAAAAACTGTGCAAAGGCTTTAACCAAAAGTAGCAATAGACCCCAGAGCCCAACTCCCCTACCTAAACTGCCTACCAAAAACTGACTGACTGTCTCAACCCTAGACTTCAGTGGCCCTCCCGAGTCCCCCCCTCCAACAAGGGCCGCTCAGTGGTACCACCGCATTCCAGCTTTTGTGGAACACAGTCTAAACCCAGAAACAAAAAAACAGTGAGTCCCATAGGGAGACCCACTGTTAAAAAGCTATCCGGGAGTTGGAACCCCAAAGACTAAAGCACCTTAAAAACTCAAAAACCTGCACAGAGAACACAAAAAAACGAAAAGTTCCTACTGCTCTCTCCCTCCCCCCAAACCAAATACCAATTCCCATGTGTGTCCCCCAAACACTTTGTTCCACTTAAGAACGAACAAACAAACAAAGCCTACGTTTATCAAACACTTGATAGAAAAACTCCAATAGGAGGTAACAACCAAATCTACCAATAAACTAGACTAGAGTGGCGAGCCCCCATCTTGTCATGAACGGACTTAACCATGACAAAAATGGGAGACAACACACAGGAGTAAATGTCAAAAACAAGTATTTATTTTAACTTAGTCAATTAAATTATACTTAACAGGTGAAGTGGGGTGTGATTCATCAGTTGGATCAGTAGTGTATTGCATGTGTGGATGTGTGAAAGTGTAGTGTATGTGCAAGTGTAGCAACTCAGGTCAAGAACTAACTAAAAGGAGCCACAGAACAAACATTGTTCCCTAGGCAGGAGAGAGAGGGAAATGGCCTTGACCAGCCTGCTTAAAAAGGCTGAGCCCAATTGGAGTCAGGTGTGCCTCCTCATCTAGGCACACCCCCGCAGGCTGGTCCCCTCCTCCTGCACATGAACAGAGAACAGCATTAAACAGGATGACAAACAGACACAAACAGGATGGGTCATCACAGTACACAGTCTCTCTAGAGCCATTCAACGAAACCAGTCTTTCAGATTTCTCAGACTCCATCCTGATTGGTTAAGATTGGCTTCCAAAGTTCACAGGAGTGCTCAGTTTCAAAACAAAATGCTGCAAATCATGAACACATCGCGTGATTTCCGTGAAATTGTGCACCCACATTCCCACTAGGCCGAGGACGAAATGCCACATGAACAATTTCAACTCAGCCTCAAGGTGGCGCTATAACTGGCCGAAAAGTGTTTTTACCTCTAACTGCACGGATCTGTGGATAACTTTCTATGCCAACTCCCTAGAGGCCAAGGAAAAACCTTTGCCTGGAATTCTTCACATCTGCTCATCCTGGTGGAGACCTGTGCCCAGAAGGGCACTTTTTCTAGTGTTTGTATTATAATTGGTTGAATGTTCGCCCCCCTGGTATATAGAGATGCTAGTGTTTGTGTTATAATTCATGTCTACTGACTATGAAAACAAAGTTCATCTGTGGAGCCAAAAGTATAGAAAGTATACTCATTTTGTAGATTAGAAAGTCCCATTTTACAAGTTTTCAAATGTATTCAATGTGTACAAATCTTTTGAAAATAGCAGATCTACAAGCTCACAATGCATTTGTAGGTCCGGTATTTTAAAAAGGCCAAAATGTATATTTTACTGAAGGGCTGAAGTGGTCAATGTATGTTTTGTAATAATAATAAAAAATCTGCAAAGTAAACTAACTAAATTTGTCAAATAATTGTCGTGGAGTAAAGGTACTATATTTGTCTCTGAGATGTACGTAGTGAAAACTATTGCAAACCCTCCAGTATAAAAGTCCAATTTCCCTCAAAAGTGTACTTTAATGTACTTTACGACACTGAGCACATTAATGAACCTTGAATCAAATGAACCATGTAAATACAACAAATTGAGCAGAGCACTGCAGGGAGTTGAACCCCATTCCGGTAAACCAGAAGTACCACAACCAGTGCCTTGGTTTTTGTTTTGTTTTACGAGGTCCATTCGTTGAAATGTAAATTTTGCATTTTAACAGTAAAGTAATTTCACAATTTACATTGTAGGCAATGATTAATTACGGTATGGCACCAGGCCAAAGCCATGGGGAGAGAGTATGTTTTGCACTCTGAGTGTGTGTGTGTGTCTGTCAGTTTGTTAACAGCTAATCTCCGGCACCATTAACCCGGTCGATGCCAAATTTTGCACACACACTCCCTGGATGCCAACGATGAACCTCTGTCCCAAGTTTTCCAGGACGGCCTGTATAGCACCACACATTTTTTTATGCCCTCCGAGACTATGGACTTTAGCCTTTCGCTTTTCCGTGATTTTCACCTTTTTTCAAATCCTAAACAATGATGAAGAATCGCGCACTATAGCATGCCACTTAATGACCTTGACCAATATCAATGACCTTGAGCAGTATAAATGAACTTCAATAAGACTAGTAAATGACCTTGAGCAGTATAAATGACCTTGAGCAGTATAAATTAACTTCAATAAGACTAGTAAATGACCTTGACCAGTATAAATGACCTTGAGCAGTATAAATGAACTTCAATAAGACTAGTAAATGACCTTGACCAGTATAAATGACCTTGAGCAGTATAAATTAAATTCAATAAGACTAGTAAATGACCTTGACCAGTATAAATGACCTTGAGCAGTATAAATGACCTTGAGCAGTATAAATTAAATTCAATAAGACTAGTAAATGACCTTGACCAGTATAAATGACCTTGAGCAGTATAAATGAACTTCAATAAGACTAGTAAATGACCTTGACCAGTATAAATGACCTTGAGCAGTATAAATGAACTTCAATAAGACTAGTAAATGACCTTGACCAGTATAAATGACCTTGAGCAGTATAAATTAAATTCAATAAGACTAGTAAATGACCTTGACCAGTATAAATGACCTTGAGCAGTATAAATGAACTTCAATAAGACTAGTAAATGACCTTGAGCAGTATAAATGACCTTGAGCAGTATAAATTAAATTCAATAAGACTAGTAAATGACCTTGACCAGTATAAATGACCTTGACCAGTATAAATGACCTTGAGCAGTATAAATTAAATTCAATAAGACTAGTAAATGACCTTGACCAGTATAAATGACCTTGAGCAGTATAAATGAACTTCAATAAGACTAGTAAATGACCTTGACCAGTATAAATGACCTTGACAAGTACAAAATGACCTTGACCAGTATAAATGACCTTCACCAGTATAAAAGACCGTGACCAGTATATGACTGTGACCAGTATAAATTACCTTCATGAGACTAGTAAATGACCTTGACCAGTATAAATGACCTTCATAAGACTAGTAAATGATCTTCACCAGTATAAATGAACTTGACCAGTATGCGGTCCGTGACCATGGACTATAGCCTTTCACTTTTCCTTGATTTTCACCTTTTTTTTAAATCCTCAACAATGATGAAGAATCGCGCACTATAGCGCGCCACTCAATGACCTGAGACCACAACAGGTATAAGAAAGACGTTCTGATCTTCATCAGGTCATGTGTACACAAAACATACACTTTTATACTGGGAGTGCCCCCATTAACCAATCAAAACACCACATTTTGGTGCCCCTCCCATCACTGCAGGTGTGACACGTCAACCCTGAGTGAGTAGGTGGGGACCCAGACATATTGATGTAAATATAGTCTGTTCAGAAATGTTAGTGCCTCTCATAGAGCTTGTAGGTGATGCAGAGGAGGGAAATGGGTCGGTAGCTCTTCAGGGATAATGGGTCTTTGCCAGGTTTAGGGATTGCAACCACTTTGGCCTTTTTACAGACAGAAGGGATGGTTTTCTGTGCTATGCATGTGTTCAGCATCCCCACAAGCCAGGTCTTTGCGTTAGGTCCCAGGTGCTGTATAATTTCTGCCAGTATGTCATCAATCCCTGCTGCTTTTCCGGGTTTCAACCTTCCCATTGCAGTTTCGAGTTCTTCTAGGTCGAAGGGTTTGGTTTGAGGGCTGGCTGATTGTGGTTGGTCTGATACCACTGTGCGATGGTATTCTATGTGGGTCGGTGGCGGTGTTGGTTACGACTGTTGGCCACCAGTTGTGACCAACACCGCCACCGACCCACAGGAGAATACCATCGCACAGTGGTATCAGACCAACCACAATCAGCCAGCCCTCAAACCAAACCCTTCGACCTAGAAGAACTTGAAACTGCAATGGGGAAGTTGAAACCCGGAAAAGCAGCAGGGATTGATGACATACTGGCAGAAATTATACAGCACCTGGGACCTAACGGAAAGACCTGGCTTGTGGGGATGCTGAACACATGCATAGCATAGACAACCATCCCTTCTGTCTGGAAAAAGGCCAAAGTGGTTGCAATCCCTAAACCTGGCAAAGACCCATTATCCCCAAAGAGCTACCGACCCATTTCCCTCCTCTGCATCACCTACAAGAGAGGCTGCTACTCCAACGCCTCATACCACTCATAGACACCAAGCTGACTAAAGACCAAGCTGGTTTCCGTCCCGTCCTGTGCTGGACAGAGCTCAACCTCACCCAACACATTGAGGATGGGTTTGAGGGAAAACAAATAGCTGGAGCAGCAACTGGAGGGCGAAGCAAGCACGCAGGCAGCTTGTGCCTGCCTGCGTGCCTGCCTGCCTTCCTCATGTGGAAGCTGCATAGTTGACTTTGTGTGTGTCTTTCTTTTTCTGTCTGTCTTTCTTAGGATGAAGATCAAGGTAGACGCCGTTGGAAGGCTCAACACAAGCCGATGCCCCTAGAGATCCATCCCAAAGCTTCCCTCAGGGAGCCCAGCAAGCCAGCTAGCCAGCAAGCCCACCCAGTCAGCCAACGCAGCCAGCCAGCTCCGCCAGTCAGCCAGTGTAGAAAGTCAGGCTGACAAGCCAGAGCATATCAGCCCTTGCAGTCCGCCATTGCAGCCATACCAGCCTTGCTCAGTCAGCTCAGCCAGGCCTCTCTCGAGGCCTGGCTCTCTGTCTGCCTGGCCCGGTCTGCCCTGCCCTGCCTTGCAGCAACAGAACCAGCCTTGCTAGCAAGCCAGCCAGCTCAGAATACGAGCTCAGCAAGCCAACGCAGCTGGCAAGCACGCAGTTAGTCTAAACCAGTTTCAGACAGGCAGGCCAAGGCAGACAGACAGGAAGACCGAGGCGCCTAGGCAGGCAGACAGGCCAGGAAGGCAACAAAGTGCAGGCAGGGGGACTATCCGGCCTAAGGCTGCGCTGCAAGGGTTGGAGCCTGGCCAGCTCCTGCTGGTCTTGGCTGAGTGGCTGTGGCTGCACAGTAAGGCTGCGGTAACCTAGTCTGGGCTTGCTGCTGCACTGGCTTGCTCAGCTCGCATTCTGAGATGGCTGGCTTGCCAGAAAGGCTGGTTCTGTTGCTGCAAGGCAGGGCAGGGCAGACCGGGCCAGGCAGACAGAGAGCCAGGCCTCGAGAGAGGCCTGGCTGAGCTGACTGAGCAAGGCTGGTATGGCTGCAGTGGCTGACTGCAAGGGCTGATATGCTCTGGCTTGGCAGCCTGACTTTCTACACTGGCTGACTGGCGGAGCTGACTGGCTGCGTTCGCTGACTGGGCAGGCTTGCTGGCTAGCTGGCTTGCTGAACTCCCTGAGGGAAGCTTTGGGATGGATCTCTAGGGGCATCGGCTTGTGTTGAGCCTTCCAACGGCGTCTACCTTTATCTCCGTCCTAAGAAAGAAAGACAGAAAAAGAAAGACACACACAAACCCAACTATGCAGCTTCCACCTGAGGAACCGAGACGCGAAAAAAGAACTGAGCGTCACTTGGGATGGTCACAAACTCTCCAACCATACCCACCCCATGTATCTTGGAGTTACACTGGACAGGACACTCTTCTTCAAAAAACACCTGGAGAACACAAAAGCCACGGTCAACACCCACAATAACATCCTGTGAAAACTAGTGAACTCCAAGTGGGGTGCAGACCCACAAACAATCCGTGCAACTGCCATGGCCCTGTCTTTCTCTACAGCAGAGTATGCCTGCTAAAACTGTTGGCCACCAGTTGTGACCAAGACCGCCACCGACCCACAGGAGAATACCATCGCACAGTGGTATCAGACCAACCACAATCAGCCAGCCCTCAAACCAAACCCTTCGACCTAGAAGAACTTGAAACTGCAATGGAAAAGTTGAAACCCGGAAAAGCAGCAGGGATTGATGACATACTGGCAGAAATTATACAGCACCTGGGACCTAACGCAAAGACCTGGCTTGTGGGGATGCTGAACACATGCATAGCACAGAAAACCATCCCTTCTGTCTGGAAAAAGGACAAAGTGGTTGCAATCCCTAAACCTAGAAAAGACCCATTATCCCCAAACCGACCCATGTCCCTCCTCTGCATCACCTACAAGCTCTATGAGAGGCTGCTACTCCAGCGCCTCGCTGCCACTCATAAACACCAAGCTGACTAAAGACCAAGCTGGTTTCCGTCCCGGCCGCTCCTGTGCTGGACAGAGCTCAACCTCACCCAACACATTGAGGATGGGTTTGAGGGGAAACAAATAACTGGAGCAGCATTCAGAGATCTCTCTGCTGCCTACGACACTGTCCAACACCGCACAATGGTCAGGAAAAGCCTCCTCAACAACAGGCGCTTCTATGTCCAGTTAAATGACCATAGGAGTAAATGGAAAGCCCAAAAGAACGGCCTCCCACAAGGTAGCGTGCTCGCCCCCCTCCTTTTCAATATCTACACAAACGACCAGCCACTACCCAATGCCTAATGCCAGCGTTTCATCTACGCCGACAACCTCTGCATTATGACCCAACAAGCAGACTTCCAGAAGATTGAGTCTGTCCTTGAAAGTGCCCTCCAAGAAATGTCAAGCTACTACAATACAACCACCTGAAACCCAACCCATAGAGAACACCTCACACACACATAATTTCCTTTCGTGGCTGTTTACATTCGAGGGTCGCTGGTACTCTCGAACGGAACAGTTTAACGTCATGCCCAGGACGAAAAGATATAGAGAACACCAACATGACAAATAACAGCAGGAAGGCATGGGCCACAATCCACCGTCTTGGCAAAGACCACACCACCCATAATTCACAACAGTCACAGCAAACTCTGTTGCATCACAACTGGTGTAGGTATTGGATGGAGCCCGCAGACCACAGGTATAAGAAAGACGTTCTTTATTGAAATACTGACAACGTTTCGATCTATTTGATCTTCATCAGGTCATGTGTACACAAAACATACACTTTTATACTAAGGGAGTGCCCCCATTAAACAATCAAAATACCACATTTTGGTGCCCCTCCCATCACTGCAGGTGTGACACGTCAACCCTGAGTGAGTAGGTGGGGACCCAGACATATTGATGTAAATATAGTCTGTTCAGAAATGTTAGTGCCTCTCATAGAGCTTGTAGGTTATGCAGGAGGGAAATGGGTCGGTAGCTCTTCGGGGATAATGGGTCTTTGCCAGGTTTAGGGATTGCAACCACTTCGGCCTTTTTCCAAACAGAAGGGATGGTTTTCTGTGCTATGCATGTGTTCAGCATCCCCACAAGCCAGGTCCTTGCGTTAGGTCCCAGGTGCTGTATCATTTCTGCCAGTATGCCATCAATCCCTGCTGCTTTTCCGGGTTTCAACTTTCCCATTGCAGTTTCACGTTCTTCTAAGTCGAAGGGTTTGGTTTGAGGGCTGGCTGATTGTGGTTGGTCTGATACCACTGTGCGATGGTAATCTATGTGAGTCGGTGGCGGTGTTGGTTACAACTGTTGGCCACCAGTTGTGACCAAGACCGCCACCGACCCACAGGAGAATACCATCGCACAGTGGTATCAGACCAACCACAATCAGCCAGCCCTCAAACCAAACCCTTCGACCTAGAAGAACTTGAAACTGCAATGGGAAAGTTGAAACCCGGAAAAGCAGCAGGGATTGATGACCTACTGGCAGAAATGTTACAGCACCTGGGACCCAACGCAAAGACCTGGCTTGTGGGGATGCTGAACACATGCATAGCACAGAAAACCATCCATTCTGTCTGGGAAAAGGCCAAAGTGGTTGCAATCCTTAAACCTGGCAAAGACCCATTATCCACAAAGAGCTACCGACCCATTTCCCTCTGCATCACCTACAAGGCTATATGAGAAGCTGCTACTCCAACGCCTCGTTGCCACTCATAGATACCAAGCTGACTAAAGACCAAGCTGGTTTCCGTCCCAGCCGCTCCTGTGCTGGACAGAGCTCAACCTCACCCAACACATTGAGGATGGGTTTGAGGGGAAACAAATAACTGGAGCAGCATTCAGAGATCTCTCTGCTGCCTACGACACTGTCCAACACCGCACAATGGTCAGGAAAAGCCTCCTCAACAACAGGCGCTTCTATGTCCAGTTAAATGACCAGAGGAGTAAATGGAAAGCCCAAAAGAACAGCCTCCCACAAGGTAGCGTGCTCGCCCCCCTCCTTTTCAATATCTACACAAACGACCAGCCACTACCCAATGCCTAATGCCAGCGTTTCATCTACGCCGACAACCTCTGCATTACGACCCAACAAGCAGACTTCCAGAAGATTGAGTCTGTCCTTGAAAGTGCCCTCCAAGAAATGTCAAGCTACTACAATACAACCACCTGAAACCCAACCCATAGAGAACACCTCACACACACATAATTTCCTTTCGTGGCTGTTTACATTCGAGGGTCGCTGGTACTCTCGAACGGAACAGTTTAACGTCATGCCCAGGACGAAAAGATATAGAGAACACCAACATGACAAATAACAGCAGGAAGGCATGGGCCACAATCCACCGTCTTGGCAAAAACCACACCACCCATAATTCACAACGGTCACAGCAAACTCTGTTGCATCACAACTGGTGTAGGTATTGGATGGAGCCCGCACACCACAGGTATAAGAAAGACGTTCTTTATTGAAATACTGACAACGTTTCAATCTATTTGATCTTCATCAGGTCATGTGTACACAAAACATACACTTTTATACTAAGGGAGTGCCCCATTAAACAATCAAAATACCACATTTTGGTGCCCCTCCCATCACTGCAGGTGTGACACGTCAACCCTGAGTGAGTAGGTGGGGACCCAGACATATTGATGTAAATATAGTCTGTTCAGAAATTATAGTGCCTCTCATAGAGCTTGTAGGTGATGCAGGAGGGAAATGGGTCGGTAGCTCTTCATTGATAATGGGTCTTTGCCAGGTTTAGGGATTGCAACCACTTCGGCCTTTTTCCAAACAGAAGGGATGGTTTTCTGTGCTATGCATGTGTTCAGCATCCCCACAAGCCAGGTCCTTGCGTTAGGTCCCAGGTGCTGTATCATTTCTGCCAGTAGGCCATCAATCCCTGCTGCTTTTCCGGGTTTCAACTTTCCCATTGCAGTTTCACGTTCTTCTAAGTCGAAGGGTTTGGTTTGAGGGCTGGCTGATTGTGGTTGGTCTGATACCACTGTGCGATGGTAATCTATGTGAGTCGGTGGCGGTGTTGGTTACAACTGTTGGCCACCAGTTGTGACCAAGACCGCCACCGACCCACAGGAGAATACCATCGCACAGTGGTATCAGACCAACCACAATCAGCCAGCGCTCAAACCAAACCCTTCGACCTAGAAGAACTTGAAACTGCAATGGGAAAGTTGAAACCCGGAAAAGCAGCAGGGATTGATGACCTACTGGCAGAAATGTTACAGAACCTGGGACCCAACGCAAAGACCTGGCTTGTGGGGATGCTGAACACATGCATAGCACAGAAAACCATCCCTTCTGTCTGGGAAAAGGCCAAAGTGGTTGCAATCCTTAAACCTGGCAAAGACCCATTATCCACAAAGAGCTACCGACCCATTTCCCTCTGCATCACCTACAAGGCTATATGAGAAGCTGCTACTCCAACGCCTCGTTGCCACTCATAGATACCAAGCTGACTAAAGACCAAGCTGGTTTCCGTCCCAGCCGCTCCTGTGCTGGACAGAGCTCAACCTCACCCAACACATTGAGGATGGGTTTGAGGGGAAACAAATAACTGGAGCAGCATTCAGAGATCTCTCTGCTGCCTACGACACTGTCCAACACCGCACAATGGTCAGGAAAAGCCTCCTCAACAACAGGCGCTTCTATGTCCAGTTAAATGACCAGAGGAGTAAATGGAAAGCCCAAAAGAACGGCCTCCCACAAGGTAGCGTGCTCGCCCCCCTCCTTTTCAATATCTACACAAACGACCAGCCACTACCCAATGCCTAATGCCAGCGTTTCATCTACGCCGACAACCTCTGCATTACGACCCAACAAGCAGAGTTCCAGAAGATTGAGTCTGTCCTTGAAAGTGCCCTCCAAGAAATGTCAAGCTACTACAATACAACCACCTGAAACCCAACCCATCAAAAACCCAACTATGCAGCTTCCACCTGAGGAACCGAGACGCAAAAAAAGAACTGAGCATCACAAACTCTCAAACAATACCCACCCCATGTAACTTGGAGTTACACTGGACAGTTTAACGTCATGCCCAGGACGAAAAGTAATAGAGAACACCAACATGACAAACCCTACACTTAAACCCTCTATATTTAATTCTGGACAGGAATCCTGTATTGCAGGGGTGCCCAAAAGGTACATTGTGATCTACCAGTAGATCACAAAGGCTGTGCAGGTAGACCATATGGCATGCCCCTGTATATAATCTATCACTTGAATTAAGGTGACTTGACACCAGCTCAAATGTTGCACACAAACATCAGTAGCAAAAGTACAAAGTTATTGTGACAGTAATAATTGCTATAGTGTGTGTTCAGTAACAGGAATATTCCTGTCTCTCCAGCTCTTTAATAAATATAAAAGGGTTTAATCAGGAGTTGTAGTAGCCACAGGGTAATCTAAGCGGTGGATATTGCTCTTGTCTTCATGTCTTTATGTATGTCAATTGTGTTGTTTGTGTTATGTCAAATGCGTGTATATGTGTTCTGCATACATGGCTGCTGTGTTGCAAGATAAATTTCTGAACTGACAATAAAGTACCATATCATATATATCATATCGTCACCTTATTAAACTAATGGCCTAAGTAATCTTTTGGCCTAAATCACCACCTGGTGATGCTGGCCACCTCTGGTAAAATCGCCCAAGCCCTAATGTAAAAGGCCTTCCGTTACACCCTATTCAAACAATGGCCTATGTCAAGAGGGAGACTTAGGCCATATTATTTTGCCTAAGTCATAATAAAATGTGACTTAGGCCATTTTAACACACCTTTCAAAATGGGAGTGAATGGGATTGGGAGGTACTGTTACCATGGGACTGATAGAATGGGAGTGAATGGGACTGAATGGGAGTGAATGGGAGGTACTGTTACTATGGGACTGATACTATGGGAGTTAATGGGACTGAATGGGAGTGCATGGGAGTGAATGGGAGGTATTGTTACTATGGGACTGATACTATGGGAGTGAATGGGACTGAATGGGAGGTACTGTTAATATGGGACGATACGATGGGAGTGAATGAGACTGAATTGGGAGTGAATGGGGTGTACTGTTACTATGTGACTGAATGGGAGTGAATAAAAGTGAATGGGGAGTGAATGGGACTGAATCGGAGTGAATGGGAGTGAATGAGAGGTACTGTTACGATGGGACTGTCACTCCCATTCAGAGTGAAAGGGAGTGAATGGGAGGTACTGTTACTATATGGGACTGTCACTCCCACTCACTCCCATTCAGAGTGAATGGGACTGAATGGGAGTGAATGGGAGGTACTGTTACTATGGGACTGTCACTCCCATAGTATCAGTCCCATAGTAACAGTACCTCCCATTCAGTCCCATTAACTCCCAATCACTCCCATAGTAACAGTACCTCCCTTTCAGTCCCATTCACTCGAAATTCACTCCCATTAACTCCCCTTCAGTGTCAAATGTCTTTGTGCTCTGATATTATTTTAAACACTCTGAGGCTGACCCTAAACCATGGTCTATTAAAAATAATTGGAATAAAATATTTTGCCTAAGTCACTTACTGCAGAAGTAATTTGGCCTAAATAACGTTTATAATTGCCTAAGTTAAAATGGCATGTTCAGATATTGGCCTAAGTCATTTTATCCTTACATGTTACATGATTGACATACACCTTTATTTGTATGTCAAGTCATATTTTTTGGAATTGAAATAATTTTAGAAATATAATATAGGCCTATTCTACATTTGGCACAGTTTTTTGTGTTTCCTGAAAACCTTGAAGGCAATTAGTTTAATAAGGTGACAATATTTAAAAAAAAAAATCAGGTAGGTGACACATTTTCAGCCAATCAGGAGAAAGTAGCTATTTATGTTCCAGTTCTAATTTTGTCTGTTACAGTCATTACAATTCCACTTGTTTAATCTGTATCCTGACTGCGTTCCTGATTGGATAAAATTGCAGTTTCAGAAAATGCTTTTTCTGTTTAACAAAAAGCTGGAGAGACCGGGAGACCTCTGTTACTGAACAAACACTATAGCAATGATTACTGTCACAATATAGAGCTATTTAACACAATATAGCAATGATTACTGTCACAATATCTATTTAACACTGTTACTGAACACACTATAGCAATGATTACTGTCACACTATAGAGCTATTTAACACTGTTACTGAACACACTCTATAGCAATGAATGATTACTGTCACAATACAGAGCAATTTAATTTAGGTAACCAAATGGACCCCAATAGTAGATCTTTACACTCTCAATAGTTCAATTGTTGTTAAGCATCTGCTTAATTTCCAAAAAACTACACAATTAGAGAATGTAGAAGATTGCTACTTTTGATCCTTTGATTATGTAGGCTCGAGGATCGTTTGCTTTTGCCTGAAGGCTGGCGTGCTTTGATGACGCAGTGTTGTGATGCGCCAGTGTTGGCTGTGATCAGTTGTTGTGGGGATTTATAATAAACGGAGCGACCGGTGGCGTTCCAATGATAAACTCCTTGTCATCTATCCTTATAAAGAGAGTCTAAAGCCTGCATATTCTTCTAGCTGCGGCCGGCGCTACAATTATATAATGCTGATTGTAGCATAGCCATAGTGGTTAGTGACTGAGCTTTGTTAACATGAGTGCCCGAAATCGTTTCCCTCCAATTTCAAAGAATGTTTGTTGCTTCCCGACAATTTTCACAATGTTTGTCCTTTTACATACCAAACAATACTCTATTCACCTCTAGTCGATTATTTATTCAGCATTTGAGCCACTGACCACCATTAAAGTCTATTAATGTGAAATGGTAGTCCGTGGCTCAAACATGTTCACTTTTGAAGTTACTTGTTGTGTTTATATATGTGAATACTACTCTTCAAAGCCGTGTTCCGGTAGTCGAGTGGGTACTGTCGACGTTAATGTAACGTTAGGGCCCCATAGTGGCCGTTTAGCTGAACAATACGCCCCGGCCCGCCCGGTGTTTATAAACCGTCGACGGTAACCATTCAGCTACTGAAACACTGTTTTACAATTTTGTAGAAACATCATATATAAACATCATAACAAGTAATTTCATAGGTGATAGACGTTTGAACACAAAAACAACAACAGCGTTAAGTAGTAAATAACATACCTGCTCCGATGGTGACGTGGCACTTCCAAACAAACACTGACCAAACTCGGCTCCACGCGTCTCTTCCGTATTTAAGGGTGCCGGCCGTCACTTCCTTCCGGGGTGAGGCCACGCCCGCGAGAGAAAATATATGACGTGGAACTTCCTGGAGTAGAATCCGGAAGTGGCTGACGTCACAACTTAAATACACAATACAGAGCCCGATCTCTAACTTGGCAGTGTCCTTGGTGGTGTACTGGACTAGTCATCTTACTTAGTCTTAGCCTCTTCATTTTGCCGGTTCGAACCCCGTTGGTAATTTTCCTACAACACGGACTGCTTGTTTTTGTGAGGTTATTGTTAGGGCTAGTTTGACATGCATTAGACTGCGGACCCCCATTTAGTGGCATTTCTATCTCTGGGACCCCCAGCCAGTAGCCTAACGGGGGTCCCCGCACACCAGCAACTGACAGGTAGGTAGGCCTACTGGGGGGTCCCCGGACACCTGCAGCAACTGACAGGTAGGTACTGCATGGGTTCCCCGGACCCCCCAGTCTGTGACTCACTGTGCTATTGTAGGCTATAGGCCTATTGTTATTGTCTCCACCAGGCCGAAGGCATGGGGGGAGAGTATGTTTTGCACTCCGTCCGTCCGTCCGTGTGTCCGTCAGTGTGTCCGTCCGTGTGTGTGTCGGTGAGCAGCTAATCTCGGCCACCGTTAACCCGGTCGATGCCAAATTTTGCACACACACCTGGATGCCAACGATGAACCTCTGCCCCAAACTTTCCAGAACGGCCTGTTATAGCGCCACCAGGAGGCCGCTTTGTGCAAAACAAGTTTTTGCACAGTACACCTACAGATTTTGTCCAAACATCGCGCAAATTGGTACACAGTCTCTCTAGAGCCATTCAACGAAACGGGTCTTTCAGATTTCTCAGACTCCATCCTGATTGGTTAAGATTGGCTTCCAAAGTTCACAGGAGTGCTCAGTTTCAAACAAAATGCTGCAAATCATGAACACATCGCGTGATTTCCGTGAAATTCTGCACGCACATTCCCACTAGGCCGAGGAAGAAATGCCACATGAACAATTTCAACTCAGCCTCAAGGTGGCGCTATAACTGGCCGAAAAGTGTTTTTACCTCTAACTGCACGGATCTGTGGATAACTTTGTATGCCAACTCCCTAGTTTACTTTTGTTGCCCTTTTATCCAACCACCAGATGAAGGCAAGCTGCAATGTCCTACATTCCTATCCTGGTGGAGACCTGTGCCCAGAAGGGCACTTTTTCTAGTTCAATCTGGAATAATGTCTGTTTGTGCTTCGTTCACCAGGCTGAGGCCTCTTGAAGCAGTCTACCACACTGCTTTACGATTTATAACTGGCGATGATTATTACACCCATCATCATTGTATTTTATTATGATAAAGTGAGATGGCCATCAGTTTGTATAGAGAGAAAGTTTATTTATTTATTTATAAGGCCTTGTGTGGTAAGCTTCCTTTGTACCTACAGTATATCCTCACTTTCAGATCCAAAGGTTACTGGCCATTCAACACGTTCACAAACACACATTAGATATACCAGTCCACGTGAGAACAATGAACAAGGAAAAGTGCACCCCTGCTATTTGCCACTGGAAAACATGACAAAATGGAGTTGTCTTTATCCTCTGCATGAAAAGGAATATTAAGTTAGTGTGTGTGTGTGTGTGTGTGTGTGTGTGTGTGTGTGTGTGTGTGTGTGTGTGTGTGTGTGTGTGTGTGCGTGTGTGCGTGAGCGTGTGCTTGCGTGTGCACATATGTGTCTGCCTGCATGTGTCTCAAGCAACAATTGTGTGCTTCTTATAGGTCAGACGTAACATTTTGAGAGTGAAGACTAAAGGAAACAAGGGTAATTGCTGTCATCTCTTAAATGGAAGCTGCAAGTGAACTACATTATGCCTTTGGGGACAAGTTGGTAAAATCTGTTTGGTCACATTTGTGTTGTAATAATAAAGCTGTAATGCTTTTACAAGAAAAAGATTATAACCAGACAAGATGTCATAGGAGGTATATGTGTCAGTGCTGTGTGATAATACACCATATAATACTGTATTATATATATAACAGAATTTCACAAAGGTCAGCCTTACGTGACTGACAAGGGAGAATAGTTTCCTCCAGTGGACCAAAACGTGATTCAGAAGAGCAGAAGAGTCTATTGTTGGTTCCCCCCACACACACACACACACACACACACACACACACACACACACACACACACACACAGATATTCATTCAGCCGATGGCAGATGGCTCAGGTTAGATAACAAATCAACACATAATATACATTTACTGAAATGTGTTATTTTGGAGGTACTTATAGTCGTATCATATGAAAGGAAAATATCCTTAGTTATTTTGAGTCATTCACGTTTTTATTTTTATTCCGGTTCACCAAAAGAGTGATGAAGACATTCTTATTTAGAAGTCTTAGTTAGAGCACAATTTAATTATGCATTACAATTTTACACACTGCAGTACATTAGACTCGGCTGAAGAGAGACTTGATCTGTTCAAGGTGAAATATTGTTAAGTGTAAAAAATGTCACTGTTTTCCTTATGTCTGGTTTAGAGTAATAAATATAAATTAGGCCTCATTGTCCGAATGGGCCACGCACGCACGCACGCACGCACACATGCACGCACACATGCACGCACACACGCACACACACACACACACACACACACACACACACACACACACACACACACCAAATCCCTATACCCTACCATCTCTGCCACACTCATCTAATTTTCATGGGCTTTCATTTTACTGTGGCTTTTGTGCATATGGTTAACGGTAGCCTATGAAAAAGAAAATCAAGAAAAGACATGTCATGGATTGCATAAGAGCCCCCATTATTCGCATGCCTCAATATGCAGCCTTGTGCAATAATAAAAAAAGATGTTTAAGGCTAACGCTAGACTGAATTAGCCAAGTCACATTCACATTATGTTTGTCTACAGATATAGAATACCAGCTGCATTACAAACAACTGTGTCACATTTTCACAGGGATCCTTGGCAGACTCCCCCATGCCATAGCTACTACTACACCTCTGAGCCTGCCATCATAGTATCTACTCCGTTGGGGGAAAGATGTGCTGTGCCTCCAATGCAGCGAGTCTGGAGAACGAGGCACACCTAGAACGGCCCCACTCTGCTGAGGATCAAGACGGCCTTGACAGAACCTGGCGGTGACCTGCGAGCTGTCACACAGGACCACCACGGCCACTGTTGGAGAAACATATCAAACCCTCTGAGAACATCTTCATGCCACAGCCAGAGACTTTTCTGGTATTGACTATAAAAAAAAAAGTTAGCCTAACAATAATTTACAGCTGTCGTTTTCCACATTCTCAATTCCAATGTGCACCTGCACATAAGTACCATCTTTGAATAGAATGCACAGGTCTCCTGATAGGTCTGATCAATAATAAGCAAGGTCAGTGAAGGTAACATAACAGCTGCCAGCCTGGAGGGGTCCAGTCGGATTTACATATCAAATGTAATACCTATTAGCTATCAAATGCATAAATGTGTGTGTTTTATTCCCCTATGTTGACCTCTGTATCAATGTAGATCTCTGTTTGTCGATGTATGGTCCATCGAAAGAGCATCACAGTCCCGCCGCCTTTCCAAACGACGAGGGCACCAGGAAGGGAAGGGTACAACACTTTTGTTGTTGTTTTTCCTTCTTTCTAATTATTTGTTCGTCCCAAAAAGTTGGATCAGAGAGCATGTTTATAAAATTTTTGTGACAGCTGAGAAAAAAATATATTGACTTGATAAGCAATTCTCTCATGGCAAATGTTTGAACATTTTTATTTGGAAATATTTCATAATATCGAGGTTGACTATTCAATATAACAATCTACAAGGTGTCAGTATGTAAACATATTTATTAATTTCTTTTGAAACAATTTTAAAGCTTATTTTGATGGTACTGTGCACAGAAAAAAGACCAGCCATACAAGTGACTGTGCAACATCAACTTGAACTCAGAAGAAAGTATCACTTCCCCTAATAAGACACTTCATAATCTTACAAAATTACTTTAACTTTAATCATGTAACATATGCGTAATCTATTTGACATATAAAATATACAACTATATATTCTAAATGTTTGTACATTCTATTTTACAATATATTCAAGGTTTTTTTTCCCTGCATTGCAACTGCAGAAATGGTTGTTGTCTGTTTTGTTCATAACCTGGGGAAATTGTATACAAAACATTACATGACTACTCAGCCTTTTTTCCAAGATAAAAGTAGTGATTAAAATGTGATTAAAATCACATGCCTTCAAAACACATGAAAACTTTCAAATTGAGATAAAAAAAAAAACATGCGACAACTACACAATAAAGTCCTGAGTGTTAATTTAACTCAAAGTGCACAAATGGAAGCATTTTATACACTCTGAGTGAAATTAACAGGATTTTACAGTGTACTGCTTGGGAGAGCGAGATAACCACAGACAAAAAATCTAATCAGTGTCTCTCTGATGGCTCTGTCACAGTGGCGTGCACAGACATTTAGAGGGGCAGGTGCTCAAATGAAAAAAGGGCACCTTGTGCAGCGCATGGAACCGGCTGGTTGCCTAAACCCATTTTGGGGCGGTAACCCATTTTGGTGTTAGCATTATGGTATGCTTTAGCTATTGAAAAATAGCAGATCTACAAGCTCATAGCGTGCCACCGAGTGGCGCGCTACGAGCTTGTAGGTCTGCTATTTTCTTTTAATCGAAGAACCACTGACATAGAAATATAGCTTTAGATTATTTTTTTTAAAGAGCACATTGCCAAAAGGGCACCCCCTTGTGCACGCCACTGCTCTGTCACATCACTGAGTGAGGAAGGGGTGAGTCATCTAAAGCTCAGTCATTCCCAATTCAGGGCTTAACCCATGATCAGTACACAAGCTGTTAACAGTGATTCGCCAGCTGTTCATCATTTAATAGGGTATTTGCATACAGCTATGGGCTTTGCAGGTTTTTCAATGAAGGGAAAACTATTAAAATGTTTTACAAGTAGAATTCATCAAGATTTGAAGAAAAAAAAAACGTTACTATTTTAGATTTATCTTTTAGCATCTGTTAATATCAAATAAATGGGAATATGCGTTCTATACCATGTTCTTTCAACAGTTATGCATTTAATGATGCCATGGGTTATTAACATCTTACTTTCGCCGGGGCTAATTATCTCAACTCTCAACACAAAGGGGAAAACATATTGGGACATTTTAGGAGGAAATTCCCTTTTAAAGAGGAAAGGAACTGCGGAAATCAAGGAAACATGACAGATATGTCATTGCAATAATATATGACACAGACCCTGCACAAATTCCCAGAACAGCTTTACTGCACCTTGGCAACGATGTACTGTACCTAAATAACTATTGGTGATAGTGCTCTTAAAGTTCACGAGTCTTCTTTGAAGGGACACCTGAATAAGTATACCAGCTATAGAACATTGCTACATTTGTCCTTCAGTTTCGAAACAATCCCATATGAAGCCACTTCCTCCCACTGTGCATTTGCCTCGTGATAAAAAATGTAAAGTTCCAAATAAATGACTATAGGTAAAATAAGCTGTTTCCAGCTGATGAAACGGTTGTGAGCACTGACTGACTTCGAAGCTCCAAAATGGCGACAGATCACCACACGAGTGGCCAGTGAACAGACTGTCCCCTCTGAAGGTTCACGAACAGCAGGCTTCGTACTTGTATGTCTGGTACTGTATACTGTCCATTCAGTGATCATTATTATGTGGACACTGTCTTGCAGGAGGAGACAAGCCTTCTGAGATCAAAATTCCTCACCGCAGGATCCATGAAGATTAGATCCATGAAGCACCCCATAATTCATCAATACATTTGTCAAAAGGTTGACACTGGTTTTCGTTTGTCTCTGTAGTATTCAGTTAATCTGAAGGGTCACATTTTACACAAATATCAAATGAACACATCAGTGTTATAAAAATAAAATAATGTACATCTCATATTATTGTAAAATGCATTAAATGGGGCCTGGAAACTACAGATGCCCCCTCTTTACTAATTCCATACCATGATCACCCGTAACATTCTTGGCCAGGCAGACCCATTTGAACAATATCCTAATAGACCTTAGTGGATACAATTAGTACCCCAGAAGATACTGCTGATATTAATGGTTGAAGCAATGTTAAAGATACTTTCATAAAAAAATACATTTTTCTTCCATATAATTTACATTGGCTTTTTATAAACTCTATACAGAGTCCATCTCTTCGAAAACATAATTTAAAAAGTATAAATTAACATTCGTCTTTTTAAAACTGACATTGCACATAGTAAAGTGTAAAACGGCACTCAACGTACATGCTTAAAGTATTTTTTACATGTGTCTTTTCTTTAGCCAATATGAATGGCACTAGTCTACTGTACATGGCAGGGCCATGAGACAAACTTGGTGCAACTTGCAAATGAATGTCTAAAGCTGAGGTAGCTGAGACATTAAGAACCATCATAAATCGACCAGTAAGAATCCTATTTCGAAATGGTAGTATAATTAGATGTTCCACAGTGAAACCTTCTGTAAAATAAAAAAATAGAGAGAAAAAAAGAGACCTGCACAACTATGGAAACCATGGAACAAGTGAACAAGCTAGAGTTCATATTATTCATTGTATTATACATGATTCTGGCATATGCAATCACATAAATACTGCTGTAAGTGGTTTGTTTGATTGTTGTGATATTTATAAAGTGTATTATAATCTAGTGTGTAATTCCTGAAGTCAGGTGACAAGACACGGGCTGTATTTTGCGTGTCTTAAGTACCAGGTCTTATTCCCTAACTTGAGTAAACTAAAGACCTGGAGGCGTGATCAATGCTCTTTGGCCACTCAGAATAGCCAAATGGCATTGATCACGCCTCCAGGTCTTTAGTTTACTCAAGTTAGGGAATAAGACCTGGTACTTAAGACACGCAAAATACAGCCCATGCATTAACCCCTACCATGCAACTACCAAAAAGACTGTCAAACTCCACTCCAAACTTCACAACATTTTGTTAAAGGATTTTCTCAGCAATTTCTTATTATGTGGACCTACTGTTGTGCTGCTACCTTTTGCACCTCATGTCTAACATCATGTACATTCCTGCTGCTTATTATGCTATGTGTATGTAAATATCTTTTATAGATTTTTCTCATAGCTTTCCCTCGCTTTGAGGGAAAGCATTTTTCTTTTGTTCCTAGCAAACAATGCAAACAATGAAATGATGGAGAGGGGGGAAAAAACTGATTGATACCTTTAAGCCTGTGATGTAACAAATACATCTGATTCTGATTGATATTACTACTACTATTTAATAACTATTTAATTACCAGACCCTTTAAATGCAGCCAGGAAAAGAAACTATCACTTTTCTGAAAAACACATGCCGGTAATCTATAAAGAAAAAACAACTAAAAAAAAAAAACATATTTGATATATATATATATCAAATATATATCAAATATATATCATATATACACACACACACACACACACACACACACACACACACACACACACACACACACACACACACACACACACACACACACACACAAATAAATACATTCAGGAGACAATAGCGCAAGTAGCAAATAAATATATAATTCAGCCTGCAAAACATTATAATCAACTCGGAAATGACTGTTGTGAAGTTAGGAGTCTGGTTATGCTGTCTGCTAAATGGTTGCACATAGCTAAATAATTCCATAGCCATAGCAGAGGTCTCTTGCTTAAAAGGATCTTGGCAAAGAGTACAGACAGCCTAAAATGTATCCAGAACATAATGAAAAGAATAAGCCATTAGTCTGCTTTTTCCTTTTATAAACAACCTGAGGAAATGTAGTGGTATGACATAATTTATATTTGATTACAATGTTTTCTTCTTTCAATTATGACTTCATCGTGGCAGCATTACATTTACTTGACACTGTGTAAAACAAATAGTGACACAGTGTTGATTATTGTAGGGTATGTTGAGCTATAAACTGGTACTTTTGATTGTTAAAGGAATACTCCACTTTTTCATTTCAGGCTAAACCTTTGTCCATGTATTTATAACATGCAAAGACATAACAAATTTGACAGTGGAGTGTTCCTTTAATGTCAAGTTCATGGCAAGACACAATGTACCATTTTCTGAGTTGGATTGTTTGAGAAGTACGATTTGCCAACCTCAGCTCTTTCTGCGTTTCCTGCTTTGGGGTTGAGTTTCTTTTTTTGTTATAATAAATTATGTGCTCTGCAGTTAAGTTGATTGTTGATATTTGCCATGAGAGTACTTAACTTTTTGTATGAAACAAGATTTTCAATATGTAACCATGGGCTGATCCCACAGCTTGCTGCAACTCTATAGTTAGATTTTGATCAGCATAATTGCATGACCTCAGAGTGGGGAAAACCACAGAATGGGTTGTCTATAAAAATAGAAAATAAATAAGAAAGAAAACAATTTGCAGGGCACCATGAGAACATCATTCCATTACACACATCTCCCCAGGAAAAGGCAACCATTTGTGCATGTTTTTCTCCTGTTCAAAGCATTCTACCATGAACAAAGTTTTAAAAGGTTTTAAGGCATTAAGACTACAGTGTTTATCTTTAATGCCTCGATGCATAAATATAACATATAAAACTAATTTGTCCATATAATTATTTTTCAACAACCCATATTTTAAAATATATTAATAAATAAACCACATTAAACCGTTTTCTAAAGTGTTTGATGAAACAGAGAAACATTAAAGAAACCATTATAACAAAAATGCTGTCTGTCTTAAAAGAATTGCCGACTGAAAATGGAAAAGTTGCCAAAAGTGACAAATATATCCAATACAAATCTAAATTGTATTTTATTTTTCAAAATGTATGTGGAAAATAATAAACGATGACTTGAAAATATAACCATTTCAAAGGACCTGAGCTGGATTTTTAAAGCCATAATCAGACAAAACCAGCAAACCACACCATGTAACGAATTATTACCATGGTTGTTAAAGGCACATTTTTACCACTTGTAAGCCATGTCTCACTTCAAGGTTCTGCTTCACCGCTCAACAACAGTAGGCTACACAAGCTTCATTCTAGTGCCTTTCTGTCATGATACAATCATGGCACCCCTTCAATCCCAGATTTAAACCTAATTCATACTTCACTGTGTCGCTTATCGAAACTAACTGATTCAGTTCCAAATCAATTATTGACAGCAGCAACACCATTGTATGACAAAGTATAAATGTGGCTTTAGGCTTTAAAAATCAAGATTTTTGTGTTTAATAGGTGAAGGTATAATGTTGCCCAAGCTTCCCAGTGTAGCACATTTCAATAAAATCCTTCTGAAATGTGTTTAATTACAGATACAAACGGCTGTTTAGCCACCCTAGCATGCCTATATAGCATCGCAGACTCTCAAAAACAACAAAAAAGGTGTATTCTTTTCTTTTTCCCCAAAAGTTGTAGTCGTGATTTGTTAGCAGCCGAGTTGGCTTTGTCCGAGGCTTTAAAGGTCTTTAAATAAATACTTTCTGAAACGTCTATGCATGGGAAGTTCTCTTCCAGGCCGCTCGTCGGGGGGTGGGACTGCGAGGGTTAGATCGGCTATTTTTGGCTAAGAGATTTGGGGCTCTATTTTCTACTAGATTTCTACTAGATTTCTACTAGATTTTCTACTAGATTTTCTACTAGATATACAATCTGTATTGTATTCCCATGCTTTTGTTCTTGCCTAAATGTAAGTCGCTCTGGATTAAGAGCGTCTGCTAAATGCCTAAATTGTAAATTGTAAATTGTAATCTACTATAGCTTGTAGATTGTCTATTTTATAACTATTCAAAAATGTTTTTCAAATTAGTAAAAAAAAAGGCAAAGTAGTTTAGGGATAAGGGGTTTAGCATAGACGAAAGTAGAGCCCTTGGTGTAGATTGAAGGAACGGGCCCAACTATATTTGTATCTCAGGTCCGTTTTTACGTTTTGGCTGCCAGTGTAAATGGGGCAAAAAGGTACAACATTCCCTTGCTTTACAAATGAACCTTATTTTGATTTTAGTAAGGGGACCTAAAGTCTGGGACGATGCGTTGATGTTTGCCACAGAAGGCTATACAAATTAAACCACCCTTTATTTTGGGAATGTAATCGCCATTTATCTTAATGGAGGTACTTCAGGACAACAGAGGATGGAATAAACATACAGCTAGAGACAATTGAGGGAACAAAATCCTCAGCATGAAAACATGTGAAAGAAGTGTTTTCTTACGCATTCTGATAATCCTCTTGTTCCAGCCATGTCATTGATTGATAATCAATTGTGATTGAAGGCCCAGCACTTCCATTACACGATTTCAAACTAACCTCAGCTTGTGGATCTTTTGGAATTGGTGTAGAAACAGCTTCATGTGAAAGGTGACTTGTTTTTCAAATGTAAGGTCACTACAAGCAATCTTGCAGTAGAAATAAGCTCTGGCTTCCCGCGCAGAACAGAGCTTGACGCCAAGACTTGTCTCTTTCAATGCTGTGGCGCTATTTCACCCAAACGGCAACCATTTCGAATGATATCTCGGAGCTCATTGAGTTCAAAGGGCTACCGAGTGAGCATATTTCTGAAGTCTGAAAGGCTGCCAGTCTGATTTTGGGAATGGTGGTGTTGCCGTTGTTGCTGTTGTGGCTGTTGCTGTGCTTGTGGCTGCTGCTGGATATACTCCACAGTACTTTGTTGTGGAACTGCAGTCGCATGCAAGAATGCTTGAGTAGATCCACTGTGTAGGAGTCCTTGAGTCTGCATCTATGGCATTAAAAGCAGAGTATATGAGTGACATATGAGATATACTGTGACAGTTGCATAAAAAGACCATCCTCAGTTGGCCTACTGTCTTTGTTCTGTAGCTGGACATGGATGTCCAGCTACAGAACGTAATAGTTTGCAGTAATAGTTTGTGGCTGAAGTGCAACATTTATGCAACGCTGCTAGTCTTATGCTGCTCGTAGGTCTGCACGATATGTACATTTTTAGTGCAAAAACCCCTCTAGTCCCGAAACCGTCCCGGCTGAGATCAATTTATGTCCCAAATAGATATTTTATAGTCCCGGGACCCCCTTAATCACACACACACACACACACACACACACACACACACACACACACACACACACACACTATGTTTGTGTGATTCTAGTTCTCTCCTTGTCTTATTTTATCGTTGTTGTTTAATTTTTACCTGAAAGAACTGATGGGGCTGCTGCATATGTAGCGATTGCTGCGAGGCTTGGGCCTGTGTGTGGTAGCCCGGCTGGGCCTGGTGTGTGATGAAGCTGTTGTGTGGGATCATGATGGGGGACGTGAAGACGGGAGACGGGACGAGGACGGCGTTGCAGTTGACCTGCTGCATGGAGAACGAAGGCGCCATCATCTGCTGCTCCAGCGTATACCTGTGCAGAGGGAGGGCACAACCAACATGTCAGGTACACGCCATTTCCTAACTCATTTAGGCCTGACCTCAAAATTTAAAAGAATCTTCTAAATCCCTTTTCTGAAATAAATATTTTCACGGTTTTTCAATAGCAAGGGGTTCCCGCCCAAAATGGGCTAATTTAGAGCCTCCAGATGTGCATTCAGTATACATATGTCACAGTGGTTCCCAAACGGCGTGCCAATTAAGGCACACTGGTGTGTCGTGAGTCCACGTGTGCTTTGGTATTTTGTGAGAAAATACCACACATTATTCTTTTGCGACTAATTTCAACTAAACAAAAAGTCATGAATAGTTTTTGTATTCACTATATCAGTACTTATGGGTCTATATCAGGGTCTCTTTCACCAGTAGAGGCAAATTCTGTACTGTATCCTACAATAAATGTTTTCCTCACTGTCATCCTGGTGTCTCTATTTTAGACATTACAAATTCTATTCTATTTTCTTCTCTTTGCACAGATTTGTTTTTTAAATATCCAATCTACAAGCTTTTCGATCTGCTATTTTCGCTATGAATACAGGTGTGCCTTGAGATTGTGACTAGCCCATTGTTGTGCTGTGGGCATAAGCTGTTTGAAAACCACTGGTATCAGAAGTTACACACAACTAACTGTATGTTAAAGTGAAAAAAAAAAAAAAATCCATGTTACACAGCAATTAATGCAAATATTGGATCTGAGGTAAATGGTGGTTCAAAATGAATTTGTGTGGAGGATACATCTAGCCCGGCCATCACACTCACTTTGGTTGTTGGATGCCTGTGTTGCATTGAGAAGGCTGGGAGCTTACACTGCTATTGGAAATCAGCGTCGGCTGATTGAGAAGCATGCTGCAGGAGAGAAACCTTTTTTTAAGAGCTAGAAGCCTTACTTGATGCCATAAAATCTTGACATGCAATCTATTATATCACTGGGTTGTTAGTTTACTATTCATGCCATTATTTCCCTTTAACTCCATGGGGAAATTACACTGAAAATCTGCAAGTTACATCATTATCATTATAATTTTTTTAAGCTCACTGATGATAAATCATGGGAGACGCATGCTTATGCCATTGGCTGAGGACATGAGTTCCTCTGTGTTTATTTTTTATTTTTTTAAAGAGAGTACAATTAAACTATGGGTGCACATTCTGCACACAATGGTATCTCAGATCTTGTCAACATGCATTATCTTGAAATAAAATAATATCTACCGGTAATCTAGTTACCATGATACACTAATTAAAGTTGTGCTCCATTTACGTCAAACAGAATTGTGCTATTAGCCAGACTGGAAAATCTTGTTGTTTTGTTGTTTTTACCGCTATTTGGTAATACTTTATTTTGGGAGCTTTCAAAACAGTGTGCAGACTTCCATTTCCAGTTCATCACTTTTGTTCGAGCACCCGTTCAATTTTCTTGGATGTGCGTGCACCTCCTGATCACTGGAAAATCAGTGACCATCTTGTGGACGTCATGTAACGTCTTAATGCCTGAACGAAAATCATTGCTGTTTATTTATTTAACCCGATTAATTAAAGAATTGTTATTATATTTCCAGGATTTTCCACCGTTCAACCCTTATTTTGAAGGGCCAAAACACCACGACCGGATGTTATGTTGACATAATAGTGTGTGTGTGTGTGTGTTGTCTCGACCGGATGTCTGTCTGTCTGTCTGTCTGTCTGTCTGTCTGTCTGTCTGTCTGTCTGTCTGTCTGTCTGTCTCTGTAGCCTCGATACCCAGGCTTTCATTTCGTCTGCGCGAAAGATGAAAGCCTGGAAAAAGCCGTGGGCTGAACCAGTCTAAAAGTGGGAGTCAACCCTTCCGGGTGGGCGTCACTCTAAATGATGTGACGTAGCGCTGCACTAGGGGGGAGAGGAGGGGCCGGGGGTGACGGACAGATCGATGAGATCCAATCAGGGTGCGCGCATTTCTGAGGCGCGACCCGCCCCTCTAGACCAGAAATGTCTCTGCTTAGGTCAGGCTACTGTCTCTGTAACTGTCTCTCTCTCTCTCTCTCTTTTGGGGGGATGGGTACCCCAAAATTAAACCAAAATATCCCTGATCTGATTTTCTTTCGGCCAAATTGAACACAGCGCGGCCGAGGGGGGCCCTGAAGTTTTGTCTAGCCCGGGGGCCCCGCCCCCTACTACTCTAAATCCGGCCCTGGACACAGTCAACCACAGACCGATTGGAAAATTGGGAGGGACCTTCTGGCACAGTACTAAATTGGTTTGAATCATACTTAACAGGACAGGGAATACTTTGTGCCTATGGTAATTACTCATCTGAGCTGACAAAAATCAAAAGCAGAGTTCCATTCTGGAGCCTCTTCTGTTCAACATCAACATGCTCTCACTTAACAGGCTCACATTACAGAAAACATTTTTGTCAGATAATTATGTCAGATGTTTTGGAGATAAAGCCAGAGAGGCTATAGACTGAGATGGTTTGGACACGTACAGAGGAGGGATAGAGATAATATTGGTAGAAGGATGTTGAGGTTGGAATTGCCAGGCAGGAGGCCTAGAGGAAGACCAGAAGATTTATGGACGTAGTGAAAGAGGACATGAATTTAGTTGGTGTCTGAGAAGAGGAGGCAGAGGACAGGGTGAGATGGAAGCAGATGATGATGATGATGTGGCGAAAAGAAGACTATACACTACTGTAACAGTATCTTTCTGCAGTTGAAACAGAACACGGCTGTAATATATTTTTTATTGTAAACCTATATCTTTGTGTGCAAATTACAAACTAATACTAGAAAAAAAGAAATACCACAATATCGTGAAGGTGCTGTGATATTGTGAGATTATGAGATTATTGACTGAATGACATGGGTTCAGCCAATCTCGGGAACAGCCTATTTGTGGGTATACGTGTCACAGGCACACAGCAGAGGGAAACGCCACAGGGAAGCCACACAGTTTTTCAATAGCGCATTTATTTGTTTTTCAGTTTGTTTTGAGCTATTTTTGGTTTATTTTGCATCACAAGTTGCTGTTTATTTCCAGTTAAACACCCGGCTTATGTTATGCTTTATCCATCCTGCAATCGAAATAAAACCTTTTGGGGGGGGAGTTACGAGGGTCCTTAATTATTATTAAAACGGTTTGATAAGCACTGCCATTTAATTTAAATGACTTTTCCAGCAAATTAAGAAACCGATGCTTCCTCTGGACTCTCACCGTAGTTGTCCGTCCGGGTTGAAGTCGTTCTCTATGTGTCTTTGGTTTGCGTCCTGCAGAGGCCTGCCGTTGGTCTGAGAGAACATCATGGGGTTGCTGTAGAAGGCGGGCACGGTCAGACTGGTGTGAGTCTGCAGCGGCAGACTGACCGACTGGATCTGCCCACTGCGGACCAGCCTCTGCTGGAGCTGCTGCAGGAAAAGACAAGAACATAAGCAGACCCGGGTCATTCTGACCTGAGATCAGATTCTAAAAATGTCTTCTACATCCTGACAGTTTTCTGAAAAAGCTCTGTTTCTATGTCAGTCAAAAATAGCAGACCTACAAGCTCGTAGCGTGCCACTCTGAGCTTGTAGATCTGCTATTTTTCAATAGCTAAAGCATAACATAATGCTAACACCAAAAGGGGTTCCCGCTCAAAATGGGTTAGCATTATCTGTCATATCGGGGTGACTTTGTATCATGTCCATAAATGAAAACTAGAAATACATCTTTCTTGGCACGGTTCCTATCTGGTCATGTGACCTGACAAAAGTTATAGCCATTCCACATATATATATTTTTTTTTTACAACTTCTCTAAACAGGTTTAAATGTATGTATTATTCTAAGGCATTAGCACCTAACGTAGGCACCAGCAATGTACCGGAAAGGTAAGCTAATTTATCCAATTTAATAAATACCATTAAATGGCAGTATTTAAAGGTATATTCAGTGAATTCACTCAAAAAACCTTAGGTTTCGTTTTTGGCTAGGAGACAAAGCCTTTCATCCAATCAGGATAGAGAGCCAAAAACGAAACCTAAGGTTTTTTGACCCCCAGGGGTTAACTGGGGACAGGGAGGAACTCCTTATATGGTCAGTACACTCTATAGTAGAGAGGATTATCACAACAAAACTAAAAAATAAGCTTTACCTTTAAACAGAGGTACAAAAGGCGTTGCTAACAACTACTGAAACGAAAGAAAAATGATATACGACTGAACATATTTGGGCTGAAAGCACTGTCTTTTGAATCATTTTACTTTGACCTTTTAATGTAACCAGAAAGGTCACTTAAAAACAAATGAGTGGGGCCCAGGCCGTAGCGTAACGGTCTGGGCACCGGACTGGTAATCCAGTCGCAGTGTGCCGCGGGTTCGACTCCCGGACCCGACACGGCCTTTACTGCATGTCATCCCCCCATCTCTCTCCCGTTTCCTGTCAGCCTACTGTCTGTCCCTTCAAAAATCAATAAAAGGCGTAAGCCGCAAAAAAATATCGTAAAAAAAAAAAAAAAAAAAAAAAAAAAAAATGAGTGGGATCCCCTGAAAAGAACTCTCCGCCATGCAGTGCGGTGGTACCTGAGGAGCGGGTGAGCTGTGCTGCTCTCTGACCAGAGCATGGGGGGATGAACTGTGGCCACCACAGGCCTGCTGTTTTGGGTGGCCAGAGACCTGCCTGATTACTCCAGACTGGCTCTGCTGAGTGGGCCTTCCTGGACCCTGCTGCTGGGGCTGTTGGGGCCGTTGGGGTTGTTGGGCTTGGCTGAAGTCATTGTGAATAGGCTGCTGTAACAGCATCTAATGTTCACCCAAAGAGAGACAGAGAGCGGAGGTTAAACTGAAACATCTACAAGATGGGACTAAAAATAATGATTAATGATTCGCTTTGTATCTATAATCTGGTGCAATGTAATGTTGTTGATACTTTGAAGCCATATTGTACGTGTAGGTACTAACTGCGTAGTTGTACATATGTAGTATAGGCCGAACTGACCCAATTCAGCCCACCACCAAAATCGTATTATTATTATTTTATAATATTTTATAATATTTGCCAGTACATTGGATATCAAGTGAATGATACATAAGGCACACATGTACCCTTTAAGCCCACACAATTATTTTTGATTAAATACTTATACTGTGGTTGTTTTTTTATCGATATACTTCTTAGGAAATATTAGGAATATTATTATTATTATTAGGAAATATAAATATAATATTTGTACACCTTTAAAGTTCAACATTCTTTTTCTATCTCCCCATTTAGGAAGGCCATCTTCAGGCTCCAGACGGGTGGACTTAATTGCAGTCATATCTTCAGGAGTGTTACCTGGAGATTAGCAAGCTGTAGCTTCTCCTTGATATCATGCAGCTCCTGCTGCTGTGTCTGTATGTCATTTTGTAGCATCCGCGTCCTCTCCTCCAGCTGCTCCTTCAACTGACTCATCACATCGAGTTGAGGCTGTTGAAGGTCAAACATGGACTGTTGCGGTTCTTCTTGTTGTTGTTGTTGTTGCTGCTGCTGTTCCTGCTGCTGGGAGCACATAAAACCCACAATCAGCATAGGATAAGACGGACGTACTGTAAATGTACCTTACCAGGGTCACAGCACATTCCTCAGTGTTAAGTTTAACTGAACTGTGAGAGTGTAAACATTGACCAATAAAGGTTCTGGCGCACTTCAGCTAAAGGTGTCTTTGGATAAGTTACAAAAGTGGCAGGGAATTAGATTTTAAGCTTCAAGTAGCACAACATTTGTTAACCTGAGAGTGAGAGGACAACAGATTAGGCCTCTCAGAAACGTTTCCAATATTAAGAATATTATTTCCCCCCAAAATAATAGATTTATTTGTGATCTGTTACCAGATAAATGCCAGGATAAATGAGCTTTTGTGTGTCTTAAAATGGAGGGGAAAAAAACGGGTAAACGATGCAATTCCACATCCAGGCTGGGGGGGGGCAACAAAATGTGCCAAAAAGTGCCAAGCCGACCCTCATAATAACAATTTTCTCCGCGACTCCGCCGCGTAACAACGAGCACCCGCATGTGCGTCCTCACAAACAGCAAAAGTTAGCCAATTTGCATGAGAAAAGGAAGCACTCTCGTCGGGACGGGAAGGGGGGGGGGGGGGGGGGGCAGCAAAGACATATCCGAGTAGAGCAACCAAATGCTCAGCTACGTCCCTGACTGAAATAATGGGTGGCCTGGCCATTGAGAGACTGACGAGCCCCAATACATGATGGGTGGACTGAGGACTCACTGGACTGAGCTTTGAAATGCTTGGCTGAAGTCTGGTAGAAGTCTTGTCTGTCCCAATGGAGGGTGTGCATTCTTCTGTGTAGGAGTTAGCTGCTGCAAGAGAGATCGCTATTATTATTTCCAATACAATTAACCATGCGCACATTAGACTGTGTATTGGTGGAAGTGAAGAGGTATACAGTACATGCAATGAATGAGGTCCTTGAGGGAGTTCCAGGGGGTCCCCGGCTAAATGATAGTTTGGAACCAAATGGGTCTGTAACTCTGAGAGTGTACACAAATGGAACCAAACTCTCAGAGTTAAATTAACATTTTTAAATATAAATTGGGGGTCCCAGAGATAGAGAAATGCCATTAAATCCGTAGACTAATGCATGTCAAACTGGGGGCACTTGAAATGAAACAGGTTGAGAATCACTGCTAGAGCCGTAAAAAATAATCTCTTATGCGGGTCCCTGGCATATCTCTTCAAATGGGGGTCCACAGGCTAATTAGTGTCAATTTGGGGGTCCTTGACATGAAAAAGTTTGGGAACCACTGGTTTACACGTTCTGTGTTAGGCAGCAATCAAATCTCTAACCAGTACAGTTCAACACAATTACGGCTTCATAGCTTTTGTTGGGTTCAAAAGAACGGCATCCCTCACATTCATCGGGTCCAAGATAAGTGGTGAGCTTATCAATCTGCTTTTTACGGCATGCGAAACCATCGCACAATGGGTGAAAAATACTTTGCTTTTGAGCCCTAACTTACAGAACTTGTCAAACAGGGGATGACCTAAAGACTCCCAAACCAAATAAACGTCTCTTTAAAGCAGGGGTGCCAACACATTTTGACTTGAGAGCTACTTTCAAAATGACCAGCGTAACAAGGTCTACCCACCCTAAACATATTACATCATTGCTGATGTTACATAAGACAAACGCACTTGGAATGGGAAATTGAGGGTGGAAATGGAATTGGTACTGTATAGTTTTGTCTAACTTGCTACATGCTACTGACGTTTGTGCACAACACTCTTGAAAACAAAGTATTGCATTGTGGGTTTGAGTTGACAGGCCCTATTTGATGTTAATCAATGAAGTCACCTTAATTCCAATCTGAGAATCCCATCGTCAAATATTCGGGAAAACAGCGACCCCCTGTTCCTCTAGTCTGTCTTGAGAGACTACCTTAATTCAAGTGGCAGATGCCTTTTTTTCTTTTTTTTAATTATATATATTATATATATTAGGGCCATGTCATGTGATCTACCTGCAAAGCCTTTGTGATCTACTGGTAGGTCACAATCTACCTTCTGGGCACCCCTGCTTTAAAGCCACCTGATATTAATGACGATAGCGATAATGGGGCAGACGATGGCTTACATGCAGAGTCTGACAGAGCGGTGTGGGAGGATTTCCGGGAACTGTGGGAGGATGCAGAGCGCGCGCCACTGTTTCTGTCCCGTGGAGGCTCCAGTGTGGAGCAGATGTCCAGGTACAGTTCTTGAGCCTGGGGCACAAAAGAACAGTCAGTACAAAAATGTTTGTCTGCAGTACAACCCTTGGTGTTCATTTCACTTTCAAGAGTCTAGAAAGTTACCCAAATGGACCCATAGGTTACATGATACACCCTGGGAGGTGAGGATTTTACTGTGCAGTATATTAGTGGCCCGCACTAGAACACACATTATGTAGCCTACCTTTAAGGAGGAGGCTATCTCAGGGGGTGACATCTCCTCCAGGCCAAACGCCCTCCTTCGCTCCGCTTGTACTTCTGCGTAACTGTAAAGCAGAAAGAGAGGTTGTGGCAAAACTGCAGATACAGCTTGTTCAGACCCGGATTTACCATTGGGCTAGGGTGGGCTGCAGCCCGGGAGCAATCCAATTAAATTGCAATCCAATTCAAGTGAGATTTGTGTTTAGTTATTGTTTTTTTTATTTAGCTCTTGATTAAACAGAAAATGCATTTTCAGGTCGGGATACCAATTTTAATTTTGTGAGAGAACTCACAAAGGACACAGGATAAACAAGTGAATTTGGAAGCGATGACTGAAAGAAAATGAGCAAACAAACACTATAACATTTAAGCTGATAAATGGGTACTTTCTCATGATTGCCTGAAGATTGGGCCGCCCACATTCATTTTCTGTTTATTACAGAGCTGGAGGGACACAGAGAGTCAGAGACCCCCTGCTACTGATCAAACAAAAACTCTTAACTACCATCAGAATAGAGTGTTTTAACCTTTTAACAAAAAACATTTTGTCTATAATGATTAATTGGTTAATTGGTTGGTTAATTACAGGTTAATTACCTGACTACTGTGTGAGTACAGACGATGAACTCCGGCTTGGAGTTCCACTGGTGGTATGTGATGTAGTAGTGGGTCTGCAGCCAAATCCACTGTTGACCCTTGGTGAGAAAGCGATAGTAGCAAGATTTGCCCTTCCCAAACTGCATTACTGGGGAGAGAGAGCGCACAGGAGTTAATTATGTAACATGCTCACGTGCCACAAACAACCCATTAACCCATTTAGGCCTGACGCCGAAATTCATAAAATGTCTTCTGAATCCTGACAGTTTTCTGTCAGGATTTGCGCCACATTTTCACGATTCTTTTCAAAAATAGCAGACCTACAAGCTCGTAGTGCGCCACTCGGTGGCGCGCTATGAGCTTGTAGATCTGCTATTTTTCAATAGCAAACACTGGGGTTATGAAAGCAAGCTCTGCACTATGTTACAGGTCCAGAATCTTTCCACGCACTGGTGAAGTGGAAAGACAAATGTGACTATAGTGAGATGACCTATTTTTTTGTGAGATGGCTGCCTGGATCCTCTGGCAGTGAGGGAGCTAGGCTCCACTATAAAAGACAGGATATATACAGTAGCAGTGTAGAGGAGAGGGTTGCTTACATTGCTTATGGCACTGTGCAATAAGCTCCAAGTCATCCACATGATAGTAATCATAGCCAGAAGTTCCAAGAACCTCAAAGGGCAAGTAGCCTATGATTGGTGAAGCTCTGGAAAAGGAAAGGAAAAGTTTTAGCACAAAAAACGTATTATGTACATACAGTAAAGATACATTTTGATTTAACTGGAAAATAAATGCCATAAGAGACATTTTACAATTTGAAAATACTAGAGTTCTCAAATTCTGCCCAAACCCGACCCTACCCAACGTTTTAGGGCCGGGTCGGGCCTAAAATGTATGCTAATTGGTCGGGTCGGGCCGGGCCACGGGCCGGACCAGTTAGGGCCGGGCCTTAATTTTCAGGCCCGTTGAGAACTCTAGAAAATACACATATACATAGTCATGATACTGTATACATACAGTACATCTTTATGAAAGACATATATCTTGGATTAAATTATTTAATTGTCTCCACCAGGCCGAAGGCATGTGGGGAGAGTATGTTTTGCACTCCGTCCGTCCGTTTGTGTGTCCGTCCGTGTGTCCGTCCGTGTGTCCGTCCGTGTGTCCGTGACCAGCTAATCTCGGCCACCGTTAACCCGGTCGATGCCAAATTTTGCACACACACTCCCTGGATGCCAACGATGAACCTCTGCCCCAAACTTTCCAGAACGGCCTGTTATAGCGCCACCAGGAGGCCGCTTTGTGCAAAACAAGTTTTTGCACAGTACACCTACAGATTTTGTCCAAACATCACGCAAATTGGTACACAGTCTCTCTAGAGCCATTCAACGAAACGGGTCTTTCAGATTTATCAGACTCCATCCTGATTGGTTAAGATTGGCTTCCAAAGTTCACAGGAGTGCTCAGTTTCAAACAAAATGCTGCAAATCATGAACACATCGCGTGATTTCCGTGAAATTGTGCACCCACATTCCCACTAGGCCGAGGACGAAATGCCACATGAACAATTTCAACTCAGCCTCAAGGTGGCGCTATAACTGGCCGAAAAGTGTTTTTACCTCTAACTGCACGGATCTGTGGATAACCTGGTGGAGACCTGTGCCCGGAAGGGCACTTTTTCTAGTTATAACATGAGATGAAGAGGTTTCAGCGTAACAGTGACAGCGTAAAGCCAACATTCTCTAATAGAACACACATCGCGTGTGTGTGTTTTGATTGATTGAAATATTTATTAACAGTTTGCAGAATTACAGTACATTTCAAGCACAAACTCAATACAAAGACTGTTAACTGTGAGTGGACGACCCAATTAAGCATTACACTTTACATTACAGGGTCCACCTTGTTCAATTCATCAAAACATTTAGAGACATACAAATAGACACTTCTATGTAGTTAAAGAACAGAACAGGAATTCATCATAATGGAAGCAAAAAGGGAAAAGATACATATACAGTGAGGGGAAAAGGGGGGGGGGGGATTCAGATTTTACAGGGGCTAGTTGTGTGCGTGTGTGTGTGTGCGTGTGCGTGCGTGACTGCGTGTGTTCCTGTCCTGTCTCTCACTAACCTGGATCCTGCACACCTGGCTTCCCTCAGCTCATCTCCAGGATACTAACGGCTCTGTGACAGATCCGATCTGATCACTTGCAAATGCAGTGTGAATGGTCGGGCCAAAAGTTCAGATTTGAGAAATAAATCAGATTTGACTGGATATGACTGCAGTCTAAATGGGGGTGCTCTCTTGATTTATTTCCTTCATCGGTAATTCCAATTAGCCATGGCCTCACCAAGTCAAATTCAGAATGGCACTCGAGTCTCAAGACTATGGCTACCTTCACTATGTGACATAACACAGCACATATCACAAGGAGCTGGGAGAGACCAATTATAGCTCAGCAGCAAAGGATAAGACATGCCATTTCCTCCCAATCATTTACTTGCACAATAGCTTAATAGCGTTCTCATGTCACAGCCGGTCTCACTCCTTCACTCAGCCAGCCTCCTGACATAGGTGGCTTTAAGTGCTGAAGCTAAATCACTATATGTTACTCCCTGGTAAGCATTAAAGCCTTTTCACTCGACTCATGTCAGCAATAGTGTTTCCAGGATATGGACCCTGCAAACTCAGGTCATAAAGGGCTCTAGTGGGGAGCATGGAACATGCTACTGGTGCTCTCAAAAATCTTGATGGTTAAAAAAAGTTCATAAAAAAGACAGATTCGTTCACTTACCTGTGATCTAAAAATAGGAACTTCCATTCAAGGCTGTGTCTGGAGGTGAATTCATCACAGGGATCCTCCACAGTACATGAATCCTGGTCAAATAAATTCCCATTAATATGGAGGGATCACTCCAAAGCTAATTACTAATAATTAGCAGAAGTCGTTTCTGATCAGGTTGAAGTGGAAGCCAATTGTATCTTGTACCTTTAAAAACTGCGGAGTAACTAAGCGTACAGTAGCGACAAGGCAGACCTGTTCCTCCAGCGATGACTGCAGGGTTCTGGGTAACGTCAGCTCATACCCATTACATGAGGATGTAGGCACTGTGAAAAACAGACATCAAAGTCACTCTCAAAAAAAAGTTGCAAATGAAGTCTGCTACATTGCTTCAAATTACATCACGTTGCATGTTATGTCTGCTTGTTATCAACCCATTAACCCATTTTGGGCGGGAACCCCCAAAATGTGCTCATAGCGCGCCACCGAGTGGCGCACTACGAGCTTGTAGGTCTGCTATTTTTGAAAAATCGAAGAACAACTGACATAGAAACATAGCTTTTTCAGAAAACTGTCAGGATGTAGAAGACATTTTTTTGAATCTGATCTCAGGTCAGAATGGGTTAAAAGCGGAAAAGCATCTTGTGTAAGCATCTTCGATTTTAGCTAAATAGGCTACCTGAGTAACATTTTCGTCATTTCGTCAACCTCAAGGTTTTTCCAGAAAACGCAAAAATAGCAGACACACGAGATCACAGAGCGTCCCTTCGTACCACACATGGAGTTGGAACAACTGAGTTCCGGGAGGTTCAACTAATCAGAAGACAACCAACTCCACCCTGTGCCAACCGTGCCAACCACTCACCAACCTTCAATCAAGCTGACCACTTCTCCCACACCAATCACTGGGGTATTTAAAACGCAAGTTTAAAAATGACGGCATGCATAGTTTCCAGTAACCCTCCCTTCTCTTCTACCACTATCTTCTCTACAGGTTCCAGACTGGTTTTCTACAGATCTCCACAGGCTCGTGCCTTGACTAAGCCAATTTAATCACACTGCCCATCCATGTCCCGTGCTCTTGGCCATCTATTCTAAGCCACACACTACACACTTGTGTGTGGTGATGACCTTAGAAGATGATCACGCCGGCACCCCCAAATGTCATTTGTGCCCCTGGCCATCTAAGCTGCACACTACGTTCTTGTGTGTGGTGATGACCTTATGTGATCACGCCAGCACCTCTATTGGCAGCCCCTGCCCTTGCCAACTAAGCCGCACACCACACACTACATGCTTGCGTGTAGTGATGACCTTCGATGACCACACTGGCTCCCCAAACATAATTTCGTGCCTTGGCCATCTAAGCGGCACGCTTAGATTATTTTAAACTTAATTATTTTACATCTATCAAACACTGAGGAAGAAAATGTGTATATTTACCATTGTTATGAAACTTGAAATCTCCGACAAACTTCACATACTCATATATTGGTGGTTCCTTTGGGTCAATGTTACTTCTGGCTAGATGACAGCAAAACTCAACATGTGAATCACCTGAAAAAGAGCAGATAGCAGTCAGTTGGCAAGTCACGAGATAGTGGGCTTTATTCCGAGAAATGTACAGATTAGGAAAAAGCTAAAGTTTGCCAAGTTTACTTTCAGTATATATCTACAAATAACAAGATATGCTCTTTTCAAAATAGTTTTGTACTGTATGAGGGTCTCTTGATTTCAGTGCAAGTAATGTCTGAAAGTTCAGTTCATAGCATTATAACTGTTCTGAGAATAGCCAAGAATCTGAGAATGTTGAGAAATACGATGAGCACAATGAGTCAGGGTCAGACATTCATTTTCACTCAAAAGAAATTCCAGACAGATCGATGCAGAAATTGTGTGAGACATATGCTTATAATGAAATGTAGCCAGTTGCAGTTGATGATTATTCCAGACATGGCTCCATAACAACTTGTTTTGTATTTTGAGTTCTAAACACAGTCTGAGAAAGCAGCTGTTTCCCCGTCACGTTTTCTCAGAACAGCACGACTGCAGCACAGGATTAAGGTCAGTGTCTTGAGACCGAGATACCGCATTGCTCTAGATTACTTTGTTAACATAACAGTGATTAAAGGTCTTAAATAAGAAACTGGGGCTAGCTACTATTATTAGCTAAAAGGCTAATCTTAGACATGCTAATCAGCAATCCTATAAGCTTACGATGCCAATTTTGGTTACCTGCTCTATATATACACTGTAAAGATCTCACGTGTCACAGTTAAACACACCTAGAGATACACCGAAATAGCCTACAAACTGCTTGGAAACAATCATAGACATGCTAATCAGCAATCCTTTAAGCTTACGATGCCAATTTTGGTAACCGGCTCTATACGTATACTGTAAATAAAGGACCCACGTGCAACAGCTAAACACACCTAGAGATACACTGAAATAGCCTACAAAATGCTTGGGAAACAGCATCTCACAGAATGAGTTTCTCGTGTGTTATTAATGGGTTGTAGATTAGGCATTATCATTGAACATGAAGAATGTCTCCCAAGAAACAAAAATAAAACACCTTTAGCAGCAAATATAATATTTGCTGTATATAGTGTGTTATAGCAGGAGCCACTGAAGGGCAGACAGCACGCGTGTATGCGTGCGTATGCTTGCGCGCGCACGTGCATGTGTGCGTGCGTGCATGTGTTTGTGCGAGGTAAACATATAGGGACAGAAGATCCTCACTGTCAAGGAAGTCAGCAGCAATGGGGTCATTCATCAGCATGTGGGACGACAGCAGCTTGTACACCTCCCCGTGTTCCCGCTCAGGGAGGAAGTTCAAGATGTTTTGATCCACCATATCTGACTGATACAAAAGGGTAGATTTATGATTATCATTTGTGGCATTTGAGTTATTCTAGATTTTGCACCCACTTGGTCTGTAGCAAAGCATCATAAAAGGTAATCCAGTGGTGTTATATTCGTGAGAAAAGGTCTCCATTATAGGTGAAAGAAACCCATTACACAGCTAGTGTAAGTGTAGCTAGTGTAACAACACAATTGACCAATTATAATAAATGGAAGTTTTGTACAGCTGGCTCTTTATGGTATTATCTTTTAAACATACGTTTATTGATTTTTCTTTACAACATAGTAATTTCAAAGCAATTATTCACATAAATCCTCCCCCCCCCCCCCCCACATATCAGTGCTGCTTCTCTGTCACTTACCGGTAAATGGCCAATAAGTGAAGACACACTGTCAGATACATATATGATGTTTCCATCTGTCGTTAATGCAACAAGGAAACCATCCAGAGCCTGTTGGAAGAATAGAAAAGCATTATAACTTTTATTGACTACATGTATTCCTTTCTGTAAAAAAAAGTCTTATTGATTGCACTGAAATCAATAATTATTATTATTTCAGCTTGTGCTGTACAATCTATTCTCGACACACTATAGTTTTTGACTTTACCTCCATCATTAACTGGGTGAATTCCTCATTACTGAGGAATGAAGGCTTCCAGTCCTGTTGTATGTCACAGGATTCATTCTGTGCAGTGATATCTGAAAAAAGATGAGAAATAATAGACCTGAATGTTCAACATTGACAGAAACTTGGGTAGTATATTGCAGCTACCTGGGCACTGTATTATCCAGTTAACATCGCATAATAAAGGCCTTGCACACAACGTTTTTGTAGTTTTTTTTTTTTTTTGTCCAGTATGGCTGCCTGTAACCATTGGTAACCACTTTCAAAAGAAAAGGTCAAACCTGGACAAAACTTATCTATTGTAAGACACTAGAAAAAAAGCGTTTGGTCCCTTCCTCCATGAAAGTATTGAAGCCCCTGTACCCTCAGATGGATACAGGTCCAGTGGGCACCTAGTGCACATGATTTTAACATGCACGGTACATCATGATCAGACATGAAGTTACCATTGAGAAATTGATGTTTACTAATGCTAATAGGCAATGCCGTGTGCACTTTGAGATCAAATGCGCAAGGAAGTGAGGAGATAAATGCAGAACAGAGAGTGTGACCGGAGAGTGTGACGGATTCTCCTTAATTATAATAGGATGATCAAAACAAAGCTACACAGAGCGGTATAAACAATGTTGTCAGTTATTCCCTCATATCCCACAATAAATTGCCTGAGTCCAATACATGTTATTCTCTCTCTGTGTGTGTGTAGCATAACTCGATGTTCGCGTTTTGTGTGTGACATCAAAGGTTTGTAGTTGTAGGCTATAAACAACACAACACTGTTCACTTGACATGTCGTCCCAGAATGTTTAGTAATAGGCAGAAATTTGAGTTATTCAGTGGAACCTAAATTACTTAAACATTTTGAATTTTTGATGACCCAAGTCTTCCTTGGGCTCCGTGGGAACTGGGAATGGGTGCCTCACAAAGTCAGTCCAACCCTTGTCTGCTGCTTCTTGCGCTGTTAAGGCAGTTTCAGATGGGAGTGGTTAACGCACTTAAGCAATTCATTTTCAAAGAGAGGTGGGCGATTATTTGGAAATTGGGACGCGCGGAGAAGTTGAGGGGCGGAGAAGCGAGCAGGCGAGGTCCGGTGAAATTCTTGAACACGTGTTGGTTTCATGCACGCTCTCCGAAGAAATGACCAATTATAATAAATGGAAGTTTTGTACTGCTGGCTCTTTATGGTATTATCTTTTAGTTGCGATATCAGTGCTGCTTCTCTGTCACTTACCGGTAAATGGCCAATAAGTGAAGACACACCGTCAGATACATTATATGATGTTTCCATGCTGTACAAGCTGTGTACAAGCTGATATCATCCCACATGCTGACTTCCTTGACAGTGAGGATTTTCTGTCCCTATATGTTAACCTCACACAAACACATGCACGGTCGCGCACACATGATGAATTTAGCTACATAGAAATGTCTATTTGTATGTCTCTAAATGTTTGTATGTCTTTAAATGTTTTGATGAATTGAACAATGTGGACCCTGTTGTAAACAAGTGTAATGCTTAATTGGGTCGTCCACTCACAGTTGACAGTCTTTGTATTGAGTTTGTGCTTAAAATGTACTGTAAATTCTACAAACTGTTAATAAATATTTCAATCAATCAATCAAACACACACGCACGCACACATGCACGTGCATACACACGTACTGTCTCTGCCCTTCAATGGCTCCTGCATATAGGTCCTTACATGCTGCAATGCTAAATGTATAACACTATATACAGAAAATATTATATTGGCTGTTACAGGTATTTAATTTTTGTTTCTTACAGTATATACATATAGCCAGACTTTCTTCATGTTCAATGATAACCCATAATAACACACAAGAAACTCATACTGTGAGATGCTGTTTCCCAAGCATTTTGTAGGCTATTTCAGTGTATCTCTAGGTGTGTTTAGCTGTCACACGTGGGTCCTTGACTCCTTTACAGTATATATAGAGCAGGTAACCAAAAGTGGCATCGTAAGCTTAAAGGATTGCTGATTAGCATGTCTAGGATTGTTTCCAAGCTTGTAGGCTATTTCAGTGTATCTCTAGGTGTGTTTAACTGTGCCACGTGGGGCATTCACTATATATAGAGCAGGTTACCAAAATTGGCATCGTACGGTACGCTTAAAGGATTGCTGATTTAGCATGTCTATGATTGTTTCCAAGCATTTTGTAGGCTATTTAAGTGTGCAAGGGTGCATGTGCGAGTCGCGCTGATCGGTGATGTAATATGCGTCACAGCACTACAGTAGTGCACTACAGTAGTGCACTACAGAGAAAAACATGAGGCAGAGAACAAATACAATGTATACTGAACAATTACACCGGTTTTTAGGCAAAATGTTTATGTGTAGGCAATTGGACACATGGTAGATAGATAGCTAGATTGCTAGAACATAGCACAAACAAACAAATACATGTAATAGTTAATAGTGAAAGATGCATGTTCTTTCCTTCTTGTGGTAAGGTATAACATGCTAGATTTAGCACGAACATTTAGCACTGCAATGCAAGAGTGTGGACTAGCCATCACCAACTTCATTGAACCTCATCGTCACAACAGCAGCAGCTGGGATCGGCACAGTGTAGGAATATGTACAGAAATACCCATGTGGTTTGCTTTCTTTGTAATCACCAGATACAGTTGCAAAACAATGGCTGACTAAACAGGGCATCGTAAATTAGACCTACCTTTCTGTTTCTGCAAGAAATCAATCGTTCTCTGCAGTATGGTGGACTTGTCCATCTTGCGTGGATGTCCTTGGCCTTGCAGCATGGTGCAGAGCTCCTTGATGAGCACATTGAACTGGTCTCTTCTTTTCTTCTCCGATTTGTTACGGGATGCCCTTAACAAGTCATCAAAATAATTAGAGAATCAGTGACAATATAAACAATATTCCTGTTAAAGCCTGTTAAAATAATATTGTTATATAACAATGTACAATCTTACACAGAAACATGCACGCACACACGCACACATGCACGCACGCACGCACGCACGCACACACAGAGAGAGAGAGCGAGAGAGAGAGAGAGAGAGAGAGAGAGAGAGAGCGCAGTACCTTTTTGCCCTGTCTTTCTCATCGTCATCCAATAAATCGTCCACACAGCTGCCGGTGCTGTAGATAGAGATTTAGAAGTAAAATGTTAATGTCAAGGAGGAGCAAACATGTTGTGTTGTAATGAATTGACTAGGGTTTGCAATGTCCACGCACTCATTGCATTCAAAATCCATCAGAATTCAACACATTACTCATGTTCATCATTGATGATCATATGTCATTACTGAGAGATTCAGTTTTGAGGTTGAAAAATGATGATCTAGGCCAGATTATGCACATATTGCATCGGGCAAATGCCCATTGGCACCAGACAATTTGCCATGCTGGAAAGCACTGTCGTTTTTGTGGTCTAAAACAGAAGATGAAACCTTTTCTCAAGCACTTTGCCGCAGCATTCCTGTCACGCTTAATTAAATAGGTGGCTCAATAAAGAACCTAACTAAGCAGGATAAACATGTGATTATTAAGTCGAAATATACAGTATAACAGATAACTCTTGGACATAAGTGACTATTAAAGTGAGGAGACATTTACAGGAGAAAGATGTGATTCTACTTGTAGTTTCATGCTCCAAAAAAATTCCAGCAGCAGCATAGACGGTTCCAATTGATATTAGGTAAGCAGAACATTTTCCCCATCTCCTGACATCATTATATCACATTATTCTGCTCCGGTAAATGGTTGCACACTTCACGAGCACATCCATTTCCTCAGAAAACGGTTCGGTTCTCTGTTATTTAAATAGCGATGCAGGTGCAACTGGCTCTTAAGACAAATGGGAATAGACACTAAGATTTGTCTAATTCATTGTGCGCCTAGCACAAAACACTAAGACCTTTGAACCTTGCAACATAGGCGCAGATAATGTGCATAAAGAATAGATCCAGTAAATAATGCCATCTAACTAGCAAATTTGGAATTGAAGAGTTTTATAGAGTTTATAGAGATCTAAAAAGGGTCCATTTGGTTTACGAACTCTCCATCATTTAGCTGGGGACCACCTGGCTGGAACCCATTCAAGGACCACTGGTAGTCCCTGGACCACTGGTTGAAAACCACTGTTCTGCATAGAATGACCACTGTGAATTAATGGATATGACAGAAGATATCAAGGAAGAGAAAGAACATCCACACACTAGTTTGTAGAGCTCCAAGGAATTGCAACGTTCCGACCTAAACTAGGTCTTCATCAGGCAAATATCAGATATTGCCTGATGAAGACATATAGTAGGTTGGAACGTTGCAATTTGTTGCCTCTAAATAAAGTCTCTGAGCTCTACAAACTAGTGTGCGGATGTTCTTTCTCTTCCTTGATGTTTGCCTTGATGCCTGACATCCAGCACCTGGCCTAAATATAGGCATTGAGATGCCACACACTCTTCTCTGTGAAATGACAGAAGATTTGACACTTCTATGGCTTTCCACATTATGGGAGGGCAAGATTAGATCTAAAAACTGACACATCTTATGGACATAATTATATTAGGCCACACTGCAGCTACTATAATATTTATACACTGTAGCTACTTCATGTCAGATAGTGGATTAATACAAGAATTAAATATTAATTTGATCAAATTTCAAGATTAATCACAATGTCATCATGTGTGTAGGCGACGGCGTATAACATTTAGACTGGTTATATGAACTGCGTTTCATTCACATGTTGTGTAACTATTTACACAACTTAGCAACTAACTACAGTATGTGATAGAAAGGGAAACGTCAATGTATGAAGTGATATGAAGGGGGCACTCACTCCCATTCCCCCCGGCTGGACGGACAAGGGCCACCAAAGTCGGAAATGTTGTCCATTATCGCTCCCTTTCCCAGCCAGGCCCTTTCTGGAGTCGTGTAAATCCCATCCGCGCTGATGGTGCCTCAACGCCTTGGATACAACTACTGACGATCAACAGCTTCTCTCCACTCCAAACAAACCCCAAGACCTGTGGAAAAAAGCACAATTAATTCCAAACTGTATCTCCAGATTTAGGCATCACACAAAGTCAAAGTCAAAGTCAAGTCAAGGGAACTGAGAAAGAACAATTATATGCTTCTGTACACATGTTGACGTGCTGTCACAGTGATTCAAAGAAGAGGTCTGTTGTATTGCAGGTATGATATTAAACGTCAAAGGCCTCTTTGTCAACACAGGATAACTGTCCCATCAGTGTGAAAACATTAGAAAACATTAGAAGATAAAAGATGCTAATGTCAAGGCATTGATCCTGACATCACGCTATATTACAGAGCAACACAAAGTGCATAAACTATCTTATATATAATACGACACTTCAATACTAAAGAAATGCTCCGCACGAGAGGCGCTCGTCTTGACCTAGAAAAATGCTTGAGGCAATCTACCTCTTTTGATAACGCAGCATAACAAAGACACTAAACGAGCCCACCTCTTTCACATCCTCCAGAATAAAGGAAGTTTAACAACATGCAGCATCAGAAAACACCACTGGGAAATATAACAGTCTATATCTGTTGCAAATCAAACTCACCGTCTGTCTGTAGCCTGCCCTAGGCCAACTATGTAAACAAATGAAAGCTGTTCAAAGCCAGACATTATCAAAACAATGTCTGAAAGTAGGCTACAATTCAAGGAGTAAAGCTTAATTATATGAAGACATATTTAGGCTAATCTGCTGTATCCTTTTTCAGAGGGATTTCTAAGTGATGATGCACAGTAAAATCAGTTTTTATTTAACTTTCATAGAGTTAAGTTGCAAGTCAATACTGTACATCTCCATGACGAGCATGCGTATGCTTATAATCATATACTGTAAATACTGCAGTGTTATTAGTACATTTTCAACCATTACGTGGAAAGCATTTCATAAGCCATCATCATCCCAGAGCTGTTTATGTTTCCATTGACACAGTGCAGGGAAACATGACATGCACCACTTTTTTCCTCTTGATCCTGATTAAAACTGCTGTGAGAGTGTGGAAATATCTTGTGCTCTATATCATTTACTCCTCCGTTGGCAGCTGGTGGCCATTATTCATATTTCTGAGAGTGCTTATCCTCTACTCTTCTGGTCTATACAAACCAAAGTAGTATGACAAGAAGAAGAAGAGTATTCAAATAAACAATCACATGTTTTCTTCTTGCACAAGATAATGAATACTATAGAGAAAGAAAAACACAAGCAGCAATGAGGCAAGGTAAGGTAAGCTGCTCACTGTGGATAAAGAAAACGATTCCCACCGTCCTAACTCATAACTGAAATGCCAGAAGAAAAATCTTAAAGTCCTACAAGTTAAATTTGCAAGATGCTAAAAAAAGAAAAAACAATCCAGTTAGAAATTGGAAATGAAATGCCTGCAGCTTAATGTTATGATGTAGCCCACACTTTGCATATATAGCCCAGGAGTGTTTTTTAGGAGAGATTAGACTTAGATAATTATACAAACTAGGCTGACATCCATATTTAACAACATATTGCATCCAGAAATTGGTCCGTGTTAAAATGAATACGATGCAGAAAGCTAGAAATGTGACATTTTGGGCTGGCTTGTGGTCCAGTGCAGCACAAACCTTTGTCCTGTGAGTGATGAAGACCTGAGTTAAGCAGACAGACAGTCAGTCCCCCTGTCATGTCTCTGACTTAAGCAGACAGACAGACCCCTGTCATGTCTCTGACTTAAGCAGACAGACAGACCCCTGTCATGTCTCTGACTTAAGCAGACAGACCCCTGTCATGTCTCTGACTTAAGCAGACAGACAGACCCCTGTCATGTCTGACTTAAGCAGACAGACCCCTGTCATGTCTCTGACTTAAGCAGACAGACAGACCTCTGTCATGTCTCTGACTTAAGCAGACAGACAGACCCCTGTCATGTCTCTGACTTAAGCAGACAGACCCCTGTCATGTCTCTGACTTAAGCAGACAGACAGACCCCTGTCATGTCTCTGACTTAAGCAGACAGACCCCTGTCATGTCTCTGACTTAAGCAGACAGACCCCTGTCATGTCTCTGACTTAAGCAGACAGACAGACCCCTGTCATGTCTCTGACTTAAGCAGACAGACAGACCCCTGTCATGTCTGACTTAAGCAGACAGACCCCTGTCATGTCTCTGACTTAAGCAGACAGACAGACCTCTGTCATGTCTCTGACTTAAGCAGACAGACAGACCCCTGTCATGTCTCTGACTTAAGCAGACAGACAGACCCCTGTCATGTCTCTGACTTAAGCAGACAGTCCCCTGTCATGTCTCTGACTTAAGCAGACAGACAGACCCCTGTCATGTCTCTGACTTAAGCAGACAGACAGACCCCTGTCATGTCTCTGACTTAAGCAGACAGACAGACCCCTGTAATGTCTCTGACTTAAGCAGACAGACAGACCCCTGTAATGTCTCTGACTTAAGCAGACAGTCCCCTGTCATGTCTCTGACTTAAGCAGACAGACAGACCCCTGTCATGTCTCTGACTTAAGCAGACAGACAGACCCCTGTCATGTCTCTGACTTAAGCAGACAGACAGACCCCTGTCATGTCTCTGACTTAAGCAGACAGACCCCTGTCATGTCTCTGACTTAAGCAGACAGACCCCTGTAATGTCTCTGACTTAAGCAGACAGACCCCTGTCATGTCTCTGATTTAAGCAGACAGACAGACCCCTGTAATGTCTCTGACTTAAGCAGACAGTCCCCTGTCATGTCTCTGACTTAAGCAGACAGACAGACCCCTGTCATGTCTCTGACTTAAGCAGACAGTCCCCTGTCATGTCTCTGACTTAAGCAGACAGACAGACCCCTGTCATGTCTCTTAAGTTAACCAGACCCTCCTCTCAAGAACCGTCTGACCGACCGACTTCTTGCCTGGACGACCCAAAACTGACACAAACAGACGAGTATGAGTACAAAAGAAACAATATTGATAAACTTGCAATCCCCATATATGGAGTACCCTGGTGTACTAAATATGACATCATGATAATGGCATCATAGACTCCATATTTGGGCATGCCTGACACGGAAGTTATATGTCCATTATGCCAATAAAAGGGACAGACAGACAGACAGACAGACAGACAGACTGTACCCATCTGGGCATAAAAGGGACGCAGACATACGGACGGACGGACGGACGGGTATTCTGACAATGGGTCCAACGTGCTGTTGTGTTGTATGGTCACGCACCAGTGCAGGCAAAAAACAGAGTTCTCAATGGGGGCCCAGCCCTACCTGGGCCCTAAGTGGGGTGGCCCGAGGCCCCGCCTGGCCTTACTAATTAGCACCATTTTACGCCCTACCTGGCCCGAAAACGTGAAAAAAAACAATCCATATACCGGTATGTGAACACAGTTTATTATTATTATTATTATTATTCATTAAAAAAACTCATCTTTTCATATGACCATGTAAGATTACAACTGATTTTATGTGATTGGTTAGCCGATTTGCTCGTCCACATATGACATAAATGTTCCTTTCATTGTCAATGGCATTTAATGTTTGTGTTGCCACATATGGGAATATGACCTGTGACCTTTTTTCCCCTTTTTCTTTTGGTCTTTTTTCGAGGGGCGCTAGCTACTCCTATATACAGCTTTTCGTCCCGTCACGTCTCACATTAAGCCATTGACAATGAAAGGAGAATTTATATGAAATATGGCTTAATATTGATGACATCATGTATCTCCATATATGGGAATAACAGGAATTGTATTAGGCCCTAATACAATTCTCAGGGATCTATATGGTAAATGGTAAATGGTAAATGGTGCATTTATATAGCGCCTTTATCCAAGGCGCTTTACAGAGATTGTGCATTACATTCACCCATTCATACACCGATGGCAGCGGAAACCATGCAAGGCACCAACTAGCACATCGGGAGCAATTTGGGGTTCAGTGTCTTGCTCAAGGACACTTCGACAGTAACTCTGGGGGAGCCCGGGTTCGAACTGGCAACCTTATGGTTACCATCCAGGCACTCTACCCCTGAGCCACCGCCGCCGCCGCCGCCAATGGGCATTCCCAGGCGATGCCCTAATAATTAGGGCATCGGCTGGGAATGCCCATATAGATCCCTTTTAGTTTTTTTCAACCAAGGTTCATGTTTTAGGTTGTTATTAGAGAAAGTAAAAGATGAGTGTTAATTTTTTTTTTTCATTTGCTGCTTTCTTACGTTTTAGGGATTTTAGCTCTTTTTGACAGGGGGGCGGGGGCATTCGAGCATGGGGCTAAATATGTATTTTTTTACAAAATGTTATGGTGATTTATTTTTTTATTATTTACTATAGTCCTAATAAACCCCAGGAAATTACATCTGGCCACAGAAGATCACAGGATCTACTGAATATGAAGGTAGCCTACTGGGGGAAGGCTTATACTGTGTGTATAGGCTCAATATGTCAGTTTGTCACATTCAATAGATCCTGTGATCTTTTGTGGCCAAATGTAATTTCTTGGGGTCTAGTAGGACTATAGAAATAATAAAATAATAAATCACCATACAATTCTGTAAAAAAATACATATTTAGCCCAATGCTCGAATGCCCCCGCCCCCCTGTCAAAAACAGCTAAAACCTAAAAAAAACCTAAAACGAAAGAAAGCAGAAAATGAAAGAAAATTCACCTTTTAGTTTCTCTAATAACAACCTAAAACATGAACCTTGGTTGAAAAAAACTAAAGTTGTCCTTTAAGTCCATGCAGGAATGTCAATATATAGCCATATTGTGACAGTCTCATGATAACCAGTGTGGTTGCCGCGACGCGAGTCACACAAATTAACCAAGTTGGTACAACACATGAATCTCCATATGTGGAGCTTACTATCATCACCTGGATCTCCATATATGAAGATCACGACACTGATCTCATCAAACCCTGGATAGCCATACATGGTTTGACATACTAGATCTGCATATATGGAGCCGGCCAGCAACTCTACATCTGACCTCACTGACACCATATTAATAGTTTAACTCCTGCTTCTCAACTGTGCCGTATTAAGAAGCTCCGTTGTTTCAGCGCGACCTCGCCTTAGGCGTCTTACTGGTAGTACATAGACCAAATTATTCAGGGAATGCCAGCTATAATTTAAGAATGAATTTGTGATAAATATGAGTATACTGTTAACTCATTTGAAGTTTTCTCTCAAAGAGTAGATTTGGTTTCCTAGCCCTATACAGCTATGTTTATAAATGCCTAACACAGTTGGATAATTCACTAGATTAGAGTAGACACTAGAAGACTGCTTATGTCTACAATCAGTCACTAATGAACATCAGCTGAAATAACATCAGGAATTCCTCAAGTTGTATTACGTAAATGTACATGTGACAGCTTTGATTTGTATAATATCCTCATCCTAGAAAGCATCCAAGATATTTATGAAGCTACCTTTACAGTATGTTCTGCATGCTAGATTCAGCAAAACAAATGCAAATGTTGCAATGATTAAATGATGAAACCCTGACACCAGTGTGTGTGTGTGTGTGTGTGTGTGTGTGTGTGTGTGTGTGTGTGTGTGCGTGCGTGCGTGCGTGCGTGCGTGCGTGCGTGCGTGCGTGTCCATGCATGGAAGCGGGTGTGTTGGCAACAAAATGTTTCCCTTTATCAAGTTTGTTTTTCCTATTTTACAGAGAATATTGAGAATGATCAAATATTGGGGATTGAGTAGCCCCTTTTCTTTCCACTGGGGTTGAACTGGTTCCGTTCTTTCTTCCAGACTAATTTTGAACCAAATTAATTGGTTCAGATCACTGGAATAAAAAAAAATACTTCTTGCCCTGAAGTGGGAACCAAAGTGGGCGTGTCCCTACTCTGCATGTGCAGAAGCAAACCTTTCCTCAAAATGTTATAATTATCTTTGTTTCTGAGTTAGGATTGGGATGCTGATGCGGGGCACCTGCTGAATTAACACTTTACAGCCTTATTCCGAACGACGCTGTGATATTCAGCCTCACAAACAAACCCACATTCACTGAATGCATCGAGGTTAAACCACACCTTGCTAAGTTTACCACTACAAAGCACAAGGCTTTGGTTACAGATGCCCTGAGGGGTTCAAGTCTTAAATTGGTCACCTGAACTCATGACAGAGGAGTAAATACACTACACAAGTTCACGTTTATGACCAAACCCGGAATGTACTGTAAGTCTACTGTAAAAAGAGAGGGAGATGCATACACTCCTGCTCCGGGTTTCTCATGGTGTACATAAACCCTCAGGAAATAAGCCGTTACAGGGTAATACAGTAGAGTTTAATAGAAGAATTGAAACCTTATGCTTGCTAGCAACGGCATACGTTTTGTTTCAGTTCTGAGGGCAAACACTATACTGTTGCTGCAATCTACCCTACTCCTTCCTGATCATCATTTTGGAATATGGTGCAGTGTTACACTACTATGAACCCAGAAATGCCAATCCCAGTGTTATTTCACAGTGTTTGGGGTTGAGATCGGGCTGATCAATCACTCTGGTTGGTATATTACCAGAGTAATCGACAAAGTGTTCAGATCTTTTTGACAAACTACTAGCTAATCTGAGACTATTGTCAGAGTATAGCGACTGTTCTCGTCTGCTTTGCAAACTATAACTACAGACGCCGTGCCTGAAAAACCTCTACTTGTATCTCGTGCTGTAGTGACAGCTCAAGTCTCGAAACAAACAATCCTGGACCTGGGTAAATTTTGTGTCTACTGAAATGTCTTCAAGCATCGACATTAAAAAACGTGTGCAAGTGAAATGTACACGGAGAAACAAATGTATTGAGCAGAAAGATCTCCACTGCCAACTCACAGTTTTCCCAGATGATAGCCTTTTCATGGTCAAACATTGAAATATAAGCTCTATACAAGTCATATACATGTAATACATCGGCTTGTTCTAACTTCTCATTTGAGATGCTGTATACCAAATGTATATAAACTCAAGCCACCATTTTGTGATGGCAGCAACAACAGTATATGTCACCATTTCAAACACCATGGTCTGAAAGGGCTTATTCTCCTTTAACTATGATGATATATATTATTATATCATGGAATAGTTTTGGAAGTCTGTTTGACACCAATCACTAATAGACGTGAGTAACACCTGGCCTATAAGCCAGCTTTCAACCTCACTCACAGTGTATATCCTCACACTGTATCCCACTCCCATATGATAAAAAAACAACCGCTCCATTTCTTCAAAATGCATTCTAAACCCATGTCGGCTCTAGTTTTGTTGAGTAGTTCTGTGAGCATGCAGCTCTTCCTATTTGAAAATGGATAGTCTGTTCACTTCAATGTTTTGACTTCTTGTGTTGTACATTGAGAGGCAGGGTTAGCCTCAAGTGATAAGGAAACGTCACAACACTTCCATTCCTTAGACCTCCTAAAGGAAAACAATAATGTAGGGGAGGGGTGGGTGCAGGGCCCACCACCAATGCACTCAAATGCACTCAATGACCTTTACCTTCAACATGCATATAGCACACAACGTCCACATGCAGTGACACTGGTTAAACTCAAGCAACCTCAGTCCTACAGAATCTGTCCACAGAGTTCAAAACAACACAAGTCACCCAAGATGTATTTGAAACCATATGGTAATGGAATAGCCATGAAAAAGCCTTCTGTGCAGCCTAATGATAATTTAAAGATGCATTTATTTTACATTTGAATAACTAATAATGACCTGAGGAAGTCAATAAATGAAATTGGATTATTACAACCTATATTTTGTAATTCTACAATATACACTTGCATAATGTATAATTAAATCAGAGAGAGAATATTTAAATGGCTCTGCTGTGAAGCAGTCTCAAATATAGTAGTTGAACCAACAGTCTACTGCATACATACTCAGTGTTCCTCTAGAAAATTATTAACTGTGTATGTGTGTTGTAGGCTAATCATGAGATAGAGATAGACCACCCTCCAGTGTCATTTGAGGAAAAAAAGACTGCACATGAACTTTGATGTTATAAAAATTCAAAACCGGTGCCAGGGAACATCATGACAACGTGTGTGACAGCCTCTTATAGTGGAATAAAAACATATTGCAATGAAATAAAACAATCTAAAATTAAATATCACATATAGCTACCTTGAAAACGAGTCTTCAGAGGAAATAGAGATCCATATAGTTCACTTTGGTAAACCTTACTCATAGTAACTACGGCATAGCTGTTCTTGTGCAACTACGCACGATCATCACCACACAGCTAGACGTCAGAAAACGTTCAATTGCATAACCTTATTTAATGTGGTTAATCGCAAAAGCAGCAGTCAAAGAAGTCTATACCCTTATGATTAATCAGCATATGCCCGAATTCCATTCGCAATCCTTCCTGGTTTCTGAGCGCCGTCCGTCTTTTTCCAAACCCTGCACTTCAACATCCTCCAGTCCGCTGGCAGCCGCTTGTAAACAGCACTGGGAGAAAGTAGGTCAGCTGGTAGCTCAATACTCAGCTAACGACATCATCATAATCACACTGCTGAAACTCAGCAGCCCAGCACAGTAGAATGCTGTGGTACCTCGGGGTCCGTCGGGGAGTAATACAAATGTAACCAAATGGACCATTTCCGTTACACTCTCACTCAGACTTAAATGGACACTATACTGACGGGGGAAACAGATTTTTACATTGTAACACACGTGCAATCACTTCTGAGTCTGACACGGCTGTTATTTATACCGAGGCGCTTAATTGATTCATTGTAGCCTACAAAAAAGAAGTAGAAAAAAATAAGTGTTTCGTGTTTGCGATTGGATCACAGACACAGTCTGAGTTAAGTGCGCTCCTCTCTCAAGTTCAACGTTAATCTTTACCCGGAGCTCCACATGGTAAGAAGAGGCCAAGTGTGGATGTAGGCGAGATAAAAGAAACAATTTGACCAATCGATCTATAGGGCAGTGAGTCAGTGACAGTCAGCAAACAAAATGTGTTGTATATAGTTGTAGGTAGCCTACTTTAATTACTACTACATTTATGGGTGTGGGTTTGCATAACTTTGCCACAACTATATATAGCCAATAAAACTCATTTAATATGCCTATCATAATTCACTATCTCCAAATGTTTTGTCAAATGTCCATGGTTTTACGCAGGCAGACAGAAAACAACGCTGAACCTTACAATATAGCAATCATTCAAATCATTCAACAATAAATAAACCTTGGGAAGACTCATTTCCCAATATGAATGAATGATGATTAAAGACTTCCCCTTTTACAACTCATCTATCAACAAAGTACAGTACAATCACACGCACGCACGCACACACACACACACACACACACACACACACACACACACACACACACACACACACACACACACACACACACACACACACACACACACACACACACACACACACACACACACACGTGAAAACAAACACAACAGGTGGACATAATGAAAATGATCGACACTTTGGCAGGACATCTGCATTGCACTCTGGGCAGGCTATTGAACTAGGAAGGGGTGCTCTGTGGTGTGCATATCTCCGCCCGGCTATAGGTGGCCTATACTAGCAGTAATTTCCAAACTGACACTAATTAGCCCGCGGACCCCCATTTGAAGAGATAACGTCAGGGACCACCATAAGAGAAGATTTCTACGGCTCTGTGATTCTCAACCATTTTAATTTCAAGGACCCTCAGTTTGATATGCATTAGGCTACGGACCCCCATTTGATGCTACCTCATGGGACCCCAATTTATATTGTACAATCACTGTTAATTTAACTCTGAGAGTGTACAAATGGAACGGTTCCATTCGTACACTCTTAGAGTTAACAGACCTATAATGTAATGGTCCATTTGGTTCCAAACTATCATTTAGCTGGGGACCCCCTGGAACTCCCTCAGGGACCCCTGGGGGTCCCCGGACCCCACTTGGGGAACCACTGGCCTATAGGGCTGTGTAAGTTGTGGATTGCAGCTGTCAGGAACCGACGTGGGGGGGGGGGGAAATGCTGAATGGCAGAAAATCTAGTTTGGCAGAAATGGGCATGCGGCCCAAAAAAGTTAAATTATACAAGCCACGTTTAAGAGTTATATATAGAGGATATGCGTGACATCACCATCAAACCCGGAAGTTATGCAGGAACGCCTACTGAGACAGCCCATACATCCAAACAGAAAGCGTATTTGATTGCATTAATCGACGATAAACATCATTAAACTCACTTTGTCGCTCATTTTGCCACTCGATTTGCCATTCACTTTATGCATGTGCCTCTATAGGCCAAAGCGTGAAGGATGATGGTGCAGTGCCACTGTATTTGGGCTCCATATTTGACTCACCATTTACTTCCAGTGTAAATTTTAAGTATACAATGGTTCCCAAAAGACCATTAAGATGACCTTAATTAAGGCTTAAAGCTATGGAAAGTTTCAGCAATTCAGCCCAATCTGACCATGGGGTGTGTGGGTGTCCATAGAAGACATACAATCAAACATAAATTATATACGGTACATACATTACAGTCAGCTAAACTACTTTATTGTGATATGTCTGTCTGTCCGTCCGTCCGCCCGTCTATCCGTCCGTCCGTGTCTGTCCATGGGTAATCTCGCAAAACACTGAACCGAATAGCACCTAATTTCTTGTTCATGAGGCCAAGAAAGAAATTGTCCTTTTTTTATCCATATATAGGATATCGCTGCTGTCATGATTGTCATCAGTATATGGCCATATATGGGCATGCCTCCATTTGTGCCCCATACAGTATAAATTATACAGACTCAGATATATACAGATAGTTTTGATTAAGGGGAGAAAAAGAACATCCAATCATACATTATACGACAACAACAGACCACCTATGGCGGACGAAGCAGAATCTTGCATTTGTACACTTTCAGAACACTCAGGGTTGTATTGTGTAAGAAACTGAACAATACCAGGATGACAATGCTGGATTACTCCGGAAATAAGTATTGCTCAGGCAGCAGCCAACAAGTGTGAAGCTTCATCAAAGATCTCCCACATTTTACTGCATTATTCACCATCCGCCTACATAGAGATTAGTTCCCGTCTTTTATGTAGGTCAGTCTATTAGATAATGGGATGACATTTACTGTTTATGAACAGCCCTCAATACATAATAAATGGTCTCCTACATTCAATACATATCTTCTAGCCAGGTGCTGGGTCAGTGAAAAACAAGATATTACAGCATATCTATATCATTGAGGCATTAAGCCATCTCGCCTCTTGATGCTGGTGTTGGTGATGTCACTGTGGTCCTCCTCTGAAGCACTGACTGTCATTAATTAGACTGAGGTACTGCTGTTCTCTCTGGGTTACCATGGTAACATTGTGTGCTGGAGATGCATAACTAGATGCATCTAGTTATCTTCATTCTATAATCCAAGCAGGTCAATGTCCATCAAGACAACTCAAAGCAAGGGAGCATCAAACATACACTTATCTCAAAACTTAGCTCGAACTGTCCTGTGTGCATTTCTAAAACGTACTGTATTTTGTAAGCTGGCTTAAAGAAGAGATCATGATGTGCTAATGATTTTTTTTTTTGGGGCACTGAGTCAAGAACTGTAATTGTAATTATAAAGATGATGTAAAGCATAATTTATACTTAGTTACCCCCACCGGTGTCATGCAGCAATATGTGATCTACAAGCTCACCTTGCCGAGCAGGTTGCGCAACACAATCTGAGCTTGTAGATTGGCTATTTTCAGGGTGCAAGACTGTGCAACAAAGTATTGTAAGGCTTTGACTTGATTTCAAAGTTTGTGTGTGGCCCGGCAAGAACAACCTGGGTGTTGATGTGATTGTGCAATACTCATCCCTCCTTCAATATCCACTGTTAAATGCCCTGAGCAAAGCAGTTAAGCCCCAACTGCTCCATTCGTGGTTGTACTGGGCAGCTGCCAGGGGTGAATGTGGGTATGAGGCAGGGCATTGCTGTAACCTACCCAGGATTAATAATGGTTATAAACTGGTTGAGGCTATGTTCCTCGCTGTGCTTTGATGATCTGCTGTAGCCTATACATGCATGGCTCTGGCAAATACTTGCAGTTGGCACTGACTAGATACGGCATAGTGTGTGCAGCGTGCAACAGTGTTCTGAGGTTGATCACAGACAGCAAAGCTCTCACTCACCATTGCACCCTAATATGCCGGACTCTGAGTTGGGTGACCTTCATTGGCCTTGATCTGTTTCCCTTTGAGAAAACATCTCACCAAAACCAAGTAGGGCCTAAGTATTGTTTGTGTTCAAATGACACCCTCGTAAAGTCTGGTTCATATACTGAACTCGGCAAACAGATCTTTGCAGCCTGCCTCTGCAGTCTGGAACTTCCTGCAGGCAGATCTGCAGCTATGAGCTTGATACCGATTAGGTCTTTCACAAATGTAATAAAGGATTTATTTGGTGGCAAATCCAATTGGAATTTGTAATTGCTTCCTTGGCTAGATTCAGTTTTCTTTATTTCTCTTTTAGGCACTGTAGATTCTGTGAGTTTCTATTGTATGTTTACTATTGCTGCTTTTAATGTTTGTTGCAACACTGTCATTTGTTGCTATCTTTGCCAAGGCTCCCTCTTTAGGAGATAAATTGCAATCTCATGGGAACTGGAACAAAACAACAAAAGCAACAACAGCAACAAAACATTTGAAGAACAACAGAAATATTGGCCAATGGAGATCAAATCAACATGGTATACCTGTCCTTTTCCCACAAATGATGGATCTGGCAAAAAAGAAAAAAACAACTCAACACAAGCCCTCTGCCCCAGGCAGCAACCAATGAACCCAATGCACTCAGCAAAACAACATTGCACCCCCCACTGGACAGTCTACTTTTTTTTGTTTTTGTGGAATGTGCCTGGACCGCCTGGCCAGCGGGCGCCCCCTCTGGACAGTCTTCTAACAATGCATTTTAACATTTATTCTCCATTTGTACACTATAAAAACATACGTTATTTCTACAAAGTGGCGGTAAAGCTTTTAAAAAACATTTATGCTTTTTTGTACTAGTGTATGATGAGCTCAAACCTGTTCCAACTAGTATGTACATACTTTGTTAGTTCGTTTTACTTTGTAGTTTCATATTTTTGTTTGAATTTTAAATTGTTTCAATTCAACCACAAACTTGAGTTGCTATTTTAATGGACACTTTCATTCAAAAGTACTGTACCGGTCTCGCAACTATTTGTGTGTATGTGTTTGTCTGTCTGTCCGTGTGAGCACGGAATGTGCTCAGCTGATTGGCTGAGCACGTAATGTGATGATATATGTGATAAAAGCACCGCTCACTTCACACCAGTGAGATTTTTGAGTGGTGCAACCACTCCCTTACGGAGCTATGTGTGTGGGTAGCTGGCTGGGTGGGTGTCTGGGTGGGTATGAGCACGAAAACAGCATGGTTGTTTTTCACCACCTGTGCGCAACACACATACAAACACACACGCACGTATTAACTGTATATATGATGATTTCGGGTGTGCCAGTACAGTACAGTGACAGTACAGTACAGTACAGTAGAGGGTACAGTAGTAGAGGGACCACCACACGGTAACTCTGTCATTTCTCAACCGTTTCGGACGCAGGGCGGCACGCCGGAACCGGCCGGGCCCCATGGGCGCGTTCCTGGGGGTCTGGAACCCCCCCCCCCACCCACCCCTGGGGACCCCCACATGGTAACTCTGTAATTTCTCTATACCGTTTCGGACGTGGGGCGGCTCGCCGGAACCAGGCCGGCACCCTGGGTGCGTTCCTGTGGGAACCCCCCCCCCTGTGGGAACCCCCCCCCCGGGAACCCCCACACAGAGTTGCAACACTCACTTCACACAGGTGTGATTTTTTTCAATAATGCCCTACTCCGTTTGAAACAAACCTATCTCAAGGAATTCGATCTACTTTCTAATGTAGACTCAATCATGCTTATCATATATATATAAATATAGCCACATATATATTATTTCACATTATTAAATCATTACAGGTCTCTGCCTGCTGCTACCTACAAAAATATGCAATCCTTGCTGCCTACATTATAATTACCTAAGGCAGTGTGTGAGCAAATATGGGTCACAATTCTAGGGCATGAGTGGAAAGGGCAAGACAGCTCTCTCTCTCTCTCTCTCTCTCTCTCTCTTTACACATAAGCTCAGAGAATGGGTTACACCGTTAATTGAATTCTTGGCTAGAGAAAGATCCTGTTTACTGTTACAATGCCCTGAAGAGACATTTGGTGCTGGAAAGCATCGTATCATCTGTATCAACTATTCAAATGCCCATAAGTATCAGCACACTACAACCCATAGTATAGCTATACTGCACTTGACTTGAGTTTACAGAAACAATTCACTCAATTTAAAAGTTAAATTGAGCCCTAATGTGCATGGGATTCATTGTCTGAGGTTTCTGAACATAAATGAATATCTCCCATAACCTTAAAATATTAGCAAAGACTGTAGTAGTCTATGATGAATCGTCAAATGTCACACTCACACACACACACACACACACACACACACACACACACACACACACACACACACACACACACACACACACACACACACACACACACACACACACACACACACACACACACAAAATGGAAACGGTGGTGCACATGCCTCAGTATTCAAGTGAGTTATATTATTATGATATTATTATATGCTCCTAATCAGGATACAAGCTTATAATGATTTTAACGGTTTAGTATAGAAGAGGCTGGCATGAAATCGGTGCAGTTACCTGTTCCCACGGATCACAGATTGGGGTCTTTCTCTTATGTTAACATTGGTCTATAATACTCTATGGGGAATTCTTTTGGGGATGAATTGTCCTTTTTATTTCAGATGTGACACACAATGTACACACAATGTACAGTTAAGTATAAACAAAGTAATAGATGTGCAGCCAACACCCTGAACAAAAGAACATGTAGGTCATTCATACAGGGGCTGGGTTCACACAGATTGTGAAACCAAATGTTCCTCCTCTGAGTCTGAGTTAGCCAGTAGCCACACCCAATCCTTGACAGTGACCTTTTGTCTTGGGATACACAGATAAAGGCTGAACCGTGAGGATTATAGATCAGATGTATGTATAGAGATAGGACTTGGAAAGAAATAGAAATATCAAAATAGAGAGAAGACATGTTATTAATTATTTTCACCTGACACTTGAACAGAATGAGTATAGCACTGAAAACCACTCACAAGACTGTGGTCATACAAATACACAATACTTCTCAAGAATTGTCCTTTCCTTTTGATGCCGTGAATGAAAAATCGAAGTGACACGTTAACGCACTCAACATGAAGTATATCCCAGTTAGAACTAGAAGAAGGAACGTTCACAAAGGCAATTAAACATCTTAATCATTCCCCAGTACATCCATGACCGACGCTGCTGGTGACTACAAAGGAGCAGTGCTGTTCACTGCGAGATCGGCGACATCAGTGCAGCGAGGCCATTGACGTCTGTAGAGGCAGTTATATTATATAACCAGAGCTGAACATTTTGTCTGTCACAGTTAGAAGGTTAAAGAGGGTGACATGAATACCAGACATACTCCCAAGAGTCATGTGCAACATAGTTCCACTGGGCAAAGAAGTCATCATCAAGTACAAGGAATGTGCAGCACGGGGGCAAAAGTATACAGTGCTACAGTATAGAACAGATCTGTGAGCTATTAAAGCTGCAAAGTTTGAACAATGTGTTGTACGATTCGATTTGATCATGTCCCGCTGCACATTTGGCCATCATGCAAGAGACCTTACAAAAAGCTACTCCTACGATTTCCTCCCAACAATTACAGGCATGGAAGCATCAGAGAAGTTATTATGCCAGGCCGGAAACAAACACTTTGGTAACATATAGGTGTTGATGGATCTCCTTACCAAAAGCAACAGGTTCTGTAGCGCTGCTAGGGTCAATTACAGAAATATAAGCTAAACGCTCACGAGAGAAATACATGTACACTAAGTAAGTGTTATTGTTAGTTGGACACTATAAGGTCATACAGTGTCTTTAATAATTTGTTGGTATATGACTATAGTCGCTTGCCAAAAATAACTGATTTTCAACAACAATCTCTCTCTCTCTCAATGAATCATTATTGTTGTTATGTGTGAGAGATAAAAAAGAAATAATAATAATAATAATAATAATAATAATAATAATAATAAAACAATAAAAAACGAACTAGCTTAAATTAATTAAACTGATTTCTTTACAGGTCAATCGACAGAGGAATATAGGATTAGGTATAACATTATTGACAATTCTAATTTATAACATAAAGTATTGTAACAACGTATCAAAAAATCTTTAATTATCACCACATTCACCAGCCAAAGATTTATCACAATTTCTAAGGAGATCCCAGCTATATATGGTCTGTCCATTCATGTCCAAAGTAATTATAATTAGGATGCATAGAATAAGTTATCTTATACATCATCTTGGGATGGACAGGTCCGACAGCAAAATCTGGAGTGACTCTGGGTGTAAATTGATTGGTTTTTACACCCTCAGAGTTCAACTACCACTTAAATAATTTCACTCATTTTTTATGTGATAGGGATGAATCAACACAAGTTGAACATACAACGTTCATTCAATGCGGAGCACTGCTCTATTTTCTTAAAGGGACAGAGGACAGAAAAGGCCCCTTCACAGCTGCACAGGACTACACCATTTGTGCATGCACAGTCACACTAAGCAGCTCTGGCAATATTCAGACTAGCGTTCAGTTTAAGCTTGCAGGACATGGCCTAGTAACCTACTTTCCTTACAGCATGCTCTGTAAGACAGAGACTACAGGCTATGTGTCATCAGTTACCTAACCCAGCATATTTTAAGCAAAAGAAATGGCAAAAACGCTTTAAATCGTAAAAGAGAGAACGGACACCAGTCAGTAATAAACTGGAGGGTGCATGGTTAAAAAACAAAGCCTAAAGCCTATTTGCCTATATAGGCCTACCCATTGGGCATAACCTTAACCAACACTGATTACTGGTTCCACATTCTACTCCTGACAGTGGGAACAAATAGACCAAAAGAGTGAATGACAGGCAACACGGGCCATAAGGGAGACACAGACACAAATATATGTTATAACACGCACATAAACACTCCAGTTCACCAAGTAATGGGATGTAAATCTTGTCACACTTAATTGTCTATACAGTTTGCCTATAGACAAGCATTAGCTGTGGAGTGGACCTCATAAATGAATGATGTTTGTGGATAAGCATGAATGGAACATGAATAAAGAATATAGAAAAGGGCTATACTAGAATGATTCGTGCAAAACACTTCCCAAGCTAAAAACAGCTTTCTCATCCAGTGCCCCTCACTGCCTTGTGCGCCTTATTGACACAATACTAACGTATAATAGCCAGGCCTACTATATATAACTACACACACACACACACACACACACACACACACACACACACACACACACATGTACACACACACACACACACACACACACACACACACACACACACACACACACACACACACACACACACACACACACACACACACACACACACACACACACACACACACACACTACACACTCATTCTGGCATTACTGATTAATCACTGCATGACTACCATCGACTATAGCCTAAAACACTTGAAAAATATGACATGACATGACATCTATCTATGTGATGCCCGGCCCCTATCATGCCCACATGCATTGATTGACCAGCAGTGACAGCGCTCAGTGCTGCATGTGCCTGTGACACAGATCCACGCCACTTGTCGATCTAACTGCTAAAGTGACATTCCACCTTCAAATGAACATGCATGCTAATCTAGGTTATTATACGCCAGTACACCGGCTATGGCCTTTCACTTTTAATGTAGGCATATCAAACATTTCACAAGTTATTTATCACCATTATTCATAATTTCTGCTATGGTACAGTATGCTACGAAATACGAATATGCCCGTTTTTGAGCGACGCACCTGTTGCAACATTAAACACTGCAAAGCTACACACTTACCTTATTGAAAGCACGAATTAAATTCCTTCAGTAGGTAGACAATATTTCCATGGAATAACACCCTTTAACCTCCAGAGTTGAACTCCAAACTAGGTATAGCAGCCGATATGTGGTTTTTGAGATGATGACCAATGACCATTGTCCAAGCCGCACACCTCACTCGCACTTCAAAGCACAATTATAGTTTAAACTCAGTTGAAAGCGGTAGACGACCATGTTGTGTCGTAACTTGGGTAGTGTTATGACAGGACCCCTGATTGTGCTAAGAGGGAGCGCCCCGCCCACTGGACCTGTAAATTTGCATTGTCAGACTCAGAATGTCAGTCGTGTTGACATTTTAGTTTACAGTAATAATAGCACAATAAGCACATCATGGAAAATTATATTGTTTTGTGCTTTATAGGGCACAGCTTATGGGGATCCTATAACAAATAAACAAATTAACTTATAGGCAATATAGACAAGTATCCAGTATAAACAGTAAAAATAAATAAAAACAAATCACAGGAAGACATGCACTTTATTGCAGTAAAAGGTTCTTACAGCCTACCAAAGCCATTTAATAATAACAAAATTCACTTCACACCCATGTGAAGTGAGGGGCGCTCACAAGTGAGGGGCGCTCTCGCTCTTATCATCGTACATATATGGATTTGTCTCTTCCTCTTTGATATCCTCAATCCCTTCTACAATCACATCTTTATCTTTGTAAAGTAAGTGATCCTGTAGGATCTTCTTGTTAGCATCTCTCTTGATGCATCTTACTATATTTGAATACAACTGATAATGACGATTTCCACTTTTCTTTAAAAAGTCCATGGGCCTAATATTGTTGATGACATCAGGGATAGTAACTGACCGACTGACACGATTCCATTGTAAACGCGACCTGTGGTCGCAACAAGATATCAATTTTTTAACATGTCTATTCGCTCTAATTGTCTATTGCTTCATTGTTAATGGGAATTTAAGCTGGATGCACCGCAGAAGAACCAGCCCAGGCACACCATACTTTTTCCATCCAAAGGCAATACCGTGGTGGGGCCTTGGCTGGCTTTGACCCAATTCCAGACCCAGTTGAGGACCACATCACTCTGTCCTGCTCTCACAGCAGCTGTGTGAGTCTATGGATTCGGGAGCTGTAGTTATTATGTTTCCCATCTTACAGTCTGTGCTGCTATGCTTCGTTCCTCCAGGTATTGACAATAATGGCACCTCAACCTGCTCCCAGTTTCGTTGGGACAGGCCATTGACTTTTCCATGAAGATGGCCCAATGGCACAATTGAAATTTTATCCCTGAAGCGTTTTCACGCCAGGCCCAGGAAACTTTCATCTTTCCTAGGTTCCGGGAGCTGGCCAGTCCTTGATGTTGATGGTGTTGGTGCGGTGGTGATGGTCTTGTCACTTTGTGTCATTCAGCTCACAGTCTAGATATAGCCCCTCGGTTTAGCCTATAGCCAACTGAGTTGATGTTCAATGGGAAGGGAGGAGAGATGGGACGGCCATTCTCTCACTGTTCTGCCCTTCTGTAGTTTTGCAGCAATGAAGAAGGTCTTGGGGGCTCTGCATGCGTGGGCATGAGCAGTTGAAAGAAAGCACGGCCGGTTCTGCTTCTTGTAGGACATTGAAGAGGCGAATATGCACCTGAAGGATCAGATTATATAGCATAAAGCCTTGCAGGGCCAACTCCTCCTGCATGGACAGTAGATGAGAAAGCAGGATAACTGCATTGAGCAGTAAACAAATTTCATCAGCCCCTAAGCTGTATACTTCTCTCCTCGTCCTGGCAGAAAGCGGAGAGGAGAGCTCAATCAATAGCTGTGCTTGTACCGCTAATGCTATAGCACAATATTAACACCATCTGAACTTGGACATGGTGGACATATGGAGTTCCCTTTCCATTGTACTCGGGTAGCTTAGCACCTCCTCTAGTCTAGATGGCATAATATGCATCCATCAATGCTTCATGGTGGGTGGTTGCTCGAAACCCCTGCAGCACTCACTACAGCAGTCAGCGGAGGTGGCATAACACTGATCATGCTTGATGTAGGGGGCCTGTCACTGTCAGTGGGCCTGCTCTCTGTATAGCTCAGTGGATACTCCTTTATAGCTTGCTGGATTTGCAGCTGCTGGAAAACAAGAGGATTGGCATTATAGAATTGTTCGACTGTACTTGTTTTGGCTCGGGCCAGTTACACAAGCCATTGAGCAAGAGATATAGGCTGATCTGACCCATTGGTTTGGCATTTTAATAAATGTCAAGTTAGACAAAAGGTCAAATCATACACACAGTCTATACTTGTTTCTAGACAAAATAAAAGTAATTGTATTGTTAATGTACATAGAAACAAACATCCCCATCAAGACAATTTCATTTCATTTTTATGTCCATTGAGGGGAGAGTGAGTGAGTGAGTGAGTGAGAGAGTGCGAGAGAGAGAGAGAGAGTGTGTGTGTGTGTGTGTGTGTGTGTGTGTGTGTGTGCGCGTGCGTGTGTGACAGAGGGGTGAACCATAACTCAGAAAACAACTAACAGCTAATGTGCCAGCTAGGCCACGAAGGTTGCATCAATCAATGCATGCACTTCCTTATTAATACTCATCTCACTATAGTGATAGTGCTTCTACAGCACTGAGCATTATTTGGGACGGATTCATGGGACAATGAAATATGGGAAATAAATTGTATTACGTGGCCAATTCCATTCACCTTTCCATGACTCATCCATAAAGCTGACTCATAAGAGGGGGAGAAATACACACACGCAGACATACAGTCGCACGCACGCACACACGGTTTGACCTTTAAAATTGCTTCAGATATATCTAGATTTAAAATCACTTTTAGGGGATAAAAGTTAATATATAATGAAAATATAATTTTCCAACTTCATGTAAACGCGAATCTGTCACTCTATTAGGACAGTTATGCAACCCAAATGCAACCACATGGTTGTCAGCAGTGCCCTGCTGAGTCTGTTTCAGACATGATGGCCTATCAGTTTACCACAATGCCACATGTTGCCTCTTCTATTTCCACACACTGTAATCACAGTAAACGCATCTTCAATAATAAGTAGTACACCGAGTTCCAGATACTCCAGTCATCAATGTGTTATTGTTGATATTTTAACATATTCTTTTACTTTATCATGTTGTAGTAGTAGTGCCTTTAGGGTAGAAGTGGATGTTGAACATTGGGCTGGGCTGGATGTTATTGTCATTTTCTTTGCACGTTTTTAGTGGAATAAGAATGAATCAGAGAACATTTGCATTTCTTTTTTTACCCAAATGTCTCCTTCCATGAAACAACAGTTTGACGACTGCTGGCTTTACATTCAGTCTGTCAAGACTCAGACATGCTCTCAGGATTTCCATTGCTGGAAACTGGGACTGAAATATAGACAGTATCATGTTTTTTTTTCCAGTACTTTGACCCATCAGTTAAGAAAGGAAACCAAATAAGACCCAGATGAGATGTCATTCTATGGAATTGAATTTCAAGCATTTCAAACCAAATAAGACCCAGATGAGATGTCATTCTATGGAATTGAATTTCAAGCATTGATTTTCTAAGACATGATATAAGCAGTACACTGCCCTGCATACAGCATCCACCATCCATCGTTAAACTATTTAAATTTAGATAACTCACAATCACATAAGCTTCTGAACATATTGTAGTATGATATTAAACAGAAATGGGCATTCAAAACATTTAAGAAACCAGGAACTTTTGTTTCTCCACATTCCGTGCTCAGGCCAGGTCAAATTATCACAAATGTCATTCCGGCCAATCACTTTTGGCGACTTCACTTTTCTGTCCTCACTTTTGGCTTCAATGTTTGTGTTTACACAGTCACCAAAAGCTGGGCATAGGAGGGGATCAAAAATAAAAAAGCAAGTCTGAACAAATATGCAATCAGTGTAAATATAAAAGTGAGGTGTAATATATGATCCTTTCATTCACAGTTCTTATCACCATACATCACATTCCGTGCTCAGGCCAGGTCAAATTATCACAAATGTCATTCCGGCCAATCACTTTTGGCGACTTTCATTCACAGTATTATGAAAATTGTAAAAAGAAAATGTGTGTTTTCTCCAATCTCATCTCGGTACAACTGAAACCGTGGCTCAACCTCGTCTTTTCAGATAATTAGCCTAAATAAAGATTGATTTAAATCTATTGTAACAGTTGTATTTCACTTCAGTGTTGATAAATGTGAAAAATGTAAGGACACGTTCAACAGTGCCCAGTTAATTAACTGTCTCAAGTTGTCTGTTCATTAACAATCCTCATTGGTCAAATTAATCTATATTTAGTCAATAGTGCATAGTGTGCCATCTAGTGGTCAAAAATACGCCTATGTTTATGCTGAATGCAATTGCTTTTTAACTAAGGAAACTTGGAAAGTATAGACATATTTCGAAGTGAAAATGGAAATAAAGTTGTCAAGTGGCAGCATTTCCCGTCAGTGCGATCAGCAAGAATACATACATATACTGTATGACTTTTGTCTGTGTCCATCTGACGATTCCCAGAATAAACTATATATGAATATCTCTCTCTACTATTATGCTACATCTATCTAAATACAAATGTATATATATACATCTATCTAAATACTACAAATGTATATATATATACATCTATCTAAATACAAATTTATATATATACATCTATCTAAATACTACAAATTTATATATATACATCTATCTAAATACTACAAATTTATATATATATACATCTATCTAAATACAAATTTGTGTGTGTGTGTGTGTGTGTGTGTGTGTATATATATATATATACACACATACACATACATATATACATAATATAATAATAAACTTAAAATGCAGCTCAAAGTGCTTCACAGGGCAGGACACAAAAATAAAATACAATAAAACACAAGTAGTTAAAATGATAGAACAATAGCAGAGAACAAAACCGAATATAAGAACATAAAATAAATAAAAACACATAAAATAAATAAAACTCAACTAAAAGCAAGGGTGAAGAGGTGAGTCTTGAGTTGAGATTTAAAAATGTCTACAGAGGGTGCGTGTCTGAGCTCGAATGGAAGTTTATTCCAGGCTGTTGGGCCATAGAAGCAAAAAGCTGCCTCACCGTACTTTTTTGTGCACATACCTTTAGGCACTTCAAGTAGGCCAGCGTTACACACACACACACACACACACACACACACACACACACACACACACACACACACACACACACACACACACACACACACACACACACACACTGAAAATGGTGGGCCCTATTGTAAACAAGTGTAATGCTTAGTTTATGGTTTTTGATTGATTGAAATATTTATTAACAGTTTGCAGAATTACAGTACATTTCAAGCACAAACTCAATACAAAGACTGTTAACTGTGAGTGGACGACCCAATTAAGCATTACACTTGTTTACAACAGGGTCCACCATGTTCAATTCATCAAAACATTTAGTGTGGTGCCGTCCACTCAACAGTTTTTGTATTGAGTTGTACTTGAAATGTACTGTAATTCTGCACTGTTAATAAATAAATCAAACACACACACACACACACGCACACACACAATAGGCCAAATTTTAAGTCTCACTCAGCCCTGCAATGTATATTCTTTGACGTATGTCAAAAGCAGAGATGCATATACATAATTATGCTACATACAAATTGCATTAAAAATAATAATTTTAAAGAATGACATTAAACCAGTCATTTATGATTTTGTGATTTGTGTTTACTATTTCAAAAACACTTCCCTAAAGACATTCGCCGAGCTGAGCTGTTCTTTTCGACATTGATTGATTGATTGATTGAAATATTTATTAACAGTTTGTAGAATTTACAGTACATTTTAAGCACAAACTCAATACAAAGACTGTCAACTGTGAGTGGACGACCCAATTAAGCATTACACTTGTTTACAACAGGGTCCACATTGTTCAATTCATCAAAACATTTAAAGACATACAAACATTTAGAGACATACAAATAGACATTTCTATGTAGCTAAAGAACAGAACAGGAATTCATCATATGGGAAGCAAAAAAGGGAAAAGATACAATATACAGTGAGGGAAAATGGGGTGGGGGGGTGCACCCTTCCAACTACTGAGCAGAATGCAGATCTGATGAATGTCATTTAAGCCTCAGCTCATGTCCCAGGTCGAACCAAGCCATGCATTGTCCACTCCAGTCTCCAGAGTCCAGACTTGAGCTTGCTTTTGTACTACAAACCTAAAAGCTCAAGCAAGGACAAACATACACAATCCTATATTCCTAATAAGTAGCAGAAGTTATAATTGGACCCTGCATGTAGCATAGAAAAATAAAAATAAAAACATAAATACAAATAAAATGTATGCATTCGTATTATTATTCACCCACACTACTAGCATTCCATGATTGCTTCGAGAATGGCATTGTTTCGCTGGAGGGCGCTAGCACAAAGCACCAGGTGGTCACAGGGAGAACTTGAGAAAGGAGGAGGCCATTCACTAGCTTGTTTGCTAAACCAGCCATAGCTAATGCTGGCTAGCGAGCTAAAACACCAGTTAATCTAATGTCGTCTTTCTTATCAAGTGATGGCAAACGAACAGTGTTCGCAAATCGAAGCTGGTGAGTATCGGGCCCCAACTTCTCTAATTCAAAATATGGTGTGTTGTAATATATATATTATATATATATATATATATCAGTTAGCCAGCTTAACCATTGCACCCGAATGCTAGCTAGCATGGCTGACAAATAACCTTAGTGCCTAAATGCACCCTCTTTCCCATTTCAGAGTTGTATTACCTCATTGCCAGATTTCTGCAGTCTGGACCGTGCAAAAAATCAGCACAGGTAAATCTATGAATAGAAAAAATTACAACTCGCATAGATTAATCGTAAACCTTGTCTTGAACGTGTAGCTTTATAGTGCTAATGACTAACGCTACCACCGACTGTTTCATAGATTCTAGTGGAAGAACTGGAAGAGTACGAGGTAAGTTAAAGCTGCCCTTTCTGTTTTTATTCTCATGTGTGTTTCCGTACTCCTGCCCAGCTGCTTTTTGGTCACATTGTACTGTTTGGATTATTAGCAATGCGCTCAGCAGAGGAGCTGCTGAGCACCGTTGCAACATTGTATCCAGTTTTTTTTTTAACAGCGCGTTTCTAATTTTAGTTGATTCCTAAACGATGGAGTTGGGACGGGAAGATATACAAAAGGAACTTCGAAGACTGGGTGAGTGTACATTTGCAGAATTAAGTTGATCATATTTATAAAAAATGAGGCTTGGGCTTTTATTTTATTTTTTATTTTTTTTAATCAACATTACTCACTATTTAGACTGATGTAGTAGTGCAGCCGTGTAATTGTGTTTATCTGTCATTTAAGCTTTTCTAAAAGTGTAGGCCTATAGATAATAATTTTATCCAGGCTTATCTATTGTGTGGCGTTCTCAGGGGAGGGTCTAAAGGCTAATGCTAAAAGTAGGCTGCTGCAGAAGGACACAGAGGCTGTCAGTCTTCACGTTAGAGCCAATCAAATCGCAGTTACCGTTGTAGAAAGCGGAAGAATTGGAAGGGGAGGCCTTTGATTGGCCCTGAGCCCCGATTAGTATGTGTGCGTGAGCGTGCCATGGCGCGTGCATGTTTGTGAAAGAGAATGCTTGTATATAAGCTATTACCATGCTCTTTGTTTAATATTTCAGCAAATGCAATTATGCAAATTAGAAATATGGCTATTATGGAACACAAAAATATCCACAAAATGACAAAACAGTGTTTTAAGATTCTTTTGAAATCTTCGCCCATATGGCCGTTTGTGCCCAAATTTACATGTGTAAACTTATTTACTTATTGGTAGTAAAATAAGTAGAATACTATTATATTTAAAAGGAAAAGGTCTGGCTGCTCGGAAGTAAAAAAAAGTGTGTCAAAGGTGCTCTTTGGTGGGCGACTGGAAACTTGCAACTAGGGAAATCATCTTCTGGTGATTTATTTTGAAAGAATTTATTTTAGTGGCTAGTTCATGTAAATAAAAAAAGCGTAGCGGCCAGCACGGCCTTCTTCAGGGTTTTTATTTTATATTACACTGGTATTGTCCATTTTCAGGCGTTGGCCTCATTAGAAGAGTTGTTTCAGGGGCAGGCTTAGCCTTATTATGCAGATTTCGACTTACTGGATGTTATTGTGCATCATTGATTATGTTGTCTTAAACTAATTTATCTGGTATGCAGGCGTTTTCAGATATGATAGCCGTTTCTCTGATCTTTCTAGGTGATTGTGAACCAGCACATTCCTGCCGACTACCTGCTGCGTATCTGTCAGCAGATTGGTCCGCTTATAGAGAAGGAGATCCCACCTAGCGTCCCTGGCGTCCAGACCCTCCTGGGTTTGGGAAAACAATCCTTGCTTCGTACCACCAAAAGTGTGTGATTTTGAAGTCCTGTTCTTTCTGTATTGAACTTAAACGCACAATAAACTTAACGGCACAGTTTATTCTTCTTTTTAGAAAAACAATAGTGCTTGGTTGGAAAGCAATTCTAAATTAGTTTGTCTCCAAAGTAGCCAACTGTATGTCTATTGATCTGCCACCTATTGTACTGTAGGTTGTAGCCATAAAGTATGTACCGGCTCAGCTATTGCTGCACTCCACCGAGGGCGACCGCCAGAACCACCAGTCAGCCATGGAAACCCTCCCAGTGTCGGTATGTGAAGCGTGTTTTAATTTACAGTTAATGCCATGATGGAAAGTACTTAAGCCAGTAAAACAATCTCTGGCCTCTTATCAATTGCTGTTTTTTTTAATATTTTATTTATCTAGTGTCCACCATGGGTGCTCGCCAGGCCACAGGCATGGCCAGATTCGACCACATCCTGCCGTCTTCCACCTACCAATGTATGAAGATACACAAACGTATCCTGGGTCACCTTTCTTCGGTCTACTGTGTAGCATTTGACCGTACTGGCCGGCGAATATTTACAGTGGGTACAAGATTTCTTTGTCATCTGATCAAATTATAATCAAGTTTCTTTTTTATTGTTTTAACTTTGTCATGGCTGCTGTTTCTTTTTAATCAGGGATCTGATGACTGCCTGGTGAAAATCTGGGCTACAGACGATGGCCGTCTCCTGTCCACACTGCGTGGCCATGCTGCTGAGATCTCTGACATGGCTGTGAACCATGAGAACACTCTCATTGCCTCGGCCAGCTGTGACAAGGTCATCAGACTGTGGTGCTTGCGAACCTGTGCTCCCATCACTGTCCTGCAGAGCCATGCTGCCTCCATCACTTCTATACAGGTCAGATTGTATTCGTGCTATGTTTTAAGGTTATGCTCATTCTGTGAGGTCTATGAAGGGTTCCCATTTCCCAACATATGACACATTGTGGACAGAACTTTTTTGCACTGGGCATCTGGGATCACAAATATTTTGTCTAGGTCTTAAATTCCTCAATCCAAAAGTGGAATAAAAATAGCTACATGTGATAGCTTTTTTATCATTTTTTTTATCATCATTTAAAAAAAAATGTATATCTTTTTTATCCCACGATTTTGTAACCCATTTTCACCCCTGTGTCAATCATCTAATGTGATCCTTGGCTCTACACACCCTCCACCAACCTAGTCCCCATATATGGGGAACAAGGGGAGAGCAACGGACTTGAACTCATGCTTCCTTCATGCCTGAGTGTCCAAGTTGCTTCTTTACAGTTTACACCTGACAGGGGGGAGTTTCCCTGGTTGGACGTAGCTTGTGGAAGGAACACGTTATTCCAACCAGTTCCTTTCCCCTGGCCAGGGAGAGGCTTGAGATCAGTTTGAGATCAACTCTGGTGTGTGTGTGTGACATTGGGGGGGGGGGGGGGGGGGGGGGGATATTTTGGCCCTTTTTCCATAAGTAGTCCTGGCTTGCTTCGGCTCTACTTGGTTTTCTTTGTTTTCCCACTGTACTCGGACTGTACTGCCCCCCTTCTAGTACCCATGTCTAAACAATGCTCAGTTAATACTTATGCTACCTGGACATGATCTCCGTTTTAACCTAGGCAGCTTATTTCTGCTAACAAGAAGGCAAGAAATAGGCCACGATGTTGCTCTAATTTACAGCTAGTTTAAACATGTTTTAATAATTAAGAAATAGTATAATTCTAAGTTAACACAGTGCAACACAAAAGAGACTTAGGGCTGTATTTTGCGTGTCTTAACCCATTTTAGGCGGCAACCCATTTTGGTGTTAGCATTACGTTATGCTTTAGCTATTTAAAAATAGCAGATCTACAAGCTCATACGAGCTTGTAGGTCTGCTATTTTTGAAAAATCGAAGAGCGACTAAAATAGAAGACATTTTTAGAATCTGATCTCAGGTCAGAATGAAAACTGTCAGGATGTAGAAGAAATTTTTAGAATCTGATCTCAGGTCAGAATGGGTTAAGTACCTGGTCTTATTACTTAACTTAAGACCTGGAGGCGTGATCAATGCCATTTGGCTATTCTGAGTGGCCAAAGAGCATTGACCACGCCTCCAGGTCTTAAATTAAGTAATAAGACCTGTTACGTAAGACACGCAAAATACAGCCCTTAGAATGAAATAAATGCAAGAAAATGTTCCAGCGGCATGATTCACCCCTACTGCTAGATGCTATATTTACAAGTGCATGTAGATACAAAAAGAGAAGTGTCCACTCATTAACATTTCTACACCCAGCCTCAGAACCTCCTTTTATAACACAAACAATGCAGTTTGATCTCATCGATTTCTAACGCACCAGCAATTACACATCCTCACAGACAGAAGATCCAACATGCAAATATAAAACAATAACATAACAGTATTGGAGGAGGAGGAGTCCGTCTATGGACTCCTCCTCCAATACTGTTATGTCTGTTCATGGCTAGTGAAGATTCTCTGACCAATCGGCAGAGTTTCACGTCTTGGTATCAGCTTAGCCACGCTTGGCTCGCATGGAACTTTGGGTGCGACGTCACAAAAATGTACCTAAAACGTACTAGTACCTTGCTCCAGGTACTAATGGCAAGGCACAAAAATCAGGATAGAGCCGTGGCGTATATATATATATATATATATATATATATAAATACCTTAAAATAAGGTATGTTTGCTAATGAAGCCAATGTAAATCTTTGCACTGACCCTCAGTTACTGGTTCTCTGCCCATAGTTCTGCCCAGCGGTTAAGGGGACGACACGGTACCTTGCCTCCACTGGTGCAGATGGCATGGTGTGCTTCTGGCAGTGGCATTCGATCAGCATGAAATTTAAGTAAGAACTCTTGTGACCATTGACCACTGTTCTAGAGTACAGTTATTGCTGTTTTTACCTGTGGTTCAGCTGAAGATCTTTCAAAGCAAGTCCGTGTTTCCACAATGTTCCGTTTCTCCTCAGCGATCAACCATTCAAGTTTGTGGAGCGTTCACGTCCAGGTGTACAGGTGTCCACGTCATCCTTCAGTAGTGGTAGGTGGTCAAGCACTTGAATTTATATGCATATATTTTATTTCATTCCAGATGTATGATTTAAGCTGCAGTGTCAAACTGGTGGAATCCATTCATTAGCTTAAGTGTGTGTGTGTGTGTGTGTGTGTGTGTGTGTGTGTGTGCGTGTGTGCGTGTGCGTGTACGGGCGGGCGGGCGTGCGGGCGTGTGCGGGCGTGTGTGCACTGTCCCCGAACATTCAGGGTTCGAACCTTCGCTCGCTAGGGTTGGCACTCGAAATCTTAACTTAACCTTGAATGCGATATGTTATGCATAATAAGAGTACTATGTTCATGTTGTGTTTAGATGTTATTAATAATCAGGGGGGCACACAACCGGTGCGCCAGTGCGCATACGTCGTCAAAATGTCTTCTGCGCGTTAGATCAAAGACATGCTAGGTGCATTTGCGCACCAACAGCTGAGACAGTTATGTAGAGAAATCTGACAGGCATTCAAAAGGAACTCAAATGTGATGTTAATGTCCTGTAAGTAGACTTAGAAATAAAACTAGTGTTGACTAATGTGTGGCTCTTATTTTGAAGAGGAAGTTAGTGCACAGGAAGTACGTTTCAGTTGTAAACAAGATACTATGACACTTCCCCCCTCCCCCCCTTAAAAATACGAAAGCAGCTGCTGCACGCACACGTGAGCTTTCACACTTGCACAACAGGTCCATCCTGCTGCCACATTTTGCCCAGGAGGGATCTTGTGCCCTAAAAATGTCCTTAGTCTATTTTACATGGCTCGTGTCTTAGAATGAGTTTGACACCCTTGGTAATAACACACAGTTGAATTTAGCAATGATTGGATCTTGCCATGGCTTTCTAACACAAAGGACTTTTATAATAATTGTAATAATCCAAAGTCCTGCTTTACCCGCACATTGTAGACCTTTGAATCCTTGTAAGAAATTGGAAAAAGTAGACAACTAGACATGGCAGAGGAAGTTGTGCTATGTATGTCAAGCCCCCAGAAAGGCTTGCCAATGTTGAAGCTGCGAGACGTAGACGTAGTGGTGAAGGCTTGGACACCAACCTTTGGTGTCCAAATGCGGAAGTAGACTGTTCTTCCGGGTGCTTCAAAACGCCACTGAGCAACTTCCATTGAAATGAACAGCAGGGGGCGGGGCAGTCCGCCATCTATCCTTTCATAACTCTATGATGTATGTTCATGATACCAGTGGCGTCACTACGCAGCAACAGGCCCTGACGCAGGATGGTCAAGAGTGCCCCCCCCCCACACCAAGCCGCTATATAGAAACAAATTAACCATGTTTAAAACAACGGTTTTGTATCAGACCAAACACTACTCTAAAATGAATAGATTCAAGCTGTGGCAAGTGGCATTATATATCAAATTCGGTCTCTTTTCTGTTTAGCCAATTATGAAAAGAAACTAAGAAAACAGCCAAAACAATGCGCTGTCAATCTATAAGGCCATGTTGCACAGCACGGAAAACTAAAAAGCGGCAATAATCAAGTACTGTAAAACACTGGCATTTTATTTTAAACTATTCATTTTGTTTCTCAAAGCTGTTTTGACCACAATAAATGAGCTGATGGGCAGAATTGATAGTTAGTTGCGCAGCAGCGCGCTGTATGCGCCCATGCACAAGTCAATTAATTATGCTCAAGTCCTCCATGTAAAATGCAGCAACATTCCATTTCCAACACAACCATGTCCATATGAAATCTCCATATCTCCATATGAAAAGCTTCGTTTGAAGACCACCCACAGGCAGCAGGCCACCTTGGACAGCGGGTTGAGAGGAGAAAAAAAGAGAGTAAAAAAAGAGGTGAAGTTGAGCTATAAAAATATGGTGACGGCGCACCACGAAAATTAGACAGCAATTATGTAATTAAATAAAAAGGCTCTGCCTCTGCGCTCTGCTTACCTTATAGGTGAACCTTCCGGATTTTCTCTCTGCAAAATCATCTATCAGGTCCTTCACATCCAGCTGGCGTGCACGGGTATTCTCGATGGACAGAGTGGCAAGTCCACTGAGCCGACCCTGTCCCATTGTAGCCTACTCCTCAAATAACTTTTGATCAGCTTTAATTTTGAGAATGACCGTTCGGCTGATGCCACTGTGGTTAGGAAAAACAGCAATACAGTGCAGACTTCGCCAAAACTAGCACTAATGCTGCTGTTCTCCACAATAAGCAGTTTTGTGAGCTCTCGGATGGTCTTCACGTTAACTAATGCTGTCTCTCAGGCACTCACGGAATGATACAAGTTGAATGGGGAATTCACAGGTTAAGTCGTGATTGTATTTTTCTACAATGGTTTGTGACGTAAAATCAACCTCAGTTAACAATATATTGTTAAGGGGCCCGGCCGCCTCGTTTATTTTTATTTTTTAAATTTGCCACCTCTTTCTTTTTTTTCTCCCGACCTGGGTGTGCCCTCAGGCGTCATGGGCCCCCACGCAATCGCGTTGTCTGCGTCACGGTAGTGACGCCCCTGCATGATACTGATCTTAGGGAAAGTTGCCTAAAGCCATGATCAGGTGTAGACTGCTGTGTAATGACTTTTATGGTCAATGTTCACAGGAGGGATGTTCCTAGCTACTGGTGGCACAGATCATGTGATCAGGGTGTACTACCTTGGTGGTGAAGCTCCCATGAAGCTCTCTGAGATGGATGCGCACACGGTGAGAAAATTTATTAAAAGCGGTTAACGCAAGCTGAATGGTATGCTAGTTTTAAAATTCATAGTACTCATTTTTGTCATGTCTTTTTCTAGGATAAAGTTGTCGTTGTCCAGTTTTGCAATAACAGCGACAGGTGAGTGTGTGTACTGTACTGAATATCTGAAGGTATCAACCCTCATGTTGTTTGTTGTTCTTGAATTCTAACAAATATGTGTGAATGTTTCTTTTTGTGTGTTTGTTTGTCCTTAGCCTAAAGTTTGTGAGTGGCAGTCGTGATGGCACCGCCAAGATCTGGCAATACCAGCAACAAGAATGGAAGAGCATCACGTTAGACATTGCTACCAAGCTGCCAGGGTAAGTTAAGTGTTTCAGATAATTGCTATGTAATTCTACCATGTCAGATATTTGGCTTTCCATTTTTGCCTGCATTACACAGTTGTTGTTGTTGTTTTTTTACAGCCAAGCCAACAAGGTTTGTCTGTCCCTCAAAAATAGAGCTCATGCTGCTATGTGCATGAAAAGGCAACATAACCACTTTTGTCCATAAAAGCCTGAAATGCCTTAAATGTGCAAGGGAAAAGTATGAACAGTGTGAAAGTTGGTTGCACACTAGCATCCAGCCTGTATGGTGTGGCTTCCCCACTGAACGCCATCATGTGATTTGTGAAGTTTCATTTACAGACTGCACAGATTGGAAATGCCTCGATCCCTTTGACCTGGTCTCCTTTGTAGTAAATTGGCTACGTGTGTGATTTAATTTTTTTTGTCTTCCTCCAGGAGTGCTGTTGTCAATGGGGATGATAAAACCAAACTGGTTGTGACCATGGTGGCCTGGGACCGCAGAGACCAGAGTGTCATTACTGCTGTTTCTAACTACCTGCTCAAAGTGTGGAACTCTACAACTGGACAGCTACAGCATGTGTTATCTGTGAGTATTGAATTGTATAATTCCTGCCGATTTCCTACTAGTTTCAACACTGTCAATTGTGTTCGTTGCTGGGAATTGAACCTGGGTCTCTGTGGTGGCAGGCGAACGTTATACCTCTATGGGTACTCCCAGACAGTCGAGTCACGAAGATGCCAGATGCAGCTAAGAGCAGGAGTCACTTCCTGGTTTTTAAAAAGCTGGTGGATGGAAAATAAGCTTGCGTGCGGCTGCAACCAGGAAGTGACTCCTGCTCTAAGCTGCAGCTTGCATCTTTGTGACGTGCCTGTCTGGATGCAGGTTATGCCAGCCAGATGCCCCCCCCAGACACGGGGTCTTTTCACAAGCTGATGTCCAATGTTCTGTCACTCTTCCAGGGTCATGATGACGAGGTGTTTGTGATGGAGGCTCATCCGTATGACTCTCGCATCATGCTCTCTGCTGGCCATGATGGCAATATCTTCGTGTGGGACTTGTCCAAAGGAGCCAAGATTCGCAATTTCTTCAATATGGTAAATAACCTGCAGTAAACAAAAGTGTGTGTGTGTGTGTGTGTGTGTGTGTGTGTGTGTGTGTACATGCACGCACGCACGCACACACACACACACACACACACACACACACACACACACACACACACACACACACATTGTTTAATTCAGGTAGTTTAGAAAAAGCATGACATTGGAATATATCAAATAGCGACACTATAGTTCATATTTAAATGATTTTTTTAATGTTACAGATTGAAGGACAAGGCCACGGTGCTATTTACGACTGCAAGTTCTCAACTGACGGACAGCATTTTGCCTGCACTGATTCCCATGGCCACCTGCTTATCTTTGGCTTTGGCTGCAGCAGGCCCTATGAGAAGGTGACAAACCCCCCCCCCCCCCCCCCCCCCCTCTCGTCTAATGTTCAACTCGTTTGTATTAACTCCTCTTGTCAGGAACCATGATCAAATGATCAAAACCACATAATCAAAAATAGTAATGTGCCCTTAACTCCCTTTCAGATTCCTGACCAGATGTTCTACCACACGGACTACCGACCTCTCATCCGTGACGCTAACAACTACGTCCTGGACGAGCAGACGCAGCAGGCCCCACATCTCATGCCTCCACCCTTCTTGGTGGATATCGACGGCAACCCCCACCCGCCTCACTACCAGCGCTTGGTGCCGGGCAGGGAGAACTGCAAGGAGGAACAGCTTGTGCCCCAACTCGGCTACATGGCTAACCGTAAAATAAGATATATTCTCATTGATTTACATTCACAAACTGTGAACCCCTTTTGGTGTTAGCATTATGTTATTCTTTAGCTATTGAAAAATAGCAGATCTACAAGCTCATAGTGTGCCCCCGAGTGTCGCACTACGAGCTTGTAGGTCTGCTATTTTTGAAAAATCGACATAGAAACATAGCTTTTTCAGAAAACTGTCAGGATGTAGAAGACGTTTTTAAAATCTGATCTCAGGTCAGAATGGGTTAAGCAAACTGTCTGAGTCTGTGTCTTTGCTGCTTAGGTGATGGAGAGGTGGTTGAGCAGGTGATGGATCAGCAGACGGCAGAGAATGGAGAAAGTGTATTGGACAACATCATCAGACAGCTTCAGAATCAGCAAGATGAGCAGCAGAACACAGAGGGAGCGCCTGAAGAAGCAGCGGGTACGTTACTGTGTTTACATAATACAAATGGTTATTGTTGGATGTCCCCGAGGGCTCGGATAGATCTACAGAATACATCCTGATCACAACATGAACGACAGCATCCCTTGCTAGAAAAACAATCTCATATCTATTACCAGCCGGCGACGTAGCTGAGATGGAGGCGGCTGACATGGAGGCAGCTGAGATGGAGGCCTCACCCCCTGTTGGGGATCTACAGAGGAGCGGCCAGGGGGAAGGTGTGCGGCAGATTCCCCAAAGTACTCTCCGTAGTGAGGTGGCCACTGAAAGGGACCTGCTAGCCTGGAGCCGGCGAGTTGTGGTCAATGAGGTCCCCCGGGGGACATTGAGGTGAAGCAGGCACAGCTGGGCACTACACATTTGACCCCCAGAAGTTTGTTTGGGTGTTTGTTTCATAATATGGTTGTATTTATAGTACTTGTAATTTTTTTCTTTTTTACTTAGGGTGATGACGGACTGCAGACGAGCCAAGGGGGAGGTGGAGTGCTCCCTGTACAATACGGAGAGGAAGAAGAAACCGGTGACCACCACGCCTAAGGTTCTTATTGTCTGCAAAATGCTTTCTTCACACTGCATCGTCATAAACTAATAATACATTTGTTGCCATTATAATGTTTAAAGCACGTCCTGATGTACTCATGATCCTCCTCCTCCTCCTCCTGGGCGGCAGACTACAGGCCCGCTCACCAGGCGTATGCAGTCCCTTCGGCCGGCCAAGAAGAAGCCGCAGCAACGCCATGCCTATCAGACCCGCTCGGCTCAGGGCAGCCGTCGTGGCAACAGGAGTAGGACCGTCGGCAGCCCCCGTAGTTCTGACAGTCAGATAGACTCGGACAGTGATGCAGAAGTGAGTGGGGCAAGCATGTCTGCACTTAAAGGACAACTTTAGTTTTTTTCCAACCAAGGCTCATGTTTTAGGTTGTTATTAGAGAAAGTAAAATATGGGTGTTTGTCATGTGTTTTTCATTTGCTGTTTTCTTTCGTTTTAGGGAATTTAGCTGTTTTTGACAGGGGGGCGGGGGCATTCGAACATGGGGCTAAATATGTATTTCTTTACAAAATGTTATAGCGATTTCTTTTTTTATTATTTACTCCTAATCCTAATAAACCCCAATAAATTACATCTGGCCACAAAAGATCCCAGGATCTACTGAATGTGAAGGTAGCCTACTGGGTGCAGCCACACTGTGTGTCATAGGCTCAATATGCCAGTTTGACACATTCAGTGATGTCAATGACAAATGACATCATCAACTTGTGACCCTCTTGAGTGAAAGAAGGTATTTTTAATTGTAGTTATAGAGCTGTATTAAGGCTTATTAGCCAGAGATCCTGAAAGTCACCCCAAAGTGTCTGTCTAACAGACAAAAATGACTTTGAACATTTATCAGGCCACCCTACATAATACTATATATTGATGAATCTGAACGACTGAATGATGAATGGTACAATGTGTGGGTCTGTCTGTTCACAGGCAGTGGAACAGCAGGCCAGTGATGCTTCCTCTGACGGTGAAGCACAATGGCAGAGCGACAGCAGTTCCAGGTAAACCATCTAAACAGAGTAATGTCCATATGAGCCGAGTCCTTGTACAGTACACAGCTACGTTCCAACCAGATCTCTGAGATCGACTGAACTGGTCGTTCTGGGATCTATGTAAAAAAATAAAAACGGGGGTAATTGTCTGATTGAGCCAGGGCACCAGGCTCTGGAATAGCCTACCATATTAGATTGGTGCAGTGAGTGGTCTTTTCTGTTAAAATTAGTGTTAAATAGGACCCGTGTTATTGAACAAACACTATTGTAGTGGTTCCCAAATATTTGTGCCTCGTCGGGACCCAAAAAGCTTTTTTCTTATTTATATAGAAATAGTTTATATTGTTTTGAAAAATCCTTAAATTATTTTGAATAATGTATATAACAAATATACAGTAGAAAAAAAAACTTGAAATTATAAAATAAATTTGTATGTAATGTTTAAAAAGAAAAATGGAAAAATTGGTCCCAACCCAATGTTTGGGAAATACCTGCTCAGAAGAAAAATGTGTTATAACTTTCAAAAAAAAAAAAAAAACCTTCTCATACACCCTTTGTTTTCTCAGTGAATCTTCCAGCGAGTATTCCGATTGGACAGCCGACGCCGGGATCAACCTCCAGCCCCCAAAGCGATCGAGCAGACGGCAGGCACCGCCGCAGGCCGACAGCAGCTCGGAGGAGGAGGAGGAGGAGGAAGGGGACACAGACGCTCGGGGAGAGGAGGCCAAGAAGAAGGAGATCGAGAAGAGGAAGAAGCCCAAACAGGCTAAACAGGTGAGCGGACTGGGGGGTCCTAGATGATTGGAAACGTAAAAGCTCAGTGCATTTTGGCAAGATCATGTGAGCGAGTGTTGGTGCTGAACATCACACTTCTTGGCTTGTCTCTGCTCAGAAACCCACCTCCTCCCTGGCTGGGGTCGATGCGGAGGAGTGGCTGCCACCGCCATGGATAATGGAGACGGTCCCTCGCCGGTCTCCTTTTGTTCCACAAATGGGAGATGAGGTAAGGGAGCGAGAGACTACTTTTGGGGAAACAAAGTTCAAGCCAAGGCCTCTATTATTCCTTTCTTCCAGATATGACCAACAACATTTATTCAAATATGTGTCTTCCCCCCAGGGGGGCAGTCAGACAGATATTTTGTGAAGCCGCTAAGGAAATCGGGACTTCCTGAAAGTTCATATAATGGCCTGTTGTGGCGCTGTCATTGGGCCCAAAAAAACCCATAGCTCCATAGAGGTCCATGTATTTGGGCCCAACTTCACCTAGACTAATACCTTAATAAACAGGGTCATGAATACTTTCTGCTTCCAGTCACTAGTTTAAAGTCTCATTTCTCATGTCATAATATTCTTTTTGAAAAATGATGGTCCCATTTATTAAAAAAATGACCATAATGTTGCGTATGTTCTGAGGGGCGTTGGCTACCGTTACAGTCTAGGATCGGGAGCCAAACCCCGTTCCAGTCAAAATAAAAACCAACGAAGAAGAAGGGGGGAAGTCCCGCCTCGTTGTCTGGGCCAGCCAATGGCCAGCTGGGCCCAAACGGATCTAGAAAGATGGCGATTTACAATTCAAGGACTGACAGGCTTCATTTTACGTCCATATCAGACCCGGAGAACACTTTTGTCCATATTTGTTTTACAGTCTATGCTTCCCCCTCACCCTACCAACAATGACCCCACCTTAACTACAACACTTAACCAAGACAAACCAGGCCAATGAGAAACTGAAAATATCAAAACAAAATTAAGATAATTCTATTCTTACTCCCAACCTTCCTCCTCCAGCTCATGTACTTCCATCAGGGCCACCAGGCGTACGTCAGGGCTGTCCGTAGGGCCAAAGCTTACAGTATCAACCCTCAGAAACAGCCCTGGAACAAGGCCGACCTCAGGGTGAGATCCACTGTTAATTACTTAACCACCAAACGTTACGTTCCTTCATTCTACCCTCCTAAACGTAACATTTGCGATTGTGCGTTTCAGGACCAGGAGGCAGTGAAGGTGGTTGGCATTAAGTATGAGGTGGGACCTCCCACACTCTGCTGCCTAAAGCTGGCGTTCCTCGACCCCATCTCAGGGAAAATGACCTATGAGTCTTTCTCTTTAAAGTGAGTGTTTTAAGCTTGTTGTATGACTGTGTGCGTGTTTGAATGATGAATGAATTCTCCGTTTCTATGGTCCAATATATTCTGTTCCCATATTCCTCCAGGTACCATGACATGCCTGATGTCATAGACTTCCTGGTACTGCTGCAATTTTACAACGAGGCAAAAGAGCGCAACTGGCAGCCAGGTTTGTCACTCCCCAACCTCCCTTGCTATTAACTTTGTGAAGTTTGTGTTAGCTTTAGTGTAACATTCACACTACAACTCGCGTTGCATGCTAATCCAGCCCCCTCCGTCCTAAAAGGTATGCGATTTCGCAGCATCATTGATGATGCCTGGTGGTTTGGCTCCGTGGAGGAGCAGCAGCCTCTGCAGCCAGAGTATCCAGACAGCCTGTTTCAGTGCTATGCAGTAAAGTAAGTTGTGTTGACACTCCCAACCTTTTGTATGGAGATGTGAGGGTGATTCTGACATGGAGTGCATTGGTTGAATAGCCTCATGATGTGGAGGTGTGACGTTCACTCTTCAGGTGGGATAATGGCGAGAGGGAGAAGATGAGCCCATGGGACATGGAGCCTATTCCCGAGGAAGGTCAGTCTCGTGATTTTACTGTAGCTCTGATAAAGATTCAACATACCGTACTTCTGGCATAACGGTGGCCAAAGAGAGTGACATCTCTAGTCGTTCAGATTATCATTTACTTGCTCATCTCATGGCTGATTATTTTCGAGCTTTTGGTGTCCTCAGTTTTAAACATCATGCACGTTTATGTCAAAAGTAAACATGTAATTTTTACGTTACAGTAAAGCTTTAAAAAAAGAACTGCATGCTAGTAGCTAAATAATAGATTCCATTTCGCCCATGTAATTATTTTTTGGGTTTTTTGTGTGTGTATCAGCCGAGTTGCCAGAACAGGTTGGTGATGGGGTGGAGGTGTCCGAGGAGGAAGTGAAGGCTCTGCTCTACAGCCCCCAGGAGGGGGAATGGGGGGCTCACATACGGGACGAGGACTGCGAAAGGGTCATCAACGGCATCGATGACCTTCTCACACTAGGTAGGTCACTGGAAAGAGCAGAGAGAGAGGGATCATTATGTCAACGTCATATCCTGTATGTAGTATAGAGCGTCCCGCCCTCTTTCATGACGACGCTAAAACCAGAAGTGAATTTCTCATTAATTTTCCTCGTAGACTTTTCAAAAGGTATTTATTTAAAGACGATTATACCGCGGACAAAGCCAACTGGAGTTGTGACACTCCATGACAATAAACACAATGTTTTTCGCTGGTCAAATAATTTGTAAGAAGAAAAACAAAACAACAAGTGTTGTATACTGCCGTGTTTTTCTTCTTACAAATTATTTGATCGGCCCAAAACATTGTGTTTACTGTCATTTGTCGTCACAACTCCAGTTGTCTTTGTCCGCGGACCTTTTGAAAAGTCTATGAGGAAAATGAACGGGGAATTCCCTTCTGGTCCTCGGGAGGGGGCCGGGACTGCGGAGCTCTATATCATCAGCCGTTACCGGTAATGAGGCTTAACTGAAGTAAAGTTGGGCTTAGCTAAAGTAAAGTATATCTTTATTAGGCTTCGGAGTGAGATTTGTTATGTCTTTGTTTACAGATGTAGCCAAGGCGTTTGCTTCACCGGTGGACTTGCGGGACTACCCTCTGTACTGCACCGTGGTCGCCTACCCCACTGACCTCCGCACCATACGCCGTCGACTGGAAAACCACTTCTATAGGTCCCGTCCCTTCACCCGTGTTCCATATTGTAACAAAGCGACATCACACTGGGGGGGTTTTGAGTTGGAAGTTCTGAGTTTAAAATAACTGCCTCCTCTCTCCCTGTAGGCGGATCTCGGCGCTGATGTGGGAGGTGCGCTACATCGAGCACAACGCCCGAACCTTCAACGAGCCACAGAGCCCCATCGTAGCCGCCGCCAAGGTGGTGACTGACGTGCTTCTCCATTACATCGGGTGAGACGCAGTGAAAGAATAGTCCCGTGTCTTCCCTCGTTAAGTGGGCTTTTTTCATAATATTTAACCCCTAAACGTGTCCATTGTTATTTGGCCAGTGACCAGAGCTGCACAGACATCTTGGACCTGTACCACAAACTGAAGTCTGAGGTCAGCAGTGGAGGAGAGGCGGAGGTGAGAGAAGTTGATCACAATGGGTTTGTGGGGCATCAGAGGCTGCTTTGTCTTTGGATTGTTCTGAACAGGGTAATAATCATAATATGCATTTGTGTGTCTTGTCGTTCTGCAGGCAGTTGAGGTGGATGTGGACTCTGACACTCCAGGGACATCCACGGGCCAACGGGTAAAGTAGAATGAATGCTAGTCAAGCTGCATGCTTTCTTAAGCCTGATATATATTATATGCGGCAGTGTCGAACACTGAAAAATACCCAATCTACAAGCCGATCTGAGCTTGTAGATCAGGTATTTTAAGCGCATGACACCTCATACGATGGCGTGTTAAGTTAAACGATAAATTACACAGATATAGCAAACAATGTGTAGTTCCTGTCTATGTATAGTGGAAGAGTGATTTATTATTAAAATAATAATCTCAATAAATGATGCATACATTACACTGGCAATATTGTAAATCTTTGCTTATAAAGAGATCCATTCTCAGCTATGCCTTCTCTGTCTATCAGCGTTCCAACCCTAGTACGAAGAAACGCGGCGTGGTGTTGAACGTGAAAGCATGGCGAGGCCAATGTCGGGACCTGCTACGTCGTATGATGGACAACCCAGATTCAGAGCCATTCAAACAGGCTGTGGATCTCTTTGTTTACCCTGTAAGACACAGAAAGATAATTACCACCAGCTACAGAATGACCGATTTCATAATATTCTTTTCTATTCATCTGATAGGCAATGACATCTGAATCAAAAGCAGTGGCCGTAATGAAACTGTCGTGATTGTCTACTAAACGTCACTTCTCTAAATCCTATCTCAACTCAGGACTATCGAGACATTATTGACACTCCAATGGACATGGGCTCGGTGTCAGAGACACTGCTTGCAGCGAACTACGAGAACCCGATGGAGTTTGCCAAAGACATGCGGCTCATTTTTAGCAACTCCAAAGCATACACACCCAACAAGAAATCACAGGTAGGCAAGGGCCCCTGCGCTCATAGATATAAATTGTGTCAAATCCCTCTGTGACAGTTTGATTCTAATGGTCGCCGGTATGTCAAGTTAAGTTTACCTTCTTGTTTATTCCCCAGATGTACACCATAACTCTAAGTCTGTCGGCCTACTTCGAAAGGCACATTATCCCCGTCATCTCTGACTACAAGTCAGCCATTCAGAATCAGCGACGGAGTCGCCAGAGACTCAATTACAGGAATAGGGTGCCCAGCGGAGGCAGCTCTCCTGCCACCAGTCCACCTCCCAGGTACTGGACCCTGATATTGGGGCCCATCCACAGTAGAAGATTAGCTCTACAACATTCTTTACCGTCTATATAAAGTAGTGCTCATGTAATCATTATTTTCTTACTTTCTTGTCTTTTTTTAATGTTCAGCCCGAAAGGGAAGCACAAGTCGGGGAAGGCGTCGAAACCAAAAAAATCCAAGCCCACCTCAAAGAGCCGCTCTCGTCGGCCGAACGATGGTATGAATCCAATGTGGTACAGTGGATGGTATGAGTGTGGTGCAGTGTACGGCACCTCTGTGGCGTGGTGGTTTGCTGCTCAGTAGTGTACTTTGCTTCTCTCCTTTATGCAGAGTGCAGCAGCGTAGCCATGGACGAGGACAGCCAACCCTCCTCTTCCAGTTTAGGGACGAGCAGTCGGAGCAGGAACCAAGAGCCAAGTCGGCTAACCCGCAGCCAAACAACGCCAACTAAGAAATCAGGTAATCAACCCATTTCGTTAAAAACACCAGCTGCAAGCTGGTCAATATTAGCTTGCCATAGTTCCGACCGGGTAGTACACACTGGAGATCATTTTCTGCTACTGGTTGCCAAGCCTGCATATTTCCAGCCTAACGTGGATTCATTCACAGTTGCTTGCCTGGTTTGGTTTTTGGAGGCTGCTTAGCTTATTTCTGTCACGATAGTTGCCACCACTGGCAACAACCCATAACATCCCATCGTCTGCACGGCATGGCTAGTCGAGCAGTTCTGATTGGCTGCCTCGTCTCCAGCCATGTTGCCTCAGACTTCTTTAGGGTCATAAGTGCCATAACGTCGGCAGCAGACCCCCAGATGATAATAATGCAGCTGGTAATTAATTGATTTAATCAATTTGGGCTTGTTTTCTGTAGAAACAGGAACTATATTTGGCTCCTCACCTTTCTTAGTCCACTTCCTCCCAGTGGCTTCTGTGTTTATTACTACTAACGACAACACTACGTGTTTAAGGCAGTGACGTGTCTTGAGAGATTAGTTGCAAGGTGAAGGTTACAAGAACTCCACCCCTTAACCCATTTAGACCTGTTGTAACCTATTCGTTGTTATACCTTTCAATCCGGGAGCTACCTCTGTGTCTCATTAGTTGTGATGTAGCAACATATTAATTAGGTTTTCAGAAAACTCAGGTTAGGTTTTAGAAGGCGTTTTTAGAGTCTTAATTGGGGAAAAGGCCAATAGAGAGTTGGCTAAGGGCAATTTATTTTCTTAAAGAAGGAAATTAAGCACTAATGTATGTGTGACGTTTCCAATGTCGTACAGAGATGAACTATTTGTTTCGCCTTTTTGTTTCAGGGCAACTGCTTAACATGGCTTTGACCAATGGATCCAGCCAGAGCCACAGGCGAGCATTAATGCAGTCAAATGAAAACGAGGGACCTGCGTCAAACAGCTCCACGTCGGAGTCATCGTCTTCGTCCTCGGATACCTTCTCTTCGTCCTCGGACTCATCCTCATCCGACAGCGATAACAGCTCCGATTCGGAGGTGGCGGCGGAAGGGGGAGGGGGAGCGGGAGACCATGACTACAGCAAGGCCCCCTGCTCATCGGTACCTACCCATGACTACAGCAAGGCCCCCTGCTTAGCAGAACAACATTTGCAGGCCTCTAAGGACCAGGCGGCAACCTCAGGGAAAAGGAGGCACAAGGGAGGAGAGGACATCTCACAGAGACCCAAAAGGTTGCGAGTAGAACTCCCAGCAGCAGAGGAGGAGGAGGAGGAGGAAGGAGAGGAGGAGGAGGAGGAAGATGACGACGAGGAGGAGGGAGAGGAGGAGGAGGAGGAGGAAGAAGAGGAAGAGGAGACGGAAGAGGTGGAACAGAAACAACAACCACCACAGGAGGAGGCGGGAGGTGAAGAAGATGAGGAGGAGGAGCCTGATGAGGAGGAGCCTGAGGAGGAGGAGGATTCTGAAAAAGAAGAGGATTCTGAAAAAGAGGAGGACTCTGAAAAGGAGGAGGACTCTGAAAAAGAGCAGGGTGGGGAGGCGGCGGTCAGCGCTAAGAGGAGTAGCCGGGGCAAGTCGAGGCGGGTGAACACACGCAACCAGGGCCGCAGGACGGTAATGTACGGGGACGACTCGGAGGACGATGGCCATGGGTCAAAGGATGACCCCCTGAACCTTGGTAAGTCCCGTTCGGGACGGGTACGGCGCATGACTGAGAAAGCCCGTGTCAGCCACCTTATGGGTTGGAATCATTGACACGTCGCCCTCCGCCAAGCCCGCCCTCTAAGGCCCCATTTCTACTTTGTCACAGGACGGTGCGACAAAGTACAAACGAGGCTTTACGGCTGAAATGAAGAGACTGGTGTCTAGAAATAATATACTGCAGGGATTTTTTCTTTTTTGTTTATTTTTATATATATATATGACTAAGTATATATGACTTTCTTTTTTTTATCTGAGACTGACTGGCTGGTGCTCTTGATAATGTTGCCAAGGAGAGCATCCCTCCCTGGTCTGTAGTAGTAACTGCTCCACAAGGACCCTCTTCAAAACTCAACTAACTCACCTCCGCCTTACTGCTCTCTGGAGCCTTCCACATGGGCCTGCTCTTCAACTTTGACGTCTTTTATTCTCCGCCGTCATCTTTTCTTATCCACTACTTTACCAATACCTGCTTTCCTCCCTACATCTTTTCCTCTCTCCTCTCTTCTCCCTATCCCACCACCCAGTCTTTCTTTCAAGGTCACCAAAGAAAGGTTCCGAGATGCCAAAATACTGGTGCTCATGTTGTTTCTCAAGGAGTGTATTGGTTTCTGGTTTTCTCGACATTAGTGTGTTTTTGTAAACTCATGCCCCACATTTAAAAAATTGCATACAGTAACTGATGTCAACTTTCCACGTGTTTGCTATATTCTCTAGCATTAATCTTTTGAAGAAAACCCATCTGAATTCCTACCTTAATTATATTCTAGTTTTCGTATGGACTCGCAGCTCGGATAAGGAGTGGGCACTAGCAATACTAAGTAAACAGTGTTAATCATTTCAATAGAATACTGCAACGCCATTAATAACAAGAATTAATTAATTCAATGAATTGCCAGCTGCATTATTATCTGCGGGGGTCTGCTATAACTGCCTCTGTGTCAGTTTCAGCGCAGTAGTTTAGGTAGGAACCAAAATTCTCTAAGGCGAAACTATTGTGTTCTGACTGAGTTGTTCGTTTCCGCCCGGACATATTTGCGGTGCGCACATACGTCAGCCAATGAGAACCAGCTGGACTAGAGGACTAGCTTGCACATTGATGATAGACTCGGCTTGCTATTGCATAGCAGCTGGTAAAAAAAGAAACCTAACCCCAAATCAGACAAATTGACCTCCGGCTCCTATGCCATTGAATGTTATGTCTCCCCATTTGCCTTTCGTTGCATATACTGTTCCATAGAATCATGGTATGTTGGCCTTTCATCATGTGGCATTGCTTGTCTTCCAATCTAGGGGACAAAATTAAATGGTGGTGGGTTTTAACTTTTTGGCATAAAGGCACCACATCTTGCTGTAATCCACGATTGATCCAACATCAGACACATCCACCCACAGTGGCTTCCATGGCACTGTCTGCACAGCATGTTCCAAAACAAAGGGTTACCCATAGCCAACTCTTCCATGGAATTTATATATTTTTTCAGTGTATTATACTCTTTACTTTAACTATTCCTAAATAATGAGGAAAGGGACATTTTGCACATGATCTACCCTATGTGGCAGCTGACAGTGATACATATATTGGATACGTGACAAATTATGAAAAGATCAACCCTAGACTTTAATGCTTTTTTTGTGAAAGAATGCTTAAACTGTGGCAGCATACTTTGTTCGATCTTGGATTTAAAAAACACGTTTTGCTATAATTAAAACTTAGAACAAAAGCAAAATCTAGCCTGTTAGATACACCACAACAAAACAAAAAGCTAGATATTGGTTTATTGTATGCTTTTATTGTGTTGGAACAGATCTAGCTGGCAGGTAACACCTGAAGGATAAATCCACAAAGTATAATTTGGGCTTATTGACTGGCCTTTGCCATGTTCTTCTAGCAGTTATTTGTGTCACGTGTTTTTTTTTCTTCTGCCCAACCCATTCACTGCAACTGCATTCTCTTTCATCTCTTGTTGTTGCAGCACCATTTCCTTAAACAGAGTGGTAGTATTAGTATGTTCATTTGAAGCCTTTGGTGTCAGACTTATCCAATATTAGAAGAAATGTACGAGTTTTACACGGAGGCTTTCAGATGTTTATTTTTTCATTTATAGAATATGGATAGGGGTCAATCTCAGAAATTAACTAAAGTCAACGTCAGTCTTATTTTCTCTGAGAGGTAGCATTAACTGGTGTGTGTGAAGGCTTCCATTGGGCCAATACGTATGATTAATATTTTGGGAATGTGTTATTTTCATATCTAATAGAAGGCTTTTAAGCTAACCTCTAAAAAATAACTGATTGCGTAAACAATGACATTCTAGCTGGGAAAACTTATGTGACTGGGTTTTTTTGTGTTTGTTTTTTACACTGTTTTTTGATTGTATGAGTTTTCTTTTTTAAATAAAGAAGTGGGTTTCTCATCTTGATATGTCTTTTTTTCTTCCATGGTGTATGCTGAGATATTCTTAATACCAGAGATTAATAATGTTAATACACTTACCTGACCACATTCTTTGTGAAAAGGTTTCAGTACCTCTGGTTGTTATGGTGGTATAGTCATCACTCACTCATCACGTCAGTCAATTATACTCCCCATTTTCTCCTCAAAATTAAGCAATAGGGCATGCAAACCTTGCACCTTTGGTATGCAAATTCGGGGCCTGTGGCATTTTGATTGTGATGAGTCACTACTATACCTGGCCAATGGATAGGCATACAGTGGTGGAAAAAGTACTCAATTCTTTTACTTAAGTAAAAGTACCAATACTGTAATTAGTGTGGTTGCCCGAATGCTGCTTGTATTTTGTATTTTGTTAAGAGAAATGTTGTATAGTTTAATTGATATGAATTTATTAGTGAATTAAATTTCCCCATTGACATGAATGGGAAAAGGCAAAAATTCACATTCAAGTATTCGTTCCTCGGAGACTGTAATCACTATAGTTACAAAACTTTTAGGGATAATTCAACATTATCCCTAAAATTATTTAACCCTAAAATGTTATCGGTCGGCCTCATGGTGGCGCTATAACAGCCCACTTTACCTTTTGGCTTATAACTCTTGAACCGTAGGTCGTAAAATCAAAATTAGTTTTTCCCTGGATTCCTTGGGTCATGACGCATCTCCCCATATAGGCCACGCCCATTTCCGCCATGATAGATTTTCCGCCATTTTGAATTTTGTCCAAAACACACTTTTTGCTTTTCCTCCTACAGATTTTGTCCAAATCTCACAGAAATCGCCACACGTGATCTCTGGACCCATCCAATTAAAACTGAACTGCAGAATTTTTAAAGTGCGTATCGTTCGGCCGTAATCGTCTTCCGAAGTTAGTAGGAGGGGCCTATATCACAAAAAATGCCATAAATCACGAACGGAATGTCCAATCCATCCCACATTTCAATCACATGTCCGGGGTGGTTCAATCAACCAAGTTCTAAAAGCAATTCCATTTTCATCCATAGGGGGCGCCGCAAATGCGAGAAATGTAACCGTTTGTCGCAAAAACATGAATTTCGGGGGTTAAATCCCCTCCGAATTACTTACGCATGATCTAAGGCGTGACTTGAAATTGTAATTGGCTGGCAATACTAGTGGGAGGGGCATATGTAAGCCACTGCGGCAACCACACTGCAATTTTTTTAAATTGCGAATTTTCTAGTTTGTGATGCCTTTGACAGATGTTTGTAGAAGTCGTTCAGTTATTGTTACATCATTTTGTAATTAACCTCTTAAGTCCTACATAATATATACACTTAGTCGCACAACAATGTTCAATTGTAAAAATGGCTGATCTACAAACTCACAACACAGCATTGTGAGGCTGTTTTTGAACATTTGTAAAGGATAATTTCACATGTTTCAAGTGATTAAAGGATGGATGGCTTTGCCGGCATTTAATGTGAATCACCACCAGCCCAGGTGAAATGTAGGCTATGCATAGTTCTTGTGAGGCTGGAATCTATTTTACAGTATGGCTCTAGATGCGGAACATAGAAATGTTATGTCAGATTTTCACATTCAGAACCGTGTTAATCAGACCAGTGTGTGTCCATGTGGAAACCTCGTATGAATCTGATCTCAGGTCAGAATGGGTTAATCAGACCAGTGTGTGTCCATGTGGAAACCTCGTATGAATCTGATCTCAGGTCAGAATGGGTTAAATACTACTGAAGTTTCACTTGTTTTTTTTATCAGCTTGCAGAGACTTTTTGTCTAATCACGTGGTCTGGTTCTTTATTTTCTTTACTTTATACGATAAAGCGTCCAGTACAGGAGTTATGTACAATTTGTCAATTTGCAGGTATTTAGAACAAAATTAGACTCAAAATCTATACATGCTGCAAGTGCTCCGTCTTCCAATAAATAAGGTTTATCAAGTAGAAATACATGTTTGGTTATGGTGACATACATTTTGTGCGTTGTACATTTACATGACATTGGCAGTTATAAATAAAATTGATATAAATTAACATGTTTTGAGTAGCCTACTGAGTTATTTCACCGAGCTGGTTCAGTTCAGGTGAAGAAGTTTAAATGGTTTAATGTTTGAAATTATGTTAATTAATTTATTATTAGCCAAATTTGTTTGATACATATCAAGTAGTGTCTAATGGGGGTCTAATGGGGGCTCAACAAATGTGGATTTGGGAACAACTGCAGACTGCAGTACAGTATTAAGTTATTAACAGATCCCTGATTGATCTAAAAACGAATCCACAAATCACCAACAACACAGCAATAAGGCATTGAAACGTTTCCTTTGGAAAGTCAGAAAGTGACGTGCAAAATAAAAAATAAAATCTGCCAATTTATACACACTATGTTACACGTATACCGACGGTAGGATACCGTGTCTTTTAGGGGCGTTTCTGTGGTCAAGATAGGGCTTTTTTTTGGTAGGCTACTGTAGCCTATACCTGTCAGTTCTGCTGCTGGAGTCGGGTCTTCATGTAGGCTATAGCCTATGTGGTCTTCAATGTATAGCCTATGTGGCGTGAACACTAAATCCAGGCTAAAATCGCGAGATAGTCAGCAAGTCATTAATTACAGAAGTATTTCACACACCTTTGATTCGCTGTAATAAAGGAACTAAAAGGTGATGAAGCAGAGGGAAACACAAAAGTCAGTTGGCAGCGCCACAGCCCAGCGACACCCACGTTGTGGCCAGAAATGTCACTCCGTTTGTAAGCTAAAGGATCCCACATAATGTAGGTTTGTAATAATGTAGTTTTTTGATGAATTGAACAATGTGGACTTTTGATGAATTGAACAATGTGGACCCTCTTAAACAAGTGTAATGCTTAATTGGGTCGTCCACTCACAGTTAACAGTCTTTGTATTGAGTTTGTGCTTGAAATGTACTGTAATTCTACAAACTATTAATAAAATATTTAAATCAATCAATCAAACCAGAGCTAGACTACACCATGATATATTATTAGGAGTACAATAACTTGGCATTGTGAATAAAAAGGTATTAGCCACAGTGGGGTTGCAGTGTAATGTAATGCTGAAGGTTTAATCACAGGGCTGTCTGCTTTATGTATTATGATTAAACGTGCATTCTGGTATATTGTGAATCAATGATTGAGAAAAACATCAAAGGGGTTTGAACCCGTGAAGTTCTATAAAGTTGTATTAAGAAGTCGGGCGTCTAGACCGCTAGACCACTGAGGACGCTGCCAGGAAAGGGACTCATGTCTGTATTGACTATTTAAGCCGTGACGTAACCCGCTTCCGGGTCTTACTCAAGAAAGCTCCACGTCATACATTTTCTTTGTCGTGGACACTTTACAGTTTACATTAATAATAATTATACTCGAGTTGGAAGCATTAAGACACATTTTAACCCTCAATGGCTTCCTTTCTGAAAAATAACGTTATTGTAAAAAATAAAAAGATTCACGCGTTCAGAATCATAATAATATGTAGCTATAGAAGCGGACGGGACCCGGATGTAACGTAGGAGGACTACAATAATATATGACTACAAGAAAGACGCGGCAAAAGACTCGCGGGCGTGGCCTCACGTCACACCCGGAAGGAAGTGACGCCAACCCCTCAAATACGGAAGAGACGCGTGGAGGGGGGTTTTGCTCAGTGTTGTTTTGATTTTGCCACGTCACCACCCAGCTAGCAAGTTATGGCGCGCCGCCGATGTGAGGCGGTCCCCGCGCGCCGCGGATCGTGTCCTCCGCCGGGCGCGTGACGCGACGTGGGTGAGTCGTTCTTGATCAGCGTGGGCCGCGCGCCCCGACGCGCGTGTAGCCGGCGCCCCGCTTCTCTGCCGCGACTCGAACGTCAGCTACGGACGGCAGCAGCAGGACAGCGTGAAGCTGTCTTATGACACCCCCCCCCCCCATATATATTGCGACCCCTCGATCCTCCCCCATGCTCACCTCCCTCCCACATATTTATAGAAACATAATAAAGCAGCAAATGTATACTTCATTGTTTCTTTATTAGGAAAAAAAAAAGGTTACAATGAAAACATTTAGACAGCCATGTTAAACATAAATAAAGTCACATAAACATTAAAAAAACATGGAAATATTTTAAAACAGACAAGTTTAGAATACAAGTGGTTGATTTTTATGCCATTTTGCTGAGAATGCACTTTAGGACCACACTTTGAGAACCACTGGCTCCTAAAATATATAAAACAGTAAAACACCAACTTTCCTGAAACCACCAGAACATTGTTGGATAAGATTGTCCACAATTCCACAGTTTTCTGAAAAAATTATGTTCAGTGGTTCTCAAATTATGTCATGTCAAGGACCCCAGAAATATTATGAAATCTGAAAATATGTTGTTCCAGGGACTACCCAGAAGCAAAGATGAGTTAAAAACGTTTGCTCTGAAATAATATATATTCAAAGATTTGCACATTTTCAGGATAAAACAAAATAGACCTACAAGCTCGTAGTGCGGTCCCTGGAACAACATATTTTCAGATTGGAGTCTATAGTTTTTCAGAAAACAGTCATAACATTTAAACACTTTAACCATAATTGTAAAAGCCGTTAGATTGTTGGCAGATCTACAAGCTCACGAGCTTGTAGATTTGCTATTTGTGAAAATGTGGCTCAAACACAGTCAACGTTTTAACTAAAGTCTGCGAGGATTTAGAAGACATTTTGTAGAATCAGTTCTCAAGTTTAATTTCTTAAGTCTATAAAACACCAAGTCTATTCTGTGTGGAGTAGTTATGTTAGTTATATAGGCCCAGTAATGTTGCAATAACAGTTACACAGCAATAGACAGAACACATAATAGGCACGCAATATTTGTTAAACTTTTCAGGGGGAAAAAAAAAGTAATAACTTAAACTCCATTCACATTTCAAAACCAAACTTTTATCCCGGTATAGCAGGCCTGAGACCCCTCAATTCTTGGAGGGAAATCGAGATTCACCTTTGAGCAATAAATCGTGCAGCATCAAGAGTCCATTTGGAAACCCCTATAGCGGTGGGTTTAAACCATTTTCATGCCAAGGTTATTCAGCATTTAAGCCACGGACCAACGTTTGATGAGCTTTATGAAGCCTGACTGGTGGTGGCCCCCAGCAGAAGTTCCAGAAGGCGCCCTGTCCAATGTCTCCGGCTCTGTCCCAGGTTGTGTCCACGGTCACCCTATCTTGCTTCATGGTAGAATTTCATGACTGCATCTGCAAAGTAAAAAAAAAGATACAATGAAAAAAGTGCAGTCAACTTTTTCTGCAAAACATAATTGCCTGTACATCCACTAGTTTAATACAAATCCATCTCCCTTCTACACCTCAGTCATTTAAAATGTCATGATGGTAACAAATTAACAATGGTACACAGTTACTCATTGCAAACTTGAGGCAAGAGAGCTTGTAGATCGGCTATTTTCAGCAGGATCCAAAGGCCAATATATTAAGAAGTTACACAAAATATATGGCTTAACCTTGTTATGTAGCTGCTGTTGTTGTTGCCATGATGCAACTGTAGTAGAAACCAGGTCAGGGCGGTAGAGAACGCAGGGTTCCAGTCCAGTCCTGAGAAGTTTAGAGACAGGAAAAGACAACGTTCAGTTGTTTCAAAAAGTAATTACTTAATTCAGTGGTTCACACCAAATAACTGTTCAGACAGAGCAGAGACAGGGCAGTTTTCTTGAGTTCCTTTAGAGGAGACAACAGAGAGAAGAGTAAAAGAAATGGCTCAGAACGTACCTGCATGGCAATGCTCATTCACTGCATCTGCACCTGTAATATAATAACAAAAAAAGTCTGTTTTAAACATTAGCCTACTATGTGATATATTTTACATTAGCAAAATAAAGATAATAATAATAATAATATAATAATAATATAAAACACCATAACGCTTAAGCTGCAGTAGCTTTCTCTCTTTCCAACGGAGCTAGATGTTTATAAGCATTGGGGTTTGCTAACGTCCAAACAATAGATTAGCTAGTTATCTGATTAGCTAGCTAGCTAGCTAGCGAGCTAGCTAATCAGATAAACAGATAAAGATCAAAACTATTCTAACACGTGAAATTACACTACACAGTATACAGTATATATATCAGATATAAAAATACACTGACCTTTCAACTGAATTTCTCCGGAGAAAAACGGTGAATATAAGCATTTATTGCCAACTTTGTCTTCCTCGTCTACTCTGCTCAGACGCTCAGCTCCGAGCCTCCGACCTTCAACAATAACAACAACTGGCCGTCTAGTGGCGGGCAGCCTGCAATGCATGCCGGGTACAATAACACCAACCGGCACATTAAAGTGTTGAATGATGATGAGAAATTAATAATAATAATAATAAGAAGAAGAATAATATAATAAGAAGAATCCACTTAATTATATTCAATAATAGTTAAAAAATAATCTTAATAATAATAATCCTACAAAATATAATATTATTATTATTGATTTATTTATACATACGATGCGCAGCACATCCTTGTCTGAGAGAGAGAGAGAGAGAGAGAGAGAGAGAGAGAGAGAGAGAGAGAGAGAAAGAAAGAGAGGGGCGGGGGGGGCAAGCCTCAGGAGAGCGTCACGAGGGCTGTAAATGCACAGATCTGTGCATCAGGAATGAAAATCTACTGAGTGACAGTGACTGACGTGAAGACCGCGGCGGGAATTCTCCGCGCGCCCGGGCGCAGCGCGCCCGGTTCCCGACAGCGGGAGGCGGTACCTAGCGGGGCAATGTTAGCTGGGCATGTCCGCCGTGGCGTCGTCGTGTCCGCAGCAAGCAGGTACGTTAAATGTTATTTAATACTTAACGTTGTTGTTGTTCAAACATCTGTGATCACTTTATGATAACTTTGTTGTGATGTTTATATATTATGTTCGTGCCACTCTGTAAAACCGTGTTCGAGTAGCCGAATGGTTACCGTCGGCGCCTAGTAGACTACGGCCAGGGCCCGGGTTCGAGTCCCCATCGAGGACTGAGAGTTTAGCTTCATTTCTTACCAAACTAACACAATTGTTTTAGCTTTTCTCGTCGAGGTCCATTATTCATTCAGTATTTGAGCCTAAAAATGGTGGTCCCGTGGCTCAGATACCGAATGAATAAAGGACCTCGACTTGATGCAAACAAACAGTTGTGTTTGTTAAGAAGAAAATAAACTCGGTCATCGACTGGGAAGTGAACCCGGGCCCGGTTGTTCACATTATTACCATCGACGGTATCCATTGGGCTACTGGATCATGGTTTTATAATGTAGTTAGTAACATATATGAACACAACACAGTAGGAACAGAGCATTCTGGTTCACGACGGCAGCACGCTAGCTAGCTAACGAACTAGCGTGTTCGTTAGCTAGCTAGCGTGCTGCCGTCGTGAACGTGCACAATGATAGTCAACGGACCAGCGCGTTCATGTGTTTGGGGCCAGGCTGCAATACCTTCATTCGGCCACTATGTCCATTTGGCCTCAGGGTTTCCTCTGGGTGCCTTTTCTCTATTCATAATATACTCTATGCTCACAATGGTGGTCAGTGGCTCAAATGGGTCTGAGAGGCTAAATGGCCTCAAATGGTGGTCCGTGGCTGAATAAATAATCGACTAGAGGTGAACAGAGTAGTGTTTAGATGGTTCTGTTATGACTGCATGCTGTAGTTGCGAACGCAGTGAGCCACTTACTATGACAGCAAGGGCTGAATGTCTGTGTGTCTGTCTGTCTGTCCCGCTGTTACACCACCCGCCCGCCACCAGAGGGCGCAGCTGTAGCACACACACACACACACACACACACACACACACACACACACACACACAGGGCGCAGCTGTAGCACACACACACACACACACACACACACAACCACACACACACGAGCTGCGTTCGCTTCCCGCGTTTGCGCGTCTTACTTGTGTTTAGATGGTTCTGTTATGACTGCATGTTGTAGTATTTAGATGGTTCTGTTATGACTTCTCCTCTGCATGTTGTAGTGTTTAGATGGTTCTGTTATGACTTCCCCTCTGCATGCTGTAGTGTTTAGATGGTTCTGTTATGACTTCTCCTCTGCATGCTGTAGTGTTTAGATGGTTCTGTTATGACTTCTCCTCTGCATGCTGTAGTGTTTAGATAGTTCTGTTATGACTTCCCCTCTTCATGCTGTAGTGATTAGATGGTTCTGTTATGACTTCTCCTCTGCATGCTGTAGTGTTTAGATGGTTCTGTTATGACTTCTCCTCTGCATGCTGTAGTGTTTAGATGGTTCTGTTATGACTTCTCCTCTGCATGCTGTAGTGTTTAGATGGTTCTGTTATGACTTCTCCTCTGCATGTTGTAGTGTTTAGATGGTTCTGTTATGACTTCTCTTCTGCATGCTGTAGTGTTTAGATGGTTCTGTTATGACTTCTCCTCTGCATGTTGTAGTGTTTAGATGGTTCTGTTATGACTTCTCCTCTGCATGCTGTAGTGTTTAGATGGTTCTGTTATGACTTCTCCTCTGCATGCTGTAGTGTTTAGATGGTTCTGTTATGACTTCTCCTCTGCATGCTGTAGTGTTTAGATGGTTCTGTTATGACTGCATGTTGTAGTATTTAGATGGTTCTGTTATGACTTCCCCTCTGCATGTTGTATTGTTTAGATGGTTCTGTTATGACTTCTCCTCTGCATGCTGTAGTGTTTAGATGGTTCTGTTATGACTGCATGTCGTAGTATTTAGATGGTTCTGTTATGACTTCCCCTCTGCATGTTGTAGTGTTTAGATGGTTCTGTTATGACTTCTCCTCTGCATGCTGTAGTATTTTGATGGTTCTGTTATGACTTCTCCTCTGCATGTTGTAGTATTTAGATGGTTCTGTTATGACTTCTCCTCTGCATGTTGTAGTGTTTAGATGGTTCTGTTATGACTTCTCCTCTGCATGCTGTAGTGTTTAGATGGTTCTGTTATGACTTCTCCTCTGCATGCTGTAGTGTTTAGATGGTTCTGTTATGACTTCTCCTCTACATGTTCTAGTGTTTAGATGGTTCTGTTATGACTTCTCCTCTGCATGTTGTAGTGTTTAGATGGTTCTGTTATGACTTCTCCTCTGCATGCTGTAGTGTTTAGATGATTCTGTTATGACTTCTCCTCTGCATGTTGTAGTGTTTAGATGGTTCTGTTATGACTTCTCTTCTGCATGCTGTAGTGTTTAGATGGTTCTGTTATGACTTCTCCTCTGCATGTTGTAGTGTTTAGATGGTTCTGTTATGACTTCTCCTCTGCATGTTGTAGTGTTTAGATGGTTCTGTTATGACTTCTCCTCTGCATGTTGTAGTGTTTAGAATGGGGGTGGGCAACTTTGACGATGGAGACTATATTTCCACTATATTTCCACTCTCACTCCAGAGGGCCACGTTGCATATTGCTGTTGTAGCAAAAATAGCCGATGTACAAGCTCAAAACGGGTCACAGTGCAACACGTTTGGGGCTTATTGATCAGCAATTTTTTTCCCCCCAAGACGGTGGATTGTGGCCCATGCCTTCCTGCTGTTATTTGTCATGTTGGTGTTCTCTATATCTTTTCGTCCTGGGCATGACGTTAAACTGTTCCGTTCGAGAGGACCGGCGACCCTCGAATGTAAACAGCCACGAAAGGAAACTATGTGTGTGTGAGGTGTTCTATCATTTCATTCCAGTACTACTACTTTGGGTAGTGGCTGGACGTTTGTGTAGATATTGAAAAGGAGGGGACGAGCAGGCTACCTTGTGGTAGGCCGTTCTTTTGGGCTTTCCATTTACTCCTCTGGTCATTTAACTGGACATAGAAGCGCCTGTTGTTGAGGAGGCTTTTCCCGACCATTGTGCGGTGTTGGACAGTGTCATAGGCAGCAGAGAGATCTCTGAATGCTGCTCCAGTTATTTGTTTTCCCTCAAACCCATCCTCCATGTGTTGGGTGAGGTTGAGCTCTGTCCAGCACAGGAGCGGCCAGGACGGAAACCAGCTTGGTCTTTAGTCAGCTTGGTGTCTGTGAGTGGTATGAGGCGTTGGAGTAGCAGCCTCTCTTGTAGGTGATGCAGAGGAGGGAAATGGGTCGGTAGCTCTTTGGGGGTGATGGGTCTTTGCCAGGTTTGGGGATTGCAACCACTTTGGCCTTTCTCCAGACAGAAGGGATGGTTTTCTGTGCCATGCATTTATTCAGTATCCCCACGAGCCAGGTCTTTGCGTTAGGTCCCAGGTGCTGTATCATTTCTGCCAGTATGTCATCAATCCCTGCTGCTTTTCCGGGTTTCAACTTTCCCATTGCAGTTTCGAGTTCTTCTAGGTCGAAGGGTTTGGTTTGAGGGCTGGCTGATTGAGGTTGGTCTGATACCACTGTGTTATGGTATTCTCCTGTGGGTCGGTGGCGGTGTTGGTCACAACTGGTGGCCAACAGTCGTAACCAACACCGCCACCGACCCACATAGAATACCATCGCACAGTGGTATCAGACCAACCACAATCAGCCAGTCCTCAAACCAAACCCTTCGACCTAGAAGAACTTGAAACTGCAATGGGAAAGTTGAAACCCGGAAAAGCAGCAGGGATTGATGACATGCTGGAAGAAATGATACAGCACCTGGGACCTAGCGCAAAGACCTGGCTTGTGGGGATGCTGAACACGTGCATGGCACAGAAAACCATCCCTTCTGTCTGGAGAAAGGCCAAAGTGGTTGCAATCCCTAAACCTGGCAAAGACCCATTATCCCCGAAGAGCTACCGACCCATTTCCTTCCTCTGCATCACCTACAAGCTCTATGAGAGGCACTAACATTTCTGAACAGACTATATTTACATCAATATGTCTGGGTCCCCACATACTCACTCAGGGTTGACGTGTCACACCTGCAGTGATGGGAGGGGCACCAAAATGTGGTGTTTTGATTGGTTGATGGGGGCACTCCCTTAGTATAAAAGTGTATGTTTTGTGTACACATGACCTGATGAAGATCAAATAGATCGAAACGTTGTCAGTATTTCAATACAGAACGTTTTTTTTACACCTGTGATGTGCGGGCTCCATCCAATACCTACACCAGTTGTGATGCAACAGAGTTTGCTGTGACCGTTGTGAATTATGGGTGGTGTGGTCTTTGCCAAGACGGTGGATTGTGGCTCATGCCTTCCTGCTGTTATTTGTCATGTTGGTGTTCTCTATATCTTTTCGTCCTGGGCATGACGTTAAACTGTTCCGTTCGAGAGGACCGGCAACCCTCGAATGTAAACAGGAGTAGCAGCCTCTCTTGTAGGTGATGCAGAGGAGGGAAATGGGTCGGTAGCTCTTTGGGGATGATGGGTCTTTGCCAGGTTTGGGGATTGCAACCACTTTGGCCTTTCTCCAGACAGAAGGGATGGTTTTCTGTGCCATGCATGTATTCAGTATCCCCACGAGCCAGGTCTTTGCGTTAGGTCCCAGGTGCTGTATCATTTCTGCCAGTATGTCATCAATCCCTGCTGCTTTTCCGGGTTTCAACTTTCCCATTGCAGTTTCGAGTTCTTCTAGGTCGAAGGGTTTGGTTTGAGGGCTGGCTGATTGAGGTTGGTCTGATACCACTGTGCGATGGTATTCTCCTGTGGGTCGGTGGCGGTTTTTCGCGTCTCGGTTCCTCAGGTGCAAGCTGCATAGTTGGGTTTGTGTGTGTCTTTCTTTTTCTGTCTTTCTTTCTTAGGACGGAGATCAACGTAGACGCCGTTGGAAGGCTCAACACAAGCCGATGCCCCTAGAGATCCATCCCAAAGCTTCCCTCAGGGAGTTCAGCAAGCCAGCTAGCCAGCAAGCCTGCCCAGTCAGCGAACGCAGCCAGTCGGCTCCGCCAGTCAGCCAGTGTAGAAAGTCAGGCTGCCAAGCCAGAGCATATCAGCCGTTGCAGTCAGCCACTGCAGCCATACCAGCCTTGCTCAGTCAGCTCAGCCAGGCCTCTCTCGAGGCCTGGCTCTCTGTCTGCCTGGCCCGGTCTGCCCTGCCCTGCCTTGCAGCAACAGAACCAGCCTTTCTGGCAAGCCAGCCAGCTCAGAATGCGAGCTGAGCAAGCCAGTGCAGCAGCAAGCCCAGACTAGGTTACCGCAGCCTTACTGTGCAGCCACAGCCACTCATCCAAGACCAGCAGGAGCTGGCCAGGCTCCAACCCTTGCAGCGCAGCCTTAGGCCGGATAGTCCCCCTGCCTGCACTTTGTTGCCTTCCTGGCCTGTCTGCCTGCCTAGGCGCCTCGGTCTTCCTGTCTGTCTGCCTTGGCCTGCCTGTCTGAAACTGGTTTAGACTAACTGCGTGCTTGCCAGCTGCGTTGGCTTGCTGAGCTCGTATTCTGAGCTGGCTGGCTTGCTAGCAAGGCTGGTTCTGTTGCTGCAAGGCAGGGCAGGGCAGACCGGGCCAGGCAGACAGAGAGCCAGGCCTCGAGAGAGGCCTGGCTGAGCTGACTGAGCAAGGCTGGTATGGCTGCAATGGCGGACTGCAAGGGCTGATATGCTCTGGCTTGTCAGCCTGACTTTCTACACTGGCTGACTGGCGGAGCTGGCTGGCTGCGTTGGCTGACTGGGCGGGCTTGCTGGCTAGCTGGCTTGCTGGGCTCCCTGAGGGAAGCTTTGGGATGGATCTCTAGGGGCATCGGCTTGTGTTGAGCCTTCCAACGGCGTCTACCTTGATCTTCATCCTAAGAAAGACAGACAGAAAAAGAAAGACACACACAAAGTCAACTATGCAGTTTCCACATGAGGAAGGCAGGCAGGCACGCAGGCAGGCACAAGCTGCCTGCGTGCTTGCTTCGCCCTCCAGTTGCTGCTCCAGTTATTTGTTTTCCCTCAAACCCATCCTCAATGTGTTGGGTGAGGTTGAGCTCTGTCCAGCACAGGACGGGACGGAAACCAGCTTGGTCTTTAGTCAGCTTGGTGTCTATGAGTGATATGAGGCGTTGGAGTAGCAGCCTCTCTTGTAGGTGATGCAGAGGAGGGAAATGGGTCGGTAGCTCTTTGAGGATGATGGGTCTTTGCCAGGTTTGGGGATTGCAACCACTTTGGCCTTTCTCCAGACAGAAGGGATGGTTTTCTGTGCCATGCATGTGTTCAGCATCCCCACGAGCCAGGTCTTTGCGTTAGGTTCCAGGTGCTGTATAATTTCTGCCAGTATGTCATCAATCCCTGCTGCTTTTCCGGGTTTCGAGTTCTTCTAGGTCGAATGGTTTGGTTTGAGGGCTGGCTGATTGTGGTTGGTCTGATACCACTGTGCGATGGTATTCTCCTGTGGGTCGGCGGCGGTGTTGGTTACGACTGTTGGCCACCAGTTGTGATGCAACAGAGTTTGCTGTGACCGTTGTGAATTATGGGTGGCTCCCTGAGGTCCTTGATCGCCATTGGGTCCAACAGTGGTCATTGAAGCGTGCACACACACATGCACACATGCACCTACACACGCACAGGCGCACATGCGTATGCACACCTGGACCTTTAAATGAACAACAACACAAAAACTAAGGCACTGGTGTCGGACTTCTGGTTTACCGGAACGGGGTTCAACTCCCTGCAGTGCCCTGCTCAATGTGTTGTATTTCATTCATTGGTCCATGGTCTCAGGTCATTGAGCGGCGCGCTATAGTGCGCGATTCTTCATCATTGTTGAGGATTTTTTAAAGGTGAAAATCAAGGAAAAGCAAAAGGCTATAGTCCATGGTCACGGACCGCATACTGGTCAAGGTCATTTATACTGGTGAAGATCATTTACTAGTCTTATAAAGGTCATTTATACTGGTCAAGGTCATTTACTAGTCTCATGAAGGTCATGTATACTGGTCACAGTCATATACTGGTCACGGTCATTTCTACTGGTGAAGGTCATTTATACTGGTCAAGGTCATTTGTACTTGTCAAGGTCATTTATACTGGTCAAGGTCATTTACTAGTCTTATTGAAGGTAATTTATACTGCTCAAGGTCATTGATATTGGTCAAGGTCATTAAGTGGCACGCTATAGTGCACGATTCTTCATCATTGTTGAGGATTTGAAAAAAGGTTAAATCGCAGAAAGGCTAAAGTCCATTGTCACGGAGGGCATACTATAGTATGTTGTTTTTCTATTTTTGGTGGTGTGCGGGCTCCATCCAATAACTACACCAGTTGTGATGCAATAGAGTTTGCTGTGACCGTTGTGAATTATGGGTGGTGTGGTCTTTGCCAAGACGGTGGATTGTGGCCCATGCCTTCCTGCTGTTATTTGTCATGTTGGTGTTCTCTATATCTTTTCGTCCTGGGCATGACGTTAAACTGTTCCGTTCGAGAGGACCGGCGACCCTCGAATGTAAACAGCCACGAAAGGAAACTATGTGTGTGTGAGGTGTTCTATCATTTCATTCCAGTACTACTACTTTGGGTAGTGGCTGGACGTTTGTGTAGATATTGAAAAGGAGGGGACGAGCAGGCTACCTTGTGGTAGGCCGTTCTTTTGGGCTTTCCATTTACTCCTCTGGTCATGTAACTGGACATAGAAGCGCCTGTTGTTGAGGAGGCTTTTCCCGACCATTGTGCGGTGTTGGACAGTGTCATAGGCAGCAGAGAGATCTCTGAATGCTGCTCCAGTTATTTGTTTTCCCTCAAACCCATCCTCCATGTGTTGGGTGAGGTTGAGCTCTGTCCAGCACAGGAGCGGCCAGGACGGAAACCAGCTTGGTCTTTAGTCAGCTTGGTGTCTGTGAGTGGTATGAGGCGTTGGAGTAGCAGCCTCTCTTGTAGGTGATGCAGAGGAGGGAAATGGGTCGGTAGCTCTTTGGGGATGATGGGTCTTTGCCAGGTTTGGGGATTGCAACCACTTTGGCCTTTCTCCAGACAGAAGGGATGGTTTTCTGTGCCATGCATGTATTCAGTATCCCCACGAGCCAGGTCTTTGCGTTAGGTCCCAGGTGCTGTATCATTTCTGCCAGTATGTCATCAATCCCTGCTGCTTTTCCGGGTTTCAACTTTCCCATTGCAGTTTCGAGTTCTTCTAGGTCGAAGGGTTTGGTTTGAGGGCTGGCTGATTGAGGTTGGTCTGATACCACTGTGCGATGGTATTCTCCTGTGGGTCGGTGGCGGTTTTTCGCGTCTCGGTTCCTCAGGTGCAAGCTGCATAGTTGGGTTTGTGTGTGTCTTTCTTTTTCTGTCTTTCTTTCTTAGGACGGAGATCAAGGTAGACGCCGTTGGAAGGCTCAACACAAGCCGATGCCCCTATAGATCCATCCCAAAGCTTCCCTCAGGGAGTTCAGCAAGCCAGCTAGCCAGCAAGCCTGCCCAGTCAGCGAACGCAGCCAGTCGGCTCCGCCAGTCAGCCAGTGTAGAAAGTCAGGCTGCCAAGCCAGAGCATATCAGCCGTTGCAGTCAGCCACTGCAGCCATACCAGCCTTGCTCAGTCAGCTCAGCCAGGCCTCTCTCGAGGCCTGGCTCTCTGTCTGCCTGGCCCGGTCTGCCCTGCCCTGCCTTGCAGCAACAGAACCAGCCTTTCTGGCAAGCCAGCCAGCTCAGAATGCGAGCTGAGCAAGCCAGTGCAGCAGCAAGCCCAGACTAGGTTACCGCAGCCTTACTGTGCAGCCACAGCCACTCAGCCAAGACCAGCAGGAGCTGGCCAGGCTCCAACCCTTGCAGCGCAGCCTTAGGCCGGATAGTCCCCCTGCCTGCACTTTGTTGCCTTCCTGGCCTGTCTGCCTGCCTAGGCGCCTCGGTCTTCCTGTCTGTCTGCCTTGGCCTGCCTGTCTGAAACTGGTTTAGACTAACTGCGTGCTTGCCAGCTGCGTTGGCTTGCTGAGCTCGTATTCTGAGCTGGCTGGCTTGCTAGCAAGGCTGGTTCTGTTGCTGCAAGGCAGGGCAGGGCAGACCGGGCCAGGCAGACAGAGAGCCAGGCCTCGAGAGAGGCCTGGCTGAGCTGACTGAGCAAGGCTGGTATGGCTGCAATGGCGGACTGCAAGGGCTGATATGCTCTGGCTTGTCAGCCTGACTTTCTACACTGGCTGACTGGCGGGGCTGGCTGGCTGCGTTGGCTGACTGGGCGGGCTTGCTGGCTAGCTGGCTTGCTGGGCTCCCTGAGGGAAGCTTTGGGATGGATCTCTAGGGGCATCGGCTTGTGTTGAGCCTTCCAACGGCGTCTACCTTGATCTTCATCCTAAGAAAGACAGACAGAAAAAGAAAGACACACACAAAGTCAACTATGCAGTTTCCACATGAGGAAGGCAGGCAGGAAGGCAGGCAGGCACGCAGGCAGGCACAAGCTGCCTGCGTGCTTGCTTCGCCCTCCAGTTGCTGCTCCAGTTATTTGTTTTCCCTCAAACCCATCCTCAATGTGTTGGGTGAGGTTGAGCTCTGTCCAGCACAGGACGGGACGGAAACCAGCTTGGTCTTTAGTCAGCTTGGTGTCTGAGTGGTATGAGGCGTTGGAGTAGCAGCCTCTCTTGTAGGTGATGCAGAGGAGGGAAATGGGTCGGTAGCTCTTTGAGGATGATGGGTCTTTGCCAGGTTTGGGGATTGCAACCACTTTGACCTTTCTCCAGACAGAAGGGATGGTTTTCTGTGCCATGCATGTGTTTAGCATCCCCACGAGCCAGGTCTTTGCGTTAGGTTCCAGGTGCTGTATAATTTCTGCCAGTATGTCATCAATCCCTGCTGCTTTTCCGGGTTTCGAGTTCTTCTAGGTCGAATGGTTTGGTTTGAGGGCTGGCTGATTGTGGTTGGTCTGATACCACTGTGCGATGGTATTCTCCTGTGGGTCGGCGGCGGTGTTGGTTACGACTGTTGGCCACCAGTTGTGATGCAACAGAGTTTGCTGTGACCGTTGTGAATTATGGGTGGCTCCCTGAGGTCCTTGATCGCCATTGGGTCCAACAGTGGTCATTGAAGCGTGCACACACACATGCACACATGCACCTACACACGCACAGGCGCACATGCGTATGCACACCTGGACCTTTAAATGAACAACAACACAAAAACTAAGGCACTGGTGTCGGACTTCTGGTTTACCGGAACGGGGTTCAACTCCCTGCAGTGCCCTGCTCAATGTGTTGTATTTCATTCATTGGTCCATGGTCTCAGGTCATTGAGCGGCGCGCTATAGTGCGCGATTCTTCATCATTGTTGAGGATTTTTTAAAGGTGAAAATCAAGGAAAAGCAAAAGGCTATAGTCCATGGTCACGGACCGCATACTGGTCAAGGTCATTTATACTGGTGAAGATCATTTACTAGTCTTATAAAGGTCATTTATACTGGTCAAGGTCATTTACTAGTCTCATGAAGGTCATGTATACTGGTCACAGTCATATACTGGTCACGGTCATTTCTACTGGTGAAGGTAATTTATACTGGTCAAGGTCATTTGTACTTGTCAAGGTCATTTATACTGGTCAAGGTCATTTACTAGTCTTATTTTATTTTTTTTTAAGATATTTTTTTGCGGCTTACGCCTTTTATTGATTTTTGAAGGGACAGACAGTAGGCTGACAGGAAACGGGAGAGAGATGGGGGAATGACATGCAGTAAAGGCCGTGTCGGGTCCGGGAGTCGAACCCGCGGCACACTGCGACTGGATTACCAGTCCGGTGCCCAGACCGTTACGCTACGGCCTGGGCCTTACTAGTCTTATTGAAGGTAATTTATACTGCTCAAGGTCATTGATATTGGTCAAGGTCATTAAGTGGCACGCTATAGTGCACGATTCTTCATCATTGTTGAGGATTTGAAAAAAGGTTAAATCGCAGAAAAGCGAAAGGCTAAAGTCCATTGTCACGGAGGGCATACTATAGTATGTTGTTTTTCTATTTTTGGTGGTGTGCGGGCTCCATCCAATAACTACACCAGTTGTGATGCAATAGAGTTTGCTGTGACCGTTGTGAATTATGGGTGGTGTGGTCTTTGCCAAGACGGTGGATTGTGGCCCATGCCTTCCTGCTGTTATTTGTCATGTTGGTGTTCTCTATATCTTTTCGTCCTGGGCATGACGTTAAACTGTTCCGTTCGAGAGGACCGGCAACCCTCGAATGTAAACAGCCACGAAAGGAAACTATGTGTGTGTGAGGTGTTCTCTATCATTTAATTCCAGACTTTCCTTCGTTCATTCCCAACTTCACTGTCTATCTCCTGTGTTCTCCATTCATCTTGAGCGATACACAGTTGTCTGATGTGCGGGGGGAGGTGCCGGCTAGTGCATAAAGGCACGGGACAGGTGTTGTCTTGACGCATCCCGTGTTGATGCGACAGGTGTCATTTAGGGCTGTGTCGACCAATTTGGTGTGACGTGATCGGCTCCAGCTTGAGCAGGCATACTCTGCTGTAGAGAAAGACAGGGCCATGGCAGTTGCACGGATTGTTTGTGGGTCTGCGCCCCTCTTGGAGTTCACTAGTTTTCACAGGATGTTATTGTGGGTGTTGACCGTGGCTTTTGTGTTCTCCAGGTGTTTTTTGAAGAAGAGGGTCCTGTCCAGTGTAACTCCAAGATACATGGGGTGGGTATGGTTGGAGAGTTTGTGACCATCCCAAGTGACGCTCAGTTCTTTTTTTGCGTCTCGGTTCCTCAGGTGGAAGCTGCATAGTTGGGTTTGTGTCTTTGTGAAAACCGTGTCTTTCTTTTTCTGTCTTTCTTTCTTAGGACGGAGATCAAGGTAGACGCCGTTGGAAGGCTCAACACAAGCCGATGCCCCTAGAGATCCATCCCAAAGCTTCCCTCAGGGAGCTCAGCAAGCCAGCTAGCCAGCAAGCCTGCCCAGTCAGCGAACGCAGCCAGTCAGCTCCGCCAGTCAGCCAGTGTAGAAAGTCAGGCTGCCAAGCCAGAGCATATCAGCCCTTGCAGTCAGCCACTGCAGCCATACTAGCCTTGCTCAGTCAGCTCAGCCAGGCCTCTCTCGAGGCCTGGCTCTCTGTCTGCCTGGCCCAGTCTGCTCCGCCCTGCCTTGCAGCAACAGAACCAGCCTTTCTGGCAAGCCAGCCAGCTCAGAATGCGAGCTGAGCAAGCCAGAGGTTGGGTGAGGTTGAGCTCTGTCCAGCACAGGAGCGGCCGGGACGGAAACCAGCTTGGTCTTTAGTCAGCTTGGTGTCTATGAGTGGCATGAGGCGTTGGAGTAGCAGCCTCTCTTGTAGGTGATGCAGAGGAGGGAAATGGGTCGGTAGCTCTTTGGGGATGATGGGTCTTTGCCAGGTTTGGGGATTGCAACCACTTTGGCCTTTCTCCAGACAGAAGGGATGGTTTTCTGTGCCATGCATTTATTCAGTATCCCCACGAGCCAGGTCTTTGCGTTAGGTCCCAGGTGCTCAACTTTCCCATTGCAGTTTCGAGTTCTTCTAGGTCGAAGGGTTTGGTTTGAGGGCTGGCTGATTGTGGTTGGTCTGATACCACTGTGCGATGGTATTCTCCTGTGGGTCGGCGGCGGTGTTGGTTATGACTGTTGGCCACCAGTTGTGACGCAACAGAGTTCGCTGTGATCGTTGTGAATTATGGGTGGCTCCCTGAGGTCCTTGATCCCCATGGGGTCCAACAGTGGTCATTGAAGCGTGCACACACGCACACACACACATGCACCTACACACGCACGGGCGCACATGTGCATGCACACGCTAACCAAATGTAACTCTGAGAGTGTAACACATGTAACCAAATGGACCCTTACAGCTCTAACTCTGAGAGTATATATGGTGGCCGACGGGCACGTACAGGTCTAGTGTAACCAAATGGACCATTTGGTCCATGTCTGTAAGTCTGAGAGTGTAACACATGTAACCAAATGGACCCTTACAGGTCTGTCATTCTGAGAGTGTAACACATGTAACCAAATAGACCCTTACAGGTCTTTAACTCTGAGAGTGTAACACATGTAACCAAATTGACCCTTACAGGTCCAACACTGGTTATCGAAGCATGTACACACGCACGCACGTGTAACCAAATGGATCCTTACAGATCCAACACTGTTTTTTGTTAATCATCGAATGAAATGTGGGAGGTCGGCAAAAGAGAAAGTTTAAAAAATCAAAGCAAAGGTAATTCGAAAATGTTATTTTTGTGCTTTTGTGTTTCTCTTTTTTATACATTACTTTACTGTTTGAAATGTAAAATTTACATTTCAACGAAAGGACCTGTAAAGGACAACACAAAACCTAAGGCACTGGTGTCGTACTTCTGGTTTACCGGAACGGGGTTCAACTCCCTGCAGTGCCCTGCTCAATGTGTTGTATTTACATGGTTCATTGAACGGGGTTCAACTCCCTGCAGTGCCCTGCTCAATGTGTTGTATTTACATGGTTCATTGAACGGGGTTCAACTCCCTGCAGTGCCCTGCTCAATGTGTTGTATTTACATGGTTCATTGGTCCATGGTCTCAGAGGTCATTAGAGCGGCGCGCTATAGTGCGCGATTCTTCATCATTGTTGAGGATTTTAAAAAAGGTGAAAATCGCGGAAAAGTGAAGGGCTATAGTCTATGGTGTCGGACTGCATACTGGTCAAGGTAATTTATACTGGTCAAGGTAATTTACACTGATCAAGGTCATTTATACTGGTCAAGGTCATTTATACTGATCAAGGTCATTTATACTGGTGAAGGTCATTTATACTGATCAAGGTCATTTATACTGGTGAAGGTCATTTATACATGTCAAGGTCATTAATCCATGGTCTCGGAGGTCATACAATAGTATGTCGTTTTTTTTTTAATTTGAGGATTTGAAAAAAAAATGGTGAAAATCGCGGAAAAGAGAAAGGCTATATTAGTCCATGGTCACGGACCGCATACTGGTCAAGGTCATTTATACTGGTCAAGGTCATTTATACTGGTCAAGGTCATATATACTGGTGAAGGTCATATATACTGGTGAAGGTCATTTACTAATCTTATGAAGGTCATTTATACTGCTCAAGGTCAGTGATTGATTGATTGATTGTCGAATTACAGTACATTTCAAGCACAAACTCAATACTAAAAAGTTCCAGCATGTGTCTCCACAGTAAGCTGAATAACAAAGTGTGAATGTAGTTTCTAGGTGAAAGTGATTTTTAAATTTCCCCATTGACATGAATGGGAAAAGGCAAAAATTCACATTCAAGTATTTGTTCCTCGGAGACTGTAATCACTATAGTTACAAAGCTTTTAGGGATAATTCAACATTATACCTAAAATTATTTAACCCTAAAATTTTATCTGTCGGCCTCATGGTGGCGCTATAACAGCCCACTTTACCTTTTGGCTTATAACTCTTGAACCGTAGGTCGTAAAACAAAAAATATTTTTTCCCTGGATTCCTTGGGTCATGACGCATCTCCCCATATAGGCCACGCCCATTTCCGCCATGATAGATTTTCCGCCATTTTGAATTTTGTCCAAAACACACTTTTTGCTTTTCCTCCTACAGATTTTGTCCAAATCTCACAGAATTCGGCACACGTGATCTCTGGACCCATCCAATTAAAACTGAACTGCATAATTTTGAAAGTGCGTATCGTTCGGCCGTAATCGTCTTCCGAAGTTAGTAGGAGGGGCCTATATCACAAAAAATGCCATAAATCACGAACGGAATGTCCAATCCATCCCAAATTTGAATCACATGTCCGGGGTGGTTCAATCAACCAAGTTCTAAAATTCCATTTTCATCCATAGGGGGCGCCGCAAATGCGAGAAATGTAACCGTTTGTCGCAAAAACATGAATTTCGGGGGTTAAATCCCCTCCGAATTACTTACGCATGATCTAAGGCGTGACTTGAAATTGTAATTGGCTGGCAATACTAGTGGGAGGGGCATATGTGAGCCACTGCGGCAACCACACTCTGCAATTTTTTTTAATTGCGAATTTTCTAGTTTAGAACTACTCTGTTACAAGTAAAAGTATGGAATTGAAAATGTACTTGAGTAAAAGTATCGGCGAGTATGGCGAACTGAAAGAGCTCTAGCACTGTGCACTAAACACTCAAACATCAACTTCATACACTTGATGCAGATAGTAATATGTAGGGCTTGTAGGCCATCACAATCAAAATGGTGCCGGTATAGGCGTGACAGCCTACCTATCTACCACGAGGTCAGCCTTGCATTCCCTATTGGCAAAATCTTCCCTTTTTTCTCTGGTTTTGGGTTGGTGAGTCATCTTCACTCCTCCAAAGAGTACAGTGATGAGTCTGAGTCACCAATGCGCCACAGCCTGCTGTAATGGCAAATCCACCCACCATGATGAAAACAATTCCAACAACAATTTATACTGGGGCAATTCACAGCGGTTCATTGTTTTGGAATTCTTGCATCCAATATTGATGATTGTACTGTATACTGAGGTTTGTCAGACACATTTTAAGACACTGCGCCGTACCATGAAACCACATGTTCAATGGAATAATGGGTCGAGTGCATAACACCATTACACCTATTTATTTATTTACTTTACCATATTTGTCCCATGGCACACAGCCAGGATTGCATAGTTTATCCAGCTTGTGAATGTTATAATAATAATAATAGCAAAACAAAGCAATGGGAAGGCTTATCCTCTGTACGCTGGGAGTCTCATCATGCTTTGCTTGTGTGTTCTGTCAGTTGTCCTATTCATCCGGCAGCCGAGGTGGACGTGTACGTGGGTTTTTTATTGGCCTAAAATATTGTCTATACAGTATACATACATTCATGAATCCACTTGCTGACGGGCTGTTAGTGTTGAGCAATTATTTTATAGGGGTTTCTTGTGATCCTTCCATTAACATCCCAAACTTTCCTTTTGCTTTAAATAGCATGTGACATGTCAAACTAGGGGGTTTTCATCATTCTGAATCCATTCCAAGCATTAGTTTTGCACAAAATACACTGCTTGGGCTATAGCCACTTGCCCAAATGTGCCAAAATGTGCTGACCTCACCACATTTGTGCTGACCTCATCACATTTTTGTCATGACGTCTATGGCCGTTTTTAGCCCAAGGAGTGTTTTTTGTGCAAAACTAACTTGGAATGGCTTCAGAATCATGAAAACCCCCTAGTTTGTCACATGCTACTTAAAGCATAAGGAAAGTTTGACAATTTTGCCTGCCATAGGATGTTAATGGTAGAAACCCCTATAAAAGTTATTGCCCAATACTGACAGCCGGTCAGCAAGTTGATTCATGAATGTATTTATACTAGAATTTCGAGCACCCCGGACAGTTTTTAGATTCAGGCCTACTTATTTATATATTTGAGTTCACAGACACAGCCCTTCCTATACAAACCCATCGTAACTACAAACTTCATGTTCCACTACATTTTGAGCAAGACGCTGAACCGCTAAATGCTCCCGTTAATTCAGGATGGTGCCTTGCATGGTTTCCTCCGCCACTGGTGTGTGTGTGTGTGTGTGTGAGTGTGTGTGTGTGTGTGTGTGTGTGTGTGTGTGTGTGTGTGTGTGTGCGTGCATGCGTGCGTGCGTGCGTGCGTGCGTGCCTTTCAAGGCACTATATAAATGCACCACCATTTACCATTTTACTAATGATAGATTAAAAAACATTCGTCCTTGGTTTCTGGTGACTCATACTACCCTCCGAATACGTGAGAGCCGAGGGCCATATTTTGTTTTACTTTTACTTTTATTTTATTTTTGTGTTGTATTTTATATCATTTATAGAATCAGTGTAGAAATACTAAAGAAAAAATCATTATTAATGTCAGTAAGAACTCCTCTAGCCCAGACCATGAAGACCTTTTCTATTACTTTTTTTTTCATTGTTAGAATTATAACTTCTGTCCATGGAGAATTCTCCAACCGTATTCTTCTCTACGTGGAAGAGTAAACACTGCAAAGCCTTCCAACCCCCAAATCACCTTCTACTGTACATTCATCTACTGTGTATTCATCTTGAAACATCGACATGCTGGCCTCAACAAAAGACAGAGCTTCCTTCTCAGTTTTACTGCGCCATCTTTCATATCACAGGCATAAAGGTTTTTCAAAGCATTTAATATACTGCAACTGTGCATGCCTCTTATTCTTTAACTTCAAATGTGCCTCTGGTGGTACATAGTACATGCTCTCCACACTAACATGCCAGAGCTACACTATGCCACTCTGCATATGGAGATGCAAAGGGTAGGGATGGTACAGCAACGGCGACTGGGGCGGGGCAATGTAATATCTACTGAAAATGGGGTCTGCTATGTATGGCGCCGGCTGATAAAAGCAGGTCACGTTGGCAGTGTTTGGGATGGCATTCTGCTCACCTAACACCCTCAATGCCAGTACGGTGATCATATTGAGCGTCTGTCTCCTCTCGTGCCCCATCAAACACACAGTGCTCTCGTCTATCACTCGCCGCAGAGTCATCAGATAGTCGTACTTGCTTGTCTCCTCGTTGCCAACAAAATGGCCCCGCAAGTAGGCCTCGACCTTACGCTGTTGCTCGCTCACGTCGTGAAAGTCAATGAAGAAACGAGAGCACATGTAGCGCTCAAGGGACTTGATCTCCATCTCACTGGCTGGCTTGAAGTTTCGTACCAGTAAGTCACTATACTTTAGCAAGCCCCCTCCTCGAATCTCCTCCGGGCTGTGTGTCACAATGAGATGGTTTCGGAGGTGGCTGATGGCCTGCTCAAAGTCTCCGTACATGCACTCTGCCTCAACGATAATTGTGGCATTACCTTCTGATAAGTGTGCCCATGAGCCTGACTCTGTGTTATCTCTGAATCCGTCTGTTGGCTGTGGCTCCTGGGAAGCCAGGGTGTGCTGCATGTCTCTGTCTGTTGCAAGTGAATGACTTTGAGCCGTTGTGTCAGATAGTTTTGTCTTCAAATCTTCTTTTGAGACTTTTCCGTCTTGGCACATGACAGGGGTATCATATGTGAGACTTGTGCAGGTTTCTGCATCCCTTGAAAATTTGTGCACAGAGTCTGGCGGGGTAGAGTAATGAACCTCTGCATTCTGCTGTACAGGAGGCTTTGGCTGGATTGTTTGGGGTATTTCTATGGGGGGAAACAGCTGTGCTGTAAGGTCTGACAAATCTGTCAATAAAGGCACATTTTCAGGGAGCGCCAACTTGCTGCTATTCTTCCGTGATAATTTTCTTTGTAATTGAGGGGATGGGCAATAATCTGGTACAATGTCCTGCGATGTGTTGCAGGTTTTCTTAGCTGGAGGAGGAAGTGAAAATTCAAAATGGGAGTCTTGTAGAACTAATGGTGCATTGTCACTCACATGTATTAGCGAGTCTACTTTGAACTGAGGTGTTTCTTGATGTTGGATTATTTCTTCTATCGACATTTTTGTATGTAACAAGGAAAGTGGTTTGGAAGCTTTAGACTCTGGTAGATCTTCCTTCTTCTGCAGATTCATGCACACATTTGTCACAGATGGTTCTGCATCTTCAAATAAAGGTTTGGGGGATGAGGTTGACACGTAGTCTCTTCTGTTAAATTGTCTTGCCTCCTTATTGCTTCCATGCAGTTTAAACGCCATGTCGTCCCCAGAGGGAATGTCTATGTCTTCTGCATCCTCTTCACCCTCCAGAGATGTTAAATCAAGTCCAGTACTCTCACTTTGTTTCACTTCCTGCGGGTCTTGCTTTTCCTTTACACACTCAACTACTGGATGCAGAAAGTCTTCCTCAGGCCTAATGGCATCTTCATCCTGGCAAGGACTTTCACTGCTGCCTGCCATCGTTGAGTGTTTTTCTTTGTCCTCTCTTAGATTGTAAGATTTCCGTGATTCTGTTTCTCTCCCCTCCGGTCCGACATTTGACAACTTCACACCATGTAATTGTAATCCCTTAAACTTCTCACCTTGTTTCTTTTCAGTCTCCCAGTAGGACTCTAGCATACGGTTGAGTATTATCTGGAAGGAGTCTACACTGAACTCAAACTGCCTTCGCAGGGAGCTTACAAACCTAAGCCCCACAGGTCTAGTCCTGTTGTTGGACAAAGAAATAAGGCTCCATCTGTCATGCTCATTGAAAACCATGACCATATTTTGCACATAGGCCTCCTTCATGGTAAGGCAAGTAATCTTGCGCCTGTTCACGCCACAAGGGAGAAAGTCTCTGAGGCTCTCCAGCACCACCTCCTTAATAACCTGGAAGTTCTCTTGTCGAGGCAGCTCCACTCGGAAAACGATGTCAAGGTCTCTGTAGCCCATGCCGTTATCTCTCACCATCACATGGCTGGCAGTCGAGCCATTGAGGCGAATGTCTTTGACCTGGATGTCTCTTTCAGCCAGCCGATCCTTCACTACACGAATTATATCTTTTGCTCTCACCTCCAATGTGGGAAAGTTCCCTCTCCCGTGAATGGGAATGACCTCAGTCAGAACTTTATCCAGAGCCTGGACTTGTTCTAGGGTCAATTTATGGAACCTTTTATCCATCTGAAGCGCCATTATCTTAATCTGTAAAAAAGAAAGGACTTAGATCACATTATGGCATATTAATAGTGAACACAAAGATTTAAGTAAAGGTAAAATGGCCAAACCAATTAATTGATATTGTATTGAGTTAAAGCAAGAAGTTAGAAAGGGTACTGCAATCCAAACTGCACACTTTATATATGATGCATTAATCATGTAATTTAATAATTCTGCACATCAGTGACTTTATCAGTGATTTCATTATTTACCGTGATGATGTTCCAATCTAAAAGCGAATACACACTCCTCCTGTAAAGAACAGCATGTTTCTAAAGTTGTGGTATTAACAGGTGAGTATTGTTTACAAATCAGGTAGATTTCTTTAGGGTGCTAGTTTACTCTAACTTGTGTTGTGTCTATTTAATGTAATAAAGAAGCAGTTACCTACAGTTCTTTTTGTTTTGTATTAAGAGGGAACTCTCAAGTTTTCTTTATTTTTTCATTCATAGTAGAACAAACAGTAAGCCTGAATATCCTGGAACAGCTGGAATGGAAAGGAAAATGAGAGAGGTTGATGAGGCTGAAACTTTGCCTCGCATGGGCCTCAAAGTCTTTTCATAATAGATCCACTTTTTCAAAGGAAACTTCAGCTGGGCCCCACATTATATTTTTTAATTTACCTGTTATTTAGACTAAACCAGCTGGCTGGCAGACAGGGACGGCTCCAGGGACGGCTTATCCCCCCCCCCCCCCCCCCCCCCCCCCCCCCTCAAAACAAGCCCAATTGACTGACTTCTATGTAAACCAAGATTCATTAGCCCCCTCTAAATAGCCAGCACCCCCATAGCACCCCCAGTCACAATTTTCTGGAGCCGACGTCGCTGCTGGCAGAGCTTGCAGGAATTATATATTACAATTAAAAGTTTTGAGTAAAGATCTCTTTCAGTAGCACTTCATTCAAGCAAAATAAAACAAATCTGGTCGACTAAGTGATTTCTTTTCCACAATAAAAAACATAGCCTACTTTTGTACTGGCTGACTTGTGCAGGCAATAGCCAAGCTATCCAGAACTTGTTCTTTTTTTACAATGAGATGTGATTTTGTAAATATGTGCCATAAGGGGGCTGGTGAGTGGTTTTAAGGACACAACCAAAGACTGCACAATCAAGGAATTATATAGGACCTTTATAAAGCTAAGCATCTGCCAACCTATCTTATCGTATTTTGCTAAATTAGTTTAGAAGTTACACTTGCAAATGTCAGTGTATTTATGCCCACTTTCCTTTATTTTATAAATAACTTTTTGCACGTTCTCTGGTCAATGTATGAAATAATAAGACAAAACTGAGGTGTGCAAGGACAATAGCAACCCCCAGTCTTGTAGCACTAGCAGGACCCCTGCATTGTGGCTGCCAAGTTGTTTCTTTTACAAGAGCAATATACTGTATTTATTTCACTTTGTGCATGACATAATTGCTTGTGTTTAGAGGTCAAATTATATTTAATGTTTAGGTTATAATGCGACCATGAATGGCCTGCCAAACCATGTCGAAAACATATGACAGACAGGGTTTGGTTTTTACTTTTTAGTCGTGACATGCAATATTGATTGGCATTTTCGCACACATCAAGTAGCAATGTCAATGACCACCACTGTTGTGGAATTGGAATTTAATACACTTGAGGAAGCTAACTTACTGATGTTTATGCTGAAGTCAAGTCCATCTAATTGCCATGGATATGAATCAACTGATAGGCTATTCTATTATTTAATATTGGTAAAAAGTATATATATATATTATATATAATAATAATAATATTTTATAATAATAAAATAATAATTTCCCGCACGTTTTCAAGCATAGATGCAGGCAGGGCAGCCACATAGGCTATGGTTTAAAAATTTAGACTTCGTTTTGAATTGGCTAATATGATATATCGAATATATATTCGACTCAGAACTCACCTGCAGTATTCTTGTGTGATTAAAACATACACAACTGAATTAAAGTATCCTCTCTATGCTACTTAATTGTTCTGCAGCGATCAAAACAAAACAAGATCCAAAGTAAATCTCCAACAGCGAGACACTGAGGAAGCGCAGAGGTGTTGATGACAGACAGACTGTCCAATGCAATGTTTAAGTTGTATAGCTTATGAATCGCTTTGGTCTTTTCTCTCAGCGGGGTACCGGTGTTTCCATGGCAATCTGGCGTCACGAACTTGACGACGAGCACTGCACTGACTTGTCATCACACCAACAAAAGTCTGAAAGAGCCAAACTGCCCGGCTACAGCCTACCGTGCAGTATAGACCAGTCTTTCTTTCTTTTTCCTTTTTCTTTTTTAAGCTGAACTTTCACTGTAAATGCAACTTTTCTGCATAGTGTGAAATCAATCGATCAATCAATCAATCAATCAATATATCAATCAATCAATCAATCAATCAATCAATCAACCGACCGACCGACCGACCGACCGACCAATCAATCAATCAATCAATAAATCAATCAATAAAAATAATTGATCTTGCATATCAATTATTTCTTTATTTTCATAAGACATAATTAGCAAAAACAAAGTCAACATGGAACTATAATACTATATACTCTTAGCTTTTCATCGAGAGGGGAATTCACTTCTTTTGTGATGTAACTGAGCACGTGACGATGACGTCGTTCATATTTTGGTAGTTTACCAGGAAGTAGGAAAAGGAAGGAGGCGAAGGAAAAAATAGCTCGCAAAAATATTAACTTTATTGTATTTAACTTTATTTACTAATATATACACGCCTCGACGGCTTCCCGTAAGGATTTGATCCGCTTCGTTTGGGGATTGTGACGTCTCACGCTAGCTCAACATATGTCGAACATGGAGAGTATCCTTTTGAAAACTTGCGAGAAAGATATGACTCAAAATGGTAACGTACTTAAGTAGTCACTATAAAGTAAACAACCTAACAGCAAGCTTTGGTTTTTACTTCATACTACTCATTATCAAGCATTTTGGTCGTTCTGTAACGAAGTACTAAAAACTACATGCTGTGGTTGTTCTGTCGAAGCGGTGAATCATAAACGACGTGTTTGTACATGAAAAACTATTCATGGCCGAGTGTTATAGACATATTATGTGACTGATTGGAGTGCAGTACATATAAAGCTTAAAGCCAGGGCTGCCAAATAACATTGGACTGGACAGTGAGAATCCGGCCAGGATATTAGGGGTGCAAACAGCTCTGGTCCATACATAGCTCTAATGCCGTGCTAGCTCTGATCCATAGCTCTAATACCGTTGCATTTAGAAATGCAACGGCATTAGAGCTAGGGGACAAATAACAGTGGCATTATTTCTTAACAGAGCAGATGTAATTTCCTGTGTTCTGGTGAATTTTAAGAGTTTGATACTTTCATCAGGCGAGCTTTACTAGCATTGGAAAATGTTTTGGAAAAAGGAAATTATTACAACGATAACTGTGGGGGGAGGGGTGGAGAAAATGGGAAACAAATGTGATTGAATTTCTTACTTAATCGGGTGATTTTAGTGAGCAACTACTGTATGTGTGGCATCAGGCCACCAAGAAGGGGGGGGGGGGACTAGTTTAAGATGCAGGTACATCTGGTACAAGCTAGCAAGCCAGATTGAGTTATGGATTGTCACACTGGACAAATTAGATAAAGTACTTCTCATTTATAAAGTGTCAACATTTACTTGTATTACTTACTTGTATGTCATCGAGCGTTGTTAGTCTTTAACCTCCCATCACAGAACAACTCTTCAACCTAAAGTTTGCTGCCAAAGAACTTCTACGCAATTCGAAAAAATGTGACAAAGAGGAAAAGATAGAGAAGGCTAAAATCAAGAAAGTAAGTACTGACAATAATAAGCAGTCAACGTGGCACTGAAATATCTCTACTTGCCTGCTGATGGGTTATGTGTCCTCATATCAGGCAATCCAAAAAGGAAACATGGAAGTGGCCAGGATCCATGCAGAAAATGCTATTAGACAGAAGAATCAGTCGGTCAACTTCCTGCGAATGAGTGCTCGAATTGATGCAGTCGCAGCAAGGGTCCAAACGGCAGTCACGATGAACAAGGTATGGTTATTCTGAATAACCTACCTGGACATTACATTCATCCATATATACATCTACATAATCATAGTCATAGTGTTCAGATATGCAGTTTGCTAAGTTTTTGTTGTTGTTGATCTACACAGTGCTACTATGTCAGCAACACATTTATATTCGGATAATGCTGTATTATTCCACAGGTCACTAAATCTATGGCTGGAGTGGTGAAAGGCATGGATTCTACACTGAAGAGTATGAATCTAGAAAAGGTAATGCGTGTGCTCGTAAAAGAGACAAAATATGAAAAGCGAGAATAAATAGTTTCCTGTAAAGCTGATAATCTGATATACCAGTAGTATTATTAATATTAGACTGCTAGCTAGGGCACCACACAGCTGAATTGTGTGCAGTACTCCCCATTTCTGACATGTTGGGGTCTCAGGCTTATCTCACATTTTCTCATACGCCGTCACTTATATTGGTGAAGTGGTGCAAACATGCCTCAAAGCTCGGCCACTTTGCAAAGCCGATGGCGGGTCAGGTTGGCAGAACAGGGAAGCCGTTTTGTGAATTCATACTGTAGATGAATATGTTTGTTACAAAAATATGCTCAATGATTTCTGTTCATTAAAAAAGAAAGTCTGCCTGTTACTGCAAGAATAAATCAACAAATGTTTGATAGTGTTATTTTCTCAGATTTCAGCTCTCATGGACAAATTTGAACATCAGTTTGAAACTCTGGATGTGCAGACAGCCCAAATGGAAGACACCATGAGTAGCACGACAACACTTACAACACCACAGGTACACATGCTCTGCTTTCCCCATTATCTTCACCAGTTTGAGCTGTAATTATGATATTGAAAAACTCATTTCATTTGCCCAAATATATATTTTATGTTTCAGCACCAAGTGGAGTCACTGATGCATGAACTGGCCGATGAAGCAGGGTAAGAAATATACTGCACATTTTGTTGTTATTTTTTAATTTTTCTCTATGTAAAATATTTTGGTGTAATATAATATGTTGAAATTGCATCTTTTAGGTTGGATCTGAACATGGAGCTACCCCAGGGACAGACAGGATCCGTCGTCGGCGCCAGTGTTGCTTCGGCAGAACAGGTACAGAAACACACACACACACACACACACACACACACACACACACACACACACACACACACACACACACACACACACACACACACACACACACGTGTGTTTGTATTATTTGTACTTGTATTACTATGTAGTTAATTTGGGAACAAATCATTATTTCATGACACGATTTTATGAAAAGTAGCACATATACAAGCTCACAACATGCAACGCGTTGTGAGCTTGTCACGATATTTGCAATGCGTGACACCAAAAATAAATCAGTCATAGCTAATCCTAGTTTTGTGTGGCCAAACCCTAGTTTTGAAAAATACTTTTTCAAATGCATTTAAGGGGATGGGCATGTCTGTCATACAGTCTGGAGCACAGAAGCTATGATCATGAGCAACGGATGTGACGCCTACTCCCTGATTCCGTTTCATCTTTACACTTGCGCAAATTTTACCTAATATATCAATCCAAAAGTCATCTAAGCATACATTTGCTGCTTAGCAGAAATAGAAATAAAATATTTTTGTGAACGGAAACTGAATACCGAATATAGGAAAGTGGAAACAGTTGGCCGAATATCTGAATATGATTCATATTATATATCTTTTTTCCTACCATTGCTGTCATGGCCGTACCTTAAAGCTACCTGATTTATGGCAAAATAAATGGTTATGGCAAAACTTAACTTAAAAAAGAATCACTATTATGGGTCCATAAAACATTTACCGGTATTCAGCTCTTTTGAATGCATTAATTGCATACACTATTCGGTGATATATTTTCTGCCTATTCGGGCCGAAACCGAATTGGCCGAAAATGCATTTTTTTGCCATTTTCTGCCGAATATATATATATATATATATATATATATATATATAATATTCGGTGCATCACTACAATAAAATGTAACCTCTAAATGTCTAATCCTAATTTAACCCCAACTGAATCTTTTCCTAATTAAGGAATAAACCTAACTCTACAAATCACAACCAGTCTTATTACTCACATATTACAGTATATACATATTACAATTTAAAGATGGAGTGCCGTGAACCACACCTGGGGGTCTATTAGAGTAATGTTAACACCATAGACACATGCAAAATAAAAAAATCACGGCACTCCACCTTTAAGTACATACATGTTGCACTCACGCACACATACACTTGTCCTAACCTAAATAGACCCCCCCCCCCCCCCACACACACACACAAACACACACACACACACACACACACACACACACACACACACACACACACACACACACACACACACGCACACACACACACACACACACACACATCCCCCATGTATTGCCTTTGTCTATGACAAATGTTGTTCCTTTGTTTTCAAGGATGAATTGTCTCAAAGGCTTGCCAAACTCCGAGACCAAATGTAAGAAGAAAGACTTCAGTCGATGGGGAAATAACTGAGAGCATCAGGTCAACTGTGTACGATCTGAAACTCAAAACTGCTCCATTACTTTAAAATGACATTAATAATGTCTTTATTTTGCCTTTCCATCACATACTTCTCTCTTCGGGTTCTACTGTATAATATTTTAGTCTATGGGCCTTATTTGTTTCTGGTACCTCACCATGCATACTTGTGGGTGCATGCCAAAAACTCAAAAGAGTGTGTATAAAATATATGCATATTCTGAAAATGTATGTTTCAGAAGTGTGTAAATTGGAATTTTATTTCATATATTTCTTGGGCATAAGTGTGTAATTTGTGGTTAAACAAAGAAATATATTTGTAATATGGTTTTGTTTCTCCTATTATAAAACATTCTGGAGATGAATTTACTTCCGGTGTATTTGTGTGGGTTTGTAGATTAAAAACTTGTCTTTGTCTTTGTATGACAAGTATGTTTATTCTTTTGGGAAATGGGATGTAGCTTGGAAATTACATAAGCAGATAATAACATTTTATAACCTTTTTTGCCCTTGGTTTTTCAATAAATGTAATAGAAATCTGCATTGCATCTCATTTAGTCTAATGTCACTGGATACTTGTTGTATGCCATCTTGCTCTACCCTGGATGAGTCAGGTCTACTAGAATTCTACTAGTAAGCCAATATTGAGATGATAGCTTCTAATTGGGGTGTAATGTTAAGCCTAAGCTTCTCATAATAAAGAAAGCTAAACTAATTAAAGATTTGCGGTGAACATAAGTATTTTATGTCTTTGTGTATTTGGTATTTTTGGAGATGTCAAGCTTTCACCACTGCCTGTCCGATTTAGCCTAAAATGTAGACTCGTAGAAGATGTATTTATCGATTCTGACATTTTCATTAATGTCAATCGATCTACGAGAGTCTAAATTTTAGGCTACGGACTCAGCTTAGAACACAACCACTAAAATAATGACATGATTCGTATTGTGTTAATATACCTTAAGATTGCCAAGAACCCCCAGGGGTCCTTGAGGGAGTTCCAGGGGGTCCCCAAGTAAATGATACTTAGGAACCAAATGGACCCTTATGGTTTGTAACTCACAGAACGGGTCCATTTGGTTCCATTTGTTCACTCTCAGAGTTAAATTAACTTTGATTTTACAATACAAATTGGGGTCCCAGAGCTAGAAATGCCATTAAATAGGGGATCCATAGACTAATTCAGGTCAAACCGGGGGCCCTTGAAATGAACATGAACATCACTGCTAGAGCTGTAAAAATCTTCTCTTGTGGGGGACCTTGGCATATCATTTTAAATGAGTGTCATTTTGTGGGTCCTTGACATGAAAAGGTTTGGGAACCACTGCTCAACTGGAGCACACAGACAGAACCCAGCTCCAGCTGACGTCTCGGGCTCCACCTGGTGGCCATCAGTTGGGAGTCTTGGGACTGGGTAGTCAATCAGCGTAAACAGGAAGCAGCTGATCTGTACTTCACTGCCAGCTTGTGATCAAGAAGAAAGACCAGTGACCAAGTAATGTATAACAATTATTTTAAGACCAACAAAACGGTCTATATAAAATTGCTAACCCGTCTTCCATGCCAGGCAAACCATTGGAACATGGCTAGCTTGAATTTAACATAGCTTTGCTAAGCTGTCTCAACACTTTATTCGGTTTGGTTGATATATGCTAGCTAGCGCTTTAGCATAGCTTTATTGCATGAACAAAAAAAAATGTGATTGACGTAATGTGTTTTGTTTTATAAACTCAAAGTTACGCAAACATGGCTCAGTTTACGGCCGTCTCCCCCAACAATGATTATGGTCCCGTTTGTGAGTTAATTTAAGAGAACACTAAGATGAACTATATGCTCTCCTTAACACCTATAAGTGAAAATGTTCTCATTTTGACCAGCCTGCAGCTGTCACAGTCGCGCGAGTAACTGAAGAAGTGGGAGGCCACACCTGGGGGGGGAAACAGAAGCAAGAAAACCATTTCAAAGTAATACTCTACTTGTTCAATAAAGGGAATGTCAAGCACGGCTATGAAAAAGAAGGTGAGTCTCTGTCATTAACCACTGTTGATTTCCTGTTAGTGTTTTTGGCTATATAGAAGTGTATATTTGTACGTCTCTAAATGCTATGATGAATTGAACATGGTGTACCCTATTGTAATGTCGTCCACAGTTAACAGTTTTGTATTGAGTTGCGCTTGAAAATGTACTGTAATTCTCCAATCTGTTAAAATCTCTTAAATCAATCAAAGTCTCATATATATTACAGTACATTCTGGGGCCAGGTGAATTGAGTGATAATGACCTTGTCTTGCGCTGTGTTCAGGTGCTGTTGATGGGGAAGAGTGGGTCTGGGAAGACCAGCATGAGGTCAATCATATTTGCCAACTACATCGCCCGAGACACACGGCGCCTTGGAGCCACAAGTACGTAGAATGGAATCAAAGTCATCTTGTCATGTCAACTCATGAGCGTTTATTTTGTAATAATATAATATAATAATTTATGTTTTTTAATATACAAATGATCTCTCCTTCAAAACGTAGTTGACGTGGAACACTCCCATGTGCGGTTTCTTGGCAATCTGGTTCTGAACCTCTGGGATTGTGGCGGGTAAATCTTATTTATTATTATTTATTACCTTCTGACCAGCTACAAAGAAGTCAGAGCTAATGATCTGACTGGTTTTTCTGCTCTCTCTCTCTCTCTCACACACATCAGGCAGGACAACTTCATGGAGAACTATTTCACAAGCCAGAGGGACAACATTTTCAGGAACGTGGAGGTGCTGATCTATGTGTTCGATGTTGAAAGCCGCGAGCTGGAGAAAGACATGCATTACTACCAGTCATGCCTGGAAGCCATCCTGCAAAACTCCCCTGATGCAAAAGTGTTCTGCCTTGTGCACAAAATGGATCTGGTGCAGGAAGACCAAAGAGATTTGGTAAGACAGATGTGGTTTGGAAATCAACAGTACCCCCCCCCCCCCCCCCCCCCCACGAATACTGGACTACTCGCCCCGGTGCTTGTCCGTTTTTCCTCCCGGAATTTTCCCCAGTGAGGGGGATAACTTTGTAATATGCTATTGGCTGTTTGTATTCTTTTTGGAAAAATATAAAAAGATACTCCTGTGGAAAGGCTATATTATTTGACTTATATTGAACCTATAAACATATCCTACAACAACTTCTGTGAACAGACTTCACTGTAGTAGCTTTTCATAAATTATATTTGTACTTAGGCTGTTCTGCTGTCATGAAAGTTTATAGTTAGAGAAATTCAAAGTCCAGCCGTCTGCTGTCCAGCCTCTCCCACCCCTCACTGGGGAAAATTCTGGGAGGAAAACAGAAACGGGGCGAGTAGTCTTGTTACCCCCCCCACACACACACACACCCACACAATGACTTGCCAAATCCGGCTGCTATTACTGCTCTTCTCTGCAAATTCGGTTCTGCTTTAAAGGGATAGTTTAGATTTTTTTTAACTTATACTTGCCATTAATATAGTGGTTGCAACTGTATTAATTGATTGCCTGAGTCCCATGGTGGGAGTTCTGCTCTGGTTTTGGTCAATATTAAGTAGTTCCGGTCATTTTGTGGAGGGCACTGGGGGCCACGCAGTAAAAGTAAATTAATCCACAAAACGAATGTAATTTGTAGGCCTAAATATGATAGTCATGCGTCATGTGACGGGATGTCATCAGCATTGGCATGCAACTAAAGGGCCCTAGTACCTAGCCCCTCACACAGCAGCAGACTTTTTACCTGTGTGCGCAGACTCAGAGGCATTCCCGTCAGGGCGTTAGTGAGAGACTCGCTATAAGCACTGGACCAGGTCTAGGCCCTACCCTGCTCACTATGCTATAGTCTGTTAGTGTCATTAACTTATCACACCATATCGACAGCTTGTTCAGCTTGTAGAAATGATTAACTGTAGTGAACCAAAGGGATTATTCACCATATTATTAGCCGTCAATTCACTGATTAAATTTGAATCGGTGAATCCTAATTCTGGCACATTGATTCAAGTGAGGAATATCTTTCTATCCATCTTTCACCTTTCATATTTTCTACTTTTTTAAATACTATAGTGTAGCAGTGAATACTATAATGTGGTGGTGGTGTTAATGTTCACTGTTGATAATGTGCTATGGTGGTTTAAACTCCTTTTTTAAAGTAACACTCTCAATCCATGTGACTGACGTTCTAGATCTTCAAGGAGCGTGAAGAAGACTTGAGGAGACTGTCCAGACCACTGGCGTGCACATGCTTCAGGACGTCAATTTGGGATGAAACGCTGTACAAGGTTGAGAATCTTATTTCACCACGTGTTGAACTGTGTGCTAGTACTGGCAATCTCTTAACAAACCACTGTCTCTCCATGTTCTTAGGCATGGTCCAGTATTGTATATCAGCTGATCCCAAACGTACAGCAGTTGGAGACAAACCTCAGAAACTTTGCACAAATCATAGAAGCAGACGAAGTTCTTCTGTTTGAGAGAGCCACATTTCTGGTAAGAGAAAGCAGGCTGCTTGAGTTGGGATGTAATTTATGCTTGTATTTAAAAATATATTTCTCCTGTGATTGCCGTGTTATTTAGTATTGTATTGCCTGTCACAATCACAATTATCTTTCATAATCATTGCCATGTTGAAAATCTTTCATACATGTTTACACATTTTCCCAGAATCGTGTAAATAGCAGATGTACAAGCTTGCAACATGTCATGCTTGTAGATCAGCTATTTCCTCTATTTATTAATTTTTCAATTTTTAAGTATGATTTAATGTAATTTCTTTATATATTTAAGCTATTTGTCATATCTGCCCTGTGCAATTTGTGAGTATGAAGCCTAAAAACCAAACGGAAATTAAAATTCTAATCGTATGTTCCAATGCCAAAAACACAACAAATCGCAATTATTTTAGACAATTAATAGTCAACTTAAACCTAATATCGTTACACATTATGTTGTAGGTGATCTCCCACTATCAGTGCAAAGAACAACGTGATGCCCACCGGTTTGAGAAGATCAGCAACATAATTAAACAGTTCAAGCTCAGTTGTAGGTAAGCACACAACGCCCCCTCGGGTAGGAAAAGTCCATTTGCTTACAAGACTGCTTGATACGTGTAACTCGGTGATTCTGATTTTAGACTTTATTTATTTCAGTAAACTTGCAGCCTCCTTCCAAAGCATGGAGGTGAGGAACTCCAACTTTGCAGCCTTCATCGATGTCTTTACATCCAACACATACGTCATGGTGATCATGTCAGACCCCTCCATACGTAAGTTTGAATATTCAGTTCATAGAACCATGCATTGCAATGATATTATTACAATTGTAATTCTTAGGACTTCACACAAAAATCACCTGGTTGATCCTGCCAGTAGCATATGCTTGTCTCAAAGATTAAGCCATGCATGTCTTAAGTACAAACGGCTTGTACAGTGAAACAGCGATATCGGCATAATGCATGTCTTTATTTTATAGCATCTGCAGCGACGCTCATCAATATTCGCAATGCTAGGAAACACTTTGAGAAGCTGGAGCGTGTGGACGGACCCAAGCACAGTCTGCATATGCGAATGCGCTAGCTAAAGGAATGGGAGTAAGTGGATACACTCAACCAATCAGTCCAAACTTCAGACCACAGGATGTGGTCCAGCCGTGATTTCAAATGAGCAGCCCCGCACTGCCTCTCCTGTATCTTCACACTCAATCACAGTTATTATTGAGTTATTGTTGGAAAATCAGTTTTTGATTTTTTGTTAAGTCTAATTTCTACAGTGATCATATGTATCATGATCAGTGATGCTATTTTGTTGAAATATTTGTCCTAACATTAAGAATTAAAGGAGGAAAAAATAAATGCTTGTGTTTACATTTAAGGGGCCAACTATGATTGTCATGCTTTGCCATGCTAATATTGGTATGGAATTATGTCATTAATAAAAGGACAAAACTCCCAAAACAAAAGGTCAGAACATGTGCATAAGTGAATTGTATGCAAAATCCTGTTTGGATAATTCATTACAATATATTTTAAACTTTATTTAATTTTAACAAGCTATTTAATATTTGGTAAAAAGGGTATTTCACTTCAAAATACTTATTGGATCATTTTAACCTGTCATTTTAACATCGACTGATTCTTTATGTTCTCATTTTCTTAAAATGTTTACAAAAGATAAAGTAACAAAAGATATTAAAGCCATTAGGACAATATCAGAGCCGCTTAACTGTCACAAAAGCTAGAGTATACTTTAAAATCATTCCTGAGGTTTTTTTAAAAGTGAAACACCCTCAAATATTTATTTGAAAATTACCATACTGGTCACTGACCACTTTTGAGCACTTAGTGTTCAGCCCATGACTTCCAAGTGTTGATTATACAACAACAAACTTTAGTTGTATCCTTACCCACGAGTTATGTCGAGGTTGGCAATTGAATTGTCATGCTCTCCTTGACCGCATTTAGGTGGCATCTATGAGGAATTTGGAATTTCTTAGTCTTTACCCTCTTTCCCTAAAATGCATTTCTTTCAATCTATTTAGGGTTTTGTTAATGTTAACAGATTTAATCTATTAAAGAATGAGCATATTTTGATATTGTTTAAACTTGACCAGTCCAGTTCAGCTTCATGTGGAAATCTGCAGTTCAATTTTTTTTTTTTTTTTTTTTTACAAATCAACATCTAAGATCCTCCTAGGACTTATAAGCCATGAGGAGTAGAGAGGTCAGATGTACAGTGCTAGAACGCAATATCCAATTAAAAGGAAATATTTCCTCAACTGATGCCACTGGAATAATGGCAATTATCGCAACTCAAATGTAGGTTTTCACTGTTTACCCAAAGACTGCTTCTTTTAATGTTTAATACACATACCTTCATCCTATTTTAAAGCTATAGCACAATATAAACATCCTCAAGACATTCAAGTTAAATTGACATACAGTAGAAAAAGACCTCAAGTCAGTAGCCTGTAGTTTGTCCAATATATTCATGTTCCACTGTAACAATTGTCCTGAAAAGGTCTTAAATTCGTTCTTATGGTGGAAGTCAAAGGGACATCACTGGCAGGAGTTTCATTCTTTATACTGAGTTTGAAATGTATTGACCTTAAAAACCTCTTCACTGGTACAGTTCACATTTATACATTGGGCTTAGTTTGTATATTATTTCCATGTGCAAATCTTTCTGTGTTGGCAACGCCTGCAGAATCTGTCTCAGTGACAGCTTCTGCATCTGTGTCAATTATTTCATCATCTGCCAACAGGCCACAGCATGTGTGGTTCAGCTGTTGCTCCAGAACAGTGACCCGCTGCTTCAGCCGCTGTTGAGTGGCTGTGTGTTCACTAAGAAGTCGAGCAAATCGAGTCTGCAAGGTGTCTAGAGAAGATTCTAGTCTCTCCAGCTTCTCCTCTGTGTCTGGTTTACCCAGCCCCCCACTTTCGGCATTCTCATCCAGTAGGCCCTCTTTCATCAGTATTTCCCGACCCCTCTCCTCAAGTACCTTCTTTGCATCTGGGTACTCAGTCACTGCCTCCATCAAGTCATCCTTGGAGAGGCAAAACAGATCTGAGTAACCAAGGCTACGGATGTTGGCTGTTCGACGATTTCCCATTTTGCTGCCCTTTATATTAAGAATGCTAATTTCCCCAAAGCAGCTGCCAGCCGTTAGAAGGGCATATTGTGTGATGCCATCATCTGCCACCACAGCCAGCCTCCCCTCTTTGATGATGTACATCTCTTTTCCTATATCGCCCTTACGGCAGATATAGTCACCTGGACTGTACACTTGTGGGCGGAGCTTAAGCACTAGCTCCACCAATAGTCCCGCCTCACAGTCTTGAAAGATGCGGACCTTTTTCAGTGTTTCCAGGTGTACATTAATTGCAATCTCTGCCCTTAGTTTGTTAGGCAGGTTCTTAAGCACCTCTTGCTCATCCACAGCTTTCTTGTTAGTCCAGAGATAATCAAACCATTTAATGACACGTCCCTCCAGCTCTTTGCTGACTCTGCGGAAGTGCATGTAATGTTTGATGGCGTCAATGCGGGCCTGAAACTCTGCACGTGTTGCATTCATGTTGGCGATCATGGAGCCCACATTTCCCACAATTGTAGCAAAGATCAACACCCCGACAAGAAAATCAAAAACTACAAATAGATATTCTTCATCTCGAACTGGTGCTGGCATCTCTCCAATAGTGGTGAGAGTAAGGGTTGACCAGTACAGACAGTAGACGTATCCCCTGGTTAATGATCCATACTCTGGGTTGGAGATGTTTGGATATACCCAGGTATCAGAACCAAATCCCAAAGACTTTGAGATAGCGAAGTAGATGCAGGCATTCCAGTGAATGATGACCAGAATGTAGAGCACCAAGTTGCAGATGCGGAAGATGTTTGGGTAATTAGTGCGTGTTTCAGTGCGGTCAAAGAACTCAAACATGCGTGGGAAGCGCAGCAGGCGGTTGAATCTGAGCTGTGGCGTGTGGATGCCTGTAGTAATGTAAGCCAAATCGGTGGGCAGGATGGACACCACGTCAAGTTTGAACTGAAATGTACGTATGTAGCTGTCTCTTAGCTTGGCATGATCCTTCACCAACAAGCCTTGCTCCAGGAACCCTACAACAAGCAAAGCACAGTTTTAAACGACCATACAATGTATATTGTCTACAGCAGTGGTTCCAAAAGTCAAGTGGGGTCCGGGGACCTCCAGGGGGTCCCCAGCTAAATGATAGTTTGTAACCAAATGGACCCTTAAGTGCATTCTAACTGCATTTAAACAATACTTAAATGTATCTTATGACAGGAAAGTGTGTTGAAATTATCTACCTGTGCGAAGTCTGACCATTGTGTCCATTATGTAGACAAGATCAGAGAGATAGTCCAACACCAGCCAGCAGATATAATTTCCCAACTGCAACTTGTCAAAACATGCCCTATGGATAAAATAAAAACATTTGACATTTAACTAAAGCATTCAACTCCTGTTCAGTATTGGACAGCGGGTCTGCTCCGAGTCTCTCTCACGTGACTGAACTTCTCACCCTATCTCTAAGGGAAATGCCAGCCACCCGTCTGAGAAAACTCATTTCGGCCGCATGTATCCCAATTCCCAACCTTATTCTTTTGGTCATGACCATAGATGAGAGAGGATTGCTCGGTAGACAGAGAGCTTTGCCTTTAAACTGTAAGGTTGTTTTTCCCTTTTTCTTATTCTTTCCTTCAGTACCTAGCCACAACAAGGATCCAGTTGTACAGCACGGCTGTTGCGATTACAAATAGCCAGCGATAGTATGCATCATCTGATGGGGACACGACGAACACCTCCCACTTTTTCCTAAAAACATGGAGTGGTAATAAAGGACACAATATTATTCAGTCACCTATTGTATATATTCACTGAACAACATGTATATGTTCCTACACAGCTCAACAGACTGATAATTCCATTATCAAACATTGTTTGAGAGATATATTGTCACATATTGAATACTAATAATTGTACAGTAGCACTCATACCTAAAGATTCCTTTGCTATTGTTGCCATTGGAGTCACTGTTGCGACTGGGGGCAGCTCTTATTTCACCGCCCCCTCGAAAGCGCTCCAGGAAAGAGTCTGGCCGCTCTTCTTCTTCTATTAAACGTCTGTGTGCCCAATCTCTCAGTGTCACCACCAAGCTCACAAATCTAAGAGAGAAATACCAACCAAATATTAGCACTACAGATTTCTAGTCCACGCATACCTATTTTAATTAACACTGCTGGTTTATCAGTGGAAGCATTCTGTGTTTTTTGGTAACTCGTGTGGAACCTGGTCCTAAGTCCATGTATACAAGGGATAGAGACTAATGATGGCTGTTGTCTGATAAGTGTTTAGGATTGCATGTGTTGGACATTCTATTAGCATACCAGGCCAGGCTTCCACAACTTTACCTTGTGAAAGCACCTCCTCTTTGTAAAGAATTTCTAGAATTGCGTCCTTGAGGATCAAGGTCAGCCACTCTTTGTAGCTCGGAAGATGTGTCATCACATGCTGATGGCACCCTTGAAAAAGAAACAAGTGATAAATGTTGAATACAAACCGTGTTTTTTTATGATCTGTGACAAAACATTACTGAATGGAGGAATACATACAGTGAGAGTGCCTATGATTGAATTGGGAAATGCAAATTGTCTGTAGTTCTTAATGGCCAACCTGCTAGGAATACTCTCTCTGTCATTCTCCTCCTCTAAAGTGGTCTTCACTGAAAGGTTATGGGGCGACACCTCTCTCCCAGCCACCTGGCCTGTCATCTTCAAATCTGTTATTAGGAGAAATAATGTATTATGTTATTGTACCCCTCACAAGCCATCTCGATTCTATGGTCAGTGTCACTATCATAACCGAGGGAAAGAGAAAGAGGGTGAACATAAAGTCTGGAGTGTTTATGTGTTGTGTTTAAACAAATTATAGTCGAGGGACGTAGGACGGTTGGGATTGCCTGCCACAGTCCCTGTTCTGGCCTATTGCAGAGAAAGTGGTTGCTGTGGTGAGTCTGGCGACTAGCACATACTACAATGTAACAATGGCGTCGTAGGGATCTGATATGACTTTATTTAAAATGTAGCTTTTATTTGAGGATGAGTACGAGGATATTGCACTCTATACATACAAATCTATTTTTAAAAATTGTGGTTTTGCGTCCAGAGCTGGATAACGAGGGGGGGGGGGGGGCAACAGATGTCTGTGGTGCATGTTTGGAAATGGACACAGATGAGGAGGTGTTTAGACGGTGTTACCATTGTGTGACTAATTGGTAGATCATTAAGGAAAACACAGGCAGTCATCCTGAAGCACAGCGCTCAGTGAGACAGTCACCCCACCTCCCCCAGGGGCTTCATCACTTAGGAAACCACTAGGAGACTACAAAGTCCAACGTGATATACTATATACTATAGTATAACGTCTCATGACCCTATACTGTAGACACAGTTAAACAAACACTGCAGAGCAGCATGTGATGTTTGTCCCTCTCCATTTATTCTTACAATAATATATTATACATTAGGTCAAGACAATTGACTCATAATCACATTCTAGTACTGAATTCTGGTGAATTGTAATTGTCGACTTGGATTTAATTCATGACCTCTCTTTTTTCCTCTAAAACGATATCCAGACAGTTGGCTTTATAAGACGTTATACATGTGTCTAATGTATGACAAAGGGTAAATCTTGCCTAATCTTACTGTCATTCATACTTTATTCCATTTCAATAACATAATAAAACATGGTGTAAAAAAATAATGAATGTATAAAATGTCATATAGCTATAATTGATCACTTGACTCTGTATATCCCTGGAATGCTAAATGATAGGAATGCATTAGCATTCATACATTTATTATCAATTGATTGAGATGGATTTTTGCCTACCTTAGTTCCGTCCAGCTACTCCAACAAAATCCTTGGTGCTTTCACAAAGAGACAGCCAGAGCTCAATCCCATTAACCAGTCCATTGTCAATGTCCATTACAGGACTATACTCTGCCTGTTGTACTCTACTCTACTCCCAAGACCATTGCTTACCCCGTTGCTGCTGAACATGTAACACTTTGCCTGTGAGTGTGTTTCCAGTGGTAAATACAGGCATAAGTACAGGCATAAGTGCAGTTGTATCCTCACAGGTGTGATAACAGGTCTTCTGATGGACTAGCTGCTGTAGGAAATAAAGGGCGGAGAGATGCTCAAACAGATGCTTGGTAAAAAAAAACCTGGTGGTCGTATCTCTCTTTACACAGACCTGTAAGAAACGGCTTAAAAGTGAACAGGAAGGAATACGTTGTCGGGCAATACACAGACCTACATGGTATTTACGTCACAAAGACACATGGGTATTAACGAAGCTCAGAGTGCTTGAGAACACAGATGATGAGGCCGCAAGAGACAGGCATTTGCGTTTCATGTCTTCCTTGCCGTAAGGCTGTCTGACAGAGCATGACACTCCTATTTAATGAAATACCCTAAGAGAGAGAGTGGAGCTTTGAGGCCCTAGGCTAGGGTCTCTATAGGCCCTCTACGCTGTAGCCCAATGGACCGTCAACTGCAGTGTATAGCCGCCCTAGTTAGTAGACCAGAATGTTCCTAGCAAATGGATTTAGGAGAAATGTGTCTTCTGTCAAGTATGTTATATAGCCTAAATCTGACATATGTATGGGGACCATTGTCTGAAAGACGGTAAGACCACTGTGAAAAGGAAACTCAGGAGTAGTAGGCTACCGATTTAATAATGTATTCCAACTCCACAGATAATTTCTAAACTAATAAATGAATGTGCTCATAAAACGAAACATGGGCCTACAGGGATTTGGGTTTTTTTCGGTTTAGTTGTGCAATAGCTGTGTACTAAATGGCAGCTATGATGGTAAATGGTGTTATCTGTTATTCCATTTTCCTGGCTTTCAATAACAAAACAGCCTAAAGGCACAACCAGTAGCCCCTAGAGGCCATAGCCGCCATACTACTCCTCAAACCCTAAACTCTAGCCCAAATGTATTGTGCTAGGGATTTAGGGAACCCCAAGAAGATATTTGTTATCAAGTTTTCAAAATTATTCCATATTTTTCCACAATAGATTTTTCTACAAACTAGACATGTCACGTTGCAATGCCTTGTGAGCTTTTATACCAGCTATTTTTGAACAGCCAAAGTATAAAAAAAGGTTAACTGCTTCCGATGCTGCATTAACAAATCTTAGTGGGAATGCCCTGGAACCCCCAGGCCCCACTTTGAGAACCACTGCTGGAAACTGACCCAAGTTTGACACAGCAGTATCAAGACAATATGTAGGGTTCATCGTGGAATCTGCACATCAAATTATTAGATATATTTAGTGAAATGTTGGCATTTTAGCCTGAGGGTGGCACTAGAGGATAGGTCATGGGGTCACTTAGTGTCATGGCAATTTTACTTTCTGAGATAACTTGTGTGCACTTATAAATGTTAGACTAAGGTTAAGGGAAAAGTCACCCAAATCAGTAGGGGCCATCCATCAGGGAGCTCAGTGAGTTGCATGGCAATTGTGTGCCAGTGGAAATGGTGGCCTAAACCCAGGGTCATGAAGGTGCACTGTGCACATAAAATCCCATGGCATTTCTGTCAGTAATTCGTTTTTTCATTCACAATCTGAAATTGGGGAGGGAAAGGAATAGAAGGTGATTTTCTTTTCCAATGTCATATTTATTATGTATAAAGCACTTAACCACATGACCAAATCAAATTATTTAGTCATTGTCATAGAATATCATGAAGCTACCTGGAATGGAGCCATTGTTTATATTTGGTAATGCTGAATACAAAAGAGAGAACCTCAAAGCGCAATACAAGTTGTCATCAAGACAAAAAGGCACAGAAGAAGCCAAGAGAGTAAACTCTGTCTGATCCTCGAGTTTCATCCAACATAATGAAAAACAAAACGAAAAAAATAAACAGATTGATACAAAAACAGCCAGTCACCCCCACCACAGCTTTCACCAAATGTATAACCCCAAGAAATGGATGTATTCAAGAATACAGAGAGCACATATCAGGCTTGGTCATTACTATAGCTTGACCTTTACGGCTTCTGTAGATATGTAGCAGTTCATGATACCAGTTTTAAAAATACGAGACATGCATGCACTGCCAGAATAGGTAGAGGGAATGTTTGGGTGCTTTGTTTGAGATGCCACACCTAAACCCCTCCCCTCCCACTTCTGCTTTTGCCAAGTCAAACAGATATACAGTATTAAGGAGTATGGTATTGCGGAATGCTTACTTCTTCATTAACATTTGAGGATATAATTAACTTATCAGTCTGAGTAAAAATATGTAAACAACCTTGCAGCTGGAAATATCCAGACATAAGAAAAGAAAAACAGCATTTCTATACATTATCAAACATCTTTGCATAATTGAGAAGTAACATACCAAGTTGTTTTCTGTAACACAATGCCCCTGTCCTTTTAGGAATGTAACATTTTGGGCTTACCTTAAATAACAAGACAGCATATTATTCTTCAGTACATTACAAGAGGGGGGGGGGGTTACCAAGATGAACATTTTTTTAAATTTGTTTGGAAACAATCAAGGTGATATTTTCATCCTAAAATTGTTACTTCTTGAAAAATATAATTCCTTCAAATAGGGGATTGGGGGTCGGGGGGTGTCTCCTTCATTCAAGCAAATGGCTGGTAGGTGGGTATTTTTTATCAAGTGCCACACAAAACACAGCCAGTCCATTATGCTCGCTTCATTCCTCTGCCCATCAAGCAGGCAAAGATCGTCATCACCAGCTTGGCCTTCACTTCCACAAGGTCTTCTGGGAGCGCGTAGACACGTGCGCCAATCTTTCTCGCCATAGACACAGCATATCTGTGAGGGGCGTTGAGATTAATGCATAGAATAACAATGCATTCACACATTGTGTTAACCGTTTAAGTCTGACACGTCAAACGTTGAAATTAGCCAATCTACGCATGGTCGGTGTGTTGAGCTTGTAGATTTACATTTCCCTATGCAACACCAGTGTGTGATGTGTATATTTCGGAGAATTTTCACGTATAACGGTACGCCCACAGGTTAAAGGAATAATTCACTGGGTGTCTGGGGCTAGGGTTAGGGTGTCATATATAGTTATATATAACGGAGACGTCACCGGATCTCTCCTCCCATCCACTTGCATTGAGTTGCTCACCATTTTGGGTTGGAACAGGGGATGGATTTGGGGAATTTTCTGCCATAAATGAACGTCCCGAGCCGAAAACATGAACGAGTAACATGCGTGTGTGTTCGATATATATATGGAATATGTGCGATATATGGCATATGGAATGTCGGAACGGGTTCTGCCATATATGGAGATCTAAGGGTTTGAGGTCAGATGTAGAGTTGCTGGCCATTATTGATGACATCAGGGTCGCTTAATTGCGACAGCAAGTCGCATTTACTAGGTCATCAGATCTCCATCCCTGATGATGTCACAAGACCTGGGGACCTGGGAATTCTCATGTATGGGGATTTTGAGTGACTCAGGAAATGTACAATTTCATAGTAAATGCGACCTGCAGTCGCAACAACGGACAGAACTATCCCTAGCAGACATGATACAAAGTTATGAAATCACAACATATACATAATATTGATCAGGTAAGCTGTTAATATCTTACTTGGCATTGTCCAGCTTGTCATCATCCGAGAGGCTGCCTGTCTTTACTAGGTCATAGGTGATACTTCCAGGTTGGATGGCATCTATCAGGTCAACCACTGCCAAACTGCTACTGATCTCTTTGTCCTGACGAGCATAGAGGTAGATGTTAATCCACTCCAGTGATAAAATACACACAATCATTATGAATGGGTTTACTGAATAAATACAGTGAGATATCAGATTTGTTAAAACTTCAAGAGAATGTGCCAATTTGTTTTTTATTATTGATACCTCTAATATCTCGAATATATTGCAAGTGAGTTATACAGTAACAACTTAATTGCACCTGGCAGGTGTTCCTCTGGAGTCGCATTCAATGATTAACTATCTCTAGATGTAAAAATAATACCTATGTGACCTCAGTTAAAATTATTTCCACAAAGGCATGAGAAAACCTAATCCAAAGAGCCATATACACCCGACAAACCTTGAAGCTTGAAATCTTCGTAGCTTTCCCAGCCTCAGACAAAGTCTTGTTGACCCATTTTACAATAATGTCATCATTCGCTTTCTGTCCATCTCCCAAATCCTCCAGTACATTCAGTGTATATCTGAAAGAGATAACAAATAAGCACGTTTACAATTTAACAAAAAAGGATTTGCACATCCATTATACGGGTCATATTGTCAGTATCAGCCGAGCACTGAGGAAGTCTATTCCTTTTACAATGCGCTAGGACCAGGGGGGCAGTCAGCCAGGTCTATGGCTAGGACCCCTGGGAGATGGATTGCTCAGGTGGAGACACACCTACAGAACAATCGGCTCCCAGTACTTAACGGGTCACGGCATGTTTTACCAAAACCATGCTACTAATAAGCCAGGCTCGAGTACCAGGGATGAGGTATTGAACCCAGGCCAGGACCTTGTAATTCAAAGGAGAGCGCATCGATCAACAACTGACATGCATTCACCAAAATAATAATAAGCCATGATATATTGTATAGTGCAATAAATGCATAAGTTCCCACTGCCTGTGGGAACTTCCCGTTTTCTTTGTATGATATTGATGTATAAAAGAGTCAAAAAGGACAAACGAACCTTTAAGTCATAAATAATGCTGATAACAGCAAAGCAACTGAAAGGCCTGAGTTGTGCAATTTCAGGTCAAACAATATACACTTCACACGTCACACCTTGTAGGACCACTCGGAATGCTAAATGGAGGCAATTTATTGCAGTGTATTTTGGTCTCCAAGGAAATTATGAATTGCAACATGGGTGGCCAATTAAGTACTCTTTAACCCATTTTGGCCTGACGTATTTTTTTTTAAATGTCTAAAATTCTGACAGTTTTCTGAAAAAGCTATGTTTCTATGTCAGTCGTTCTTCGATTTTTCAAAAATAGCAGACCTTGTAGGTCGTTATAACATAATGTTTAAAACACCAAAAGGGGTTCCCGCCCAGAATGGGTTACGTACTCTTTAACTACTGAGAACAAAACAAATGTGTTTAATCTTATTTCATTTGAAAAGTGATGCATATAAGGCTAAGCATTGCCGTATAAATTACCTTCTCATCAGCTGCCACACCAGAGCAAGAGTAAGGGTGGCATTGCCATCGTTCAGGTCCTGCCCGCCAATGCCAACGAGGGAGAACTTTGCCGTCGTCTTGCCCAACTCTACTGCGTAGTTACAATTCTCCAACTAGGAGCAAAAAAATGAATGAAATCAGGGTTGATTTCTGTTTTAATGTTCTTGAAATGGTGTACAGGGGATTAAGACAATGGTTCACCTTTTTCATGTTGGTTCCAATCTTGGGATATGGCGGCTTGTTAACCTTGTTCGTCCAGTCAACGGGTACTTTAATCTTCTCATACAACTGAAGGATGACCATAGCATCCTGTAGGTCTCTACAAAAGAACATTGGACATGGAACATTTGATAATCATTAAATAAATAAAACATGCAATATGTTACTAAAAAGGGAAATTGTGAGCTAGCTTACCCATACAGATGATTTACATGTGGGTTTACCCCCAGGGAATTCATCCAGTTTCTGAATGTTCTCTCTTCTCGTGACTCACCTAGGGAGAAAATAGAAGAGGACAGGAGAAGTTAAATGGTCATTCAAGAATAAGAGTATGACAATCTGGCATCAAAATCTGTCCACTAAGGAATCAGAATCAAATGTAAAGAGTTCTCAGTAAGACAGTAATTTGTCTATGTCATTGCACCAATCCACATTTCTTTCAAAATCTTTAATGTGATGGTTAGAGCCATTATAATTCGGCATACAGAGTTGAAGTTTATCTATGGGGACATCAATTTCAGAAACTGACATTAAATTAAATTGCTTGTGTCCACCTCAAGGCCTTCGGCAACTTTTTGCTCACCTTCCAGAAGTCCCCAGTCAATGTCCTCATTCTCAGGTTTGGTTAGAGATGGATATTTGTTGAACAGATTGGCCACAAAGGCCAGATTGAGTTTAGGGTTGCCACTGACGACATCCGCTGGAGTGACAAACTGGCGGCAGCCCAGCCTGTCCGCTTGTTGCAACATGGCCTCTGCCCTCTTCAGGTCATCTTTCTCCTGAAACACGCAGAGCATCAGTTCAGGTCAGGGATGGATCGTAACTCACACAGAGGCATTTTCTATAAAGTCTGGTTCAGACTGAGATGTGACGTGACAGAGCTGTTTTCAGCCCCATTTAAACATGTACAGTGCGCTTACGCTGAAGCCTGCCATGCTGATGTCTATGCGTGGCTGGTCCTCCTCCGTGCCTTTAGGAGAGATTTGGTTCAGGAGGTGGAAATATGCCTTGGAGTCCTGAAACAGACAGATGAATAGATGAACACCGTTTGCAACAAAACCTCCCCAAAATATATATTTTTCACAGCTTTGAAATTTGTTTGGACGCTTAGTGCACTAGCAGCAAAGTTGAGGTTCTCAACTTTGAAGCCACACTTTTTGCTGCCGAGTGGCCAGACACTGGAAAAGTGCAGCGACACTCGTCTCCATAGACTTTACATTTAAAGTCGATGCTCATCGTGTCAGTGTCAAGATTTTTCACAAACAGAAGAAAAGTTGCCATACTTCCTACCCAACTAGATTCTAGAATAGAACATTGTGTAACATGTGTAAAACATTACAGGATTTCTATTCCAGCAAACAATCCTTACTGAGTATCTTGTTGTCGCTAGAGATATAATTATGATTGTCACAGCAACTACAATTGGTGGTTTCAATGTTACTGTAGGTTTATATCAGCTTTAGGATAGGAACTCTGATCTCTTGGGGTGTTACTGTTACTAATTCAACCAACACCTGCTTCAGTCACCCAGCTGAATTGTGAGCATTACAGGCATAACACTGCTGTGTTTTTTGTGTCAATAGGGACAAACCATCAGTTACAGAGGTAGTAGAAGAGAAAAAGCAGAAATGTAAGGTAAGCAGGCTCACCTTTATATCAGAGCTGAAGTTGTTAATCTTCTGCCAGCCAGCATTCTCCAGGTGGAAGTTGGCCCAACGCAACAGAAGTTCTTCGGGCGACAGCTTCATCAGATCTTCCAAGGTCTCTCCATCTCTTAGCAAGGCTGCCAATGCTGAGGGTGTGATGTAAGGAGGTATTACTACTGGTTACACAGCCAAACCATTTCAACTGACCTGCCTGTACCTTCGGGGTCGGCTCATAATTCCGACCTCCCATTATTCAGATGGAAACATGGGCCGTGTGAATAATTAAATGGCACCGTTACCGTACCTTCATTCCTGCTGAGCTCGATGTCAGCAAACAGGCCAATCTTAATGATCTGCCACAGAAGACCCAGCACCAAATGAGGCTTCCCCTCCCGCAAGTCTAGAGCTCCAATGTTCACAACATGGCAGCCAATGGCAGAAGCAGAGTTCAGCGCCAGGTTCAGATTTTCCTGTAAGATAAAAACCATTAGCTGGAGGAAGTTTCAATGAAAGGGAGAAAAAAAACCACACTCGTGTCCCATGATTTCCTTTGTACTGACCTGTACTGTAAACGGTGTCAGCTTCTTCTTATTTATGGTTCGCTCGTCGATCGTGTCTGGCACCGACAGGTTGATCATTTTGCTATACAACCACAGAAAGGTAAACAAAAAAGGTTTATGACTATGAGCCATCTAAGCATAATATGATGCTGGTATTTGCCATTTATACAGCTCCTATCAGTAGGGTGCCTAGGCAACAAAGTCATGATTTGGGCATTGAAGCACACAATAAATCTCACCAGAGTACTATACCATCTCCCACGGCCGTGAACAGAGAGTCCGTGTTGGGGTCCATTGGCAGAACATGTTTGCAGTCATTATCATTTTCCAGAGCCGTGTTGATCCAGTTGACGAATGCAAAGCGCTCCTCCTCTGCAAGGATGCAATATTAAGACATCATTTAGCCAACAAAAAAAAGCAAAGCAAGCCATTTTTATATATATATTGCCTCTTGGGAAGGCAATTAAGGTAGGCAACGCTGTCCATTGTGATGTCTCAAAGCAATTACATTGAGAAAGACATTTTCATTAACCATGACATGACAATGGCCATTTTGGTCTTACGTCACGACATGTGTATGATATGGGCAAAATGGCCAATGGGAGAATATGGTCAGTTGTCTCTAGTATACTATGCAATACATGGTGTTGTTTTTCAGGAAAACATTAAGCCCGATTTACTTAGATGTGCGCAGGTGTTGCACATTGAAAATCGACACACTGTGATCTAGAATGGCTATTTTCAGAGTATGGTAAGCTGCACACAAGTATGACTGAAGGTCATTACACACTGGCGAATTAGCGACGCGATGCGAATAAGCGATCTGAAAATGCGAAATAGTGCATGTTGCAGTTCGCCTGCGAATCTCTGCAAAATACGACACCAGAGCGAACAAATAAAAGCGAAAACGGTCGCATTTTCGCACATTCGCCACTGATGTGGAAGCTTGCATGGACTTCAATTGTTTTTTTTTTAATGCGAATTATTCGCACGAATATATCGCGTCGCCAATTCGCCAGTGTGTAATGACCTTGAGGCTTTAGTGTCGTGTCTTACCAGAGAAGGAGTGTTGTGTGAGGCTTTAGTGTCGTGTCTTACCAGAGAAGGAGTGTTGCGTGCCTTCACTAGATTGCACAGATGTTCCTCCTATGGCAAGGATGCCTTCTTTTCTGTTGATGGCCTTTCGGAAGCTTTTAGCAATATCACTGCTTTTCAGTTCTTGGAATATCTGTAAAATAAAATAAAATAAAATAATAATGCTAAACTGTATTCCACGACAATAAAGTCAAGAGTTCAATCTAAATGGAATATTCCTGTTGATAATGTTATTCCGTAAGGCACCTTCCAACCCAAGTGATAAGACAAGCAACCAAAGGTAACTAGAAATACTGGACTATGATTTGATTTATTCAATTGCTAGCAACCGTCATACATTGAAGGTTGAAAGACAATTGACTTATTTCCATACACAAAATCGAAAAACATAGCCATACATAAATAAAAACAGTACAAAAGTTTTAAAAGGGCACCTAAAACTATTTACAAGTACTAGCAAATAAAATGCCTTCGATTCTTTATTCAAACAAGACACGACAATGGGAAGGCAGGTTATTGAAACCAATATTTACAACCAAATTAATCTTGCTCATGTAGGTTAATCAATGAATCGAGAAGCATTCTCGATTCATTGATTATATCTGTTTTTTACAATTTCTTATATCAAGGAATCCACCCAAAAATGTAAAATACATTTTGTATAATTGATTGAATCGATTATATTTTTATTGAGACTGATACTCGAGTACTGCGTATTGAGTACCAGCCCTAGAGGCCTTATTGTATTATTCAGGCCACAATGAGCTACTCAGCCTGGAATTTAGTGACTTTTTTAAATGATATACATGCACCACAAAACAAACACAAGGCCACAGAGTCTACGCTTACGTTACTGTAGTTGTACACTCGAGGAAGAGGAAGTAACCACAACATACAATGATGGCTCTGCACTGCAGTCGCAGACAAATGTTTCTTTCAAATGTATAAAAGTGCCTACAGTTGTAGCCCAGATTGACGTTTATAGATACTGACTAATTAACCGAAGAGACACACTGTGTTCATTATAAAAACAACTTATTTTAGCAACTTAGCCAACCAAACAATAAATAATGCAAATGCATTTGTTTTTTCCCTTAAAGTGGTCATACCCTACATAACTGTGGTTTAAACTAAATAAGAAAAAATGTTGAAAACTCCTCACATCCCTAAAAATAGTAAGATTACAAATGAGCCCACCACACCTCTCCTTCCTCTAGCGGCTAGCCACTCTCCAGATGTAAGTAGGCACATTCAGGGATAATAGTGCAGAGGAAATTCTTATATTGGTCTTATATTGCATTACTTTTTTTATTTATATATTTTTTTATTTATAAGAACAAATAGCTATACAGTCTCTTATCCTCTATTGATTATACTAGTAGTGGAAACAACCAGCATGTCCCATTTAAGAATGTCGACAGTGGGACAATTTTGTCCTACATTGTGTTTGTTGTGTGTAGATTTAGTATTGCGCTACTTAGTTTGCATCTTACAAAGTGAAAACTTGTACAGCCTCATCAGTCAAAACTAATGTGCAAAGACAACATGCCAAAGTGACAGTGCAGTGGGATTGTAAGCTGAACAAACAAATGCATGTTGTTGACATGGGGAGGTACCTCCGTGACAAACATAATGAAAATTGTCAATGTTTACCACTGCTTGACACTGGGTTAGTACTTTGAGGCCATTGATTGGCCCTAATCAAATACACCCAAGATGGTTCTAGCCTTAAAATCTGATACATTTGATATTTTTGAGGGGCGCTAGCCCCTCCTATAAATACAGGTTTAATGTTTGTTTTTAGTTCAATGTTTGTTTTAAAAACACCATTGACAATGAAGGGAAAATGTATGTCATCTTGTCCCCAACACAAACATTAAATGCCATTAACAATAAAGAGAATTTAATGTTTGTTTTGGAAACACGGTCCCAATGGCTAATATCATATATTATTTGTTTTGTACATATCTAACTTAGCCGTTTTTCAGACGTGGGTGTTTGTTAAAAAAAAAAAAAAATCCCAAATTACTTCTGCAGTAACCGTCTCTTTCCCCCTCCACCGATCATTCCATTACCGTGAGACATGGAAGTTATGAAAAGTAAAAAAGAAAAGAAAACTGCTGTGGTCCTCTTTGGTGACTCAGCAGGCAATGGCTCATGTCATGATATAGACTGTAAAGTATTTGAACATTTTAGGGAAAGAAAAACAAGTAACTGGACATTTTTAATCCCACTACGGAACAACACTATACGCCTCATGTCCAAATTATTGCCCTCTCATCACTGGCGAAACAAAATACTGGAACTCACACCACTCTGCTGACCTCATTTCCTCATTCCCCATGTGTGCGCATGTGGAGAGGGGTGGTGGGGGTTCCATGCTATTGTGCACAGAGTGAATGCTCAGTGGCTAAAAAAGGTGCTTTCCACACAGTGGTCTCACTCAGCAGTAGCCAGTGGTTCCTTTGCCAGACAAGGAACCAGACACCAACCGCCGACAAGGCATTTCTGACCAAGGTGAAAAACTAGTCAAACCAGATTTGCACGCAACAAGTTTAACGGAATACCAACAGAAGGAGTAGTGAATAACTTAACATACCGATACAAACTCGTCAAAGCTGATCTTGTTATCTTTGTTGCGATCCAGTTTCTGGATGATGTCCCTGACCCGGTAGCCGGGCAGGGGGACGTTGGCAGCTTTGAAGAGCTCATGGAGTTCATCGTCACAGATATATCCATTGCTGTCCAGATCTACGAGAAGCCAGAATATAATGGTAGAATAGAGTCAAAGAAGGTACTACAGAGGCTATATAAAACACATGTTGATGACCAATGTTACCATTGCAGACAAATAGAAATAGAAACATCCTACAAAGTCATAGTAAAATGATATGCCTTCCAGATCTATGTGAGAAGCCAGAAAATAATGGTACAATATAGTCAAACAAGATACTACAGGGCAGGCTATATAAAACAAATGTTAATTACCAATGTTAGACAATAGAAACATCTTACAAAGTGATAGCATGTAATGTATTGTCATCCTTTTGTTCTTGCTTAATGTAAATCGCTCTGGATTAAGAGCGTCTGCTAAATGCCTAAATTGTAAATTGATAGTAAAATGATATGCCCCCCCCCCATCTATCTAATAATACCAGAAAAGAACAAACTCACCAACTTTCCCAAAAGCTTCTCTCAATTCTTCCAATTCCATCTCGTCTTTTGCGATCTTTCCTGCCATTTTCCTGTGATTGACCTGAAGTGGTCAGTCAGTCAGAGAGAGAGGTAGGTTCCTCTAAAGAGAAAGAGAGCACAATGTCAGAAGGACACAGAGTCAACTATTTAGGCCCAACAGGCTAGGGGAGATAAGGACTCTTGTCCTTGTGGGCTGGATGCACCAGTTTCTGAAACATTAGCATTACTACTGGGAGGGGGGTGGGGTGGTGGGTGGGGGTGGCGGCTTACCTTGTAAACCCTAACAACTTTCATCATTATAGAAGTAGTATAAATGGCGATCACAAATCTTCCAGAACACTCAAATGCATAAATAGGAAAACAAGGAATCAGACAGCTGGGGAATCAGTTCAGTTTCAAGCCAAATTAACCACCTTGCTACTGCACGGCTCTCAGACCAAAGAGATCTGAACATCACATAAGAAGAGAAATCAATTTAAATTAAGCTCCTCCGATCATGTTCTGGTCTAGATTTAGTGGAACAGGAATGCAGCGGGCCTGTGCAGACTCAGGGGTGTGCTGCTTTCTCATTCAGGTTACTCTTTATGCTAAACTGGAACGATAGCATTCCTCTATGATAAAAGTGACACACAACAGGAAAGAATCTGACTGACTGCATAGATTCTCAGCAAAAAAGAATACAGTGCTACTCTTACTTTGAAGTCTGTATGTTATAAGCCAACCTTTCATAACAATGTTTTGTCTGAGCTATCGCATTCATAGACATTAATTATCAAATTATCATTTAAAAAAAAATCACCTGTGTGAAGTGAAGGGCACTCTTTTCATCACACATATTACATCATCTCACTCCAGCCACATCACAATTTGCGTCTTCAATGTTTGTGTTTACGCAATGTTTGCGTTTACACAAATACTCAAAACTGGCCATTCATTGTCAATGGCATTTAATGTTTGTGTTAGGACAAACTTTGTGTTTACACACACTAAAAGCTGGACATAGGAGGGGCTGCTCCTAGAAGCCTCCTAGAAGCCTGCTGAAATAATAACTTCCTGACTGATACATTTATCCATATCATTTGTCAAAGTGGAAAATCAGTAGTGGATGCTCAGAAACATATATACACAATGAGGCAAGACAAGAAATCAGACTTCAAAGTATGAGTAAGCAGTCAAAGCTTACATGACCCGTCAATGTCAAATTGTCAATGCAATGAAAACCCGTCTGGCTCAAAGAACAACAGAGATTCACAGTTTTTGAGGGGCGCTATTCAGCTATAGTGTAGGATTTTTATCCTAACACAAACATTAAATGCCATCGACAATGATTGGATAATTTACGTCATAATGTGCAAATTGGTATTTTTGTCCTACAGTGCCTACACAAACATTAAATTCCTATTGGCAATGAATGGAGAATTTACGTCATATGTAGACGAACAAATCGGCTATTTTTGTCCCACACAAATTCCCATTTGTGTGATTTTTATATCTGCCAACAGCTACAGCTCTGGCCAAATAGTAAACAGACATGTCACATCACATGAGGGCCTGTTGATCGATTAGGTCAGATAAAGAGCCGGGAGACAGTGCCCATTGTCCCACAACAGTGCTAGACGCATCTAAGCAAACTAAGTTCATCCCAATCCCATGTCTTCAAGTCAAATCGAAGTGCAGATCTCACAATCATTCCAAAATTATAGGTAAAAGAAAGAGAGCTCTAAAGTCAGATTATATAATATAGCATATATTATATAGCATAGTGAGTTATATTAAATGTTTACTTCTCAGAATTCTTTGATAAATTTGAGTAAGTTGGCCATTTCTGACCAAAGGCAGCATCTATGGAACACATTCAATCAGAAAAACTATGGATAAGGAAAACTGACTAATTACTATTAATAAACTGGATAATGGATAGAGGATATGATGGTTCAGCATACAATAATAATACAAAAGGCTATGAAAGCATTACTGATGAAAACAAAACACTTTACCTCACAATTACTCAAGGGAGTTTCCCCAACTCCCATAATAACATCATTACTTTAGTTTAGACTGACACAGCTATGTGCAATAAAGAGTACAGTGTATGTAATCACATAGGTGATAATGATAATCTACAGTCTAAAACATATTTTCCCACACTTCACTCAAAATAAAAGAAAAGCGCTAAAATATTTTGAAAACAACTGCAAAATGTTGCTAATTAAGTACAAACCCCTAGCAAAAAAGTTTGGAAAGTGACGTGTGCCAGCCACTAGGCCTATATTTAGCTCGATTTCTCCAGAAGGATGTGAAATGAGACTGCAGATGTCGGCCAGGCTACAATAAAGGACTACAAACATTACCTCATTTACCAACTCTTGTCACACCCTTGGCGGAGAGGGGGAGAACGGAGGAGTGGGGGGAAAGGGGAGTTAAGTACATGGAGCACAGGGCACAGATGGCAATAGACAAATGTTATGGGGTATCATTGGTGGCACAGAAGAATAGAGGGCTTGTGTCGCATTCATAAACTGTGGCAGTAAATCTCCAGAGACCTTAGAAACCAAGTCCTGAACGTTAAGACTCCAAAGACAGTTGCTGTCACCGACAGCTGAATGAGGCTTGCTCATGGAACAGAAACATTATTGCACACTGCAGTGCTCATGCAAAAGGCACTGTAAGCTATTGGTGGCAAATTCAGATATCATAAGAAGTAGCCATGTGCCGTGAGGCATGACAGTGATAGCTCTAAGCTCTTATAATTCAAATATTTGCTTAGATTTCAAATACAGAAGTAAAAAGCCAAAGCTCTGTTGTAACAAAAAAACAGACGATGCTATGCCGTTATACTTCCTTGCTTCCTAGCGTCCATCCTCCTATAAGAAAGTACCAGCTTTAATGACTACGCCAAAACAACACATCAACACCATTTACAGTTATTTAAATTTTTGGAGGGGTGTTCCCATGATGGCAGAGTAAAATTTGAAGAGCCAACAGACCCCGCCCTGCCTATGCTTCATCCACAGAGTAACATGGGAAATATATAAGGTAACACAAATAGACTGGGCACTCTTCCCAAGTGTGGTCAAGTTCATGTGCACACACCCAACATAGTCTGCAAGAACATGGACATTTTCAGCCCTGTCAGAATCACCCGCAGATAGCTTCAAAGCCTACACACTCCATAACACAAGCCTTTCATTTCCCTTTAACTCCAAGTGAACAGGAACTACAAACCACACCGACAGGTAAGGCAGTGCTAAGGCAGCAACTATTTCAGTTTGCACTACCGGTACTCTGAATTATGTCATTCACCACCCAAAGAATAGGGCGTGTTTTAGGCATATATGGAAAGGAGGAAAAACATCCAAAACAAGGCTACATGCCATGGACACTTGGTCATGTGCCTTGTGGTGAATATTCAAATCAAACACTGAGGTGGAACCCTCACCATCACTAGCAAATCTTTAGTACATTCATGAAAATTTGCTTTTTAACATAAGATAAAACCTTTATTGATCCCCGGAGGCAATGGTGTTACCAGTTTTGCATGCAATGGAGCATGTAACAGTCGCCTGCATTGGGTGACTGGGGTGTAAACAAAGGAATTTGTTTTATATCCATCAGAGGAATGTCATCAGGCTGGTTACCGAATTCCTAATGAAGCAGATTAGGTTGTTTCAACTTCAAATAATCCAAATCCACAAAATGAGTTTCCATTGCTACACCTAAAAAAAATATCTATACCGGTAGGTAGGTAGTAGGTACTGTCAGTGACCTACTAGGCTTTGATGCTGTAAATGCTGCACATGTGCACAGGAAGTCCACAATATAGCTCCATAATAAAACACATTTCAAATAAGTTAATGTTTTGCAAACAGCAAACAGCAGAAATAAAATGGAACAACAATTAAAAATAGAAAATTATTGAAAGGCCTGCACAGCTGCTTGTGGAGCCATCCGGATTGAGTAACACATTTCAACATGTGGATTAAATACTGACAGAATGGAGTGGGGCAACCTGTCCATAGGTAAATTGCACTTGGGTGTAAACCAATGTTATGCAAGATCCTTTTTTCCGACAGTCTAGAATAGATTCTTTCCAGAGAGATTTTGTTTTTTCCTGCATGCATTTAGAACATACAGACATTCTTACAATGAGAGGGCAGGGCATAACTTCCAAACTTAGATTGCACACAACAACTGGACAAACCATAAACACACAAGCAATTAATGATGTCAATGTTGGTGTTGGCCATATGGCAACACATGGCCAATACAACTGTTGTAGATGGGACAAATGACAATTTCCTTGGCTTCAATAGAATGCACCATACATATACACATACAGCCCTACTGATACCAAGAGCTGGTCCAAGTCCAATATATTTCCCTAGAGAGGATCTACAAAACAAAAGGGGGGAAGCAAGAGTCTATATAATAGAACAATGTTATCAGGAACCAATAGTGGTAAGTGATGCATTAGGAGAGAGGATGGGTGACTGACTGTCTAGTTGAGAATTGTATTGGATCCCTGACCAACAAAAAAGGAGAGAGAGAGAGAGAGAGAGAGAGAGAGAGAGATATCTCTTCTAGTACACAGTATACACAGGCTTTGATTTACTAATTCACAGGACAAGAAGTGAAACATTAAGCACCTGACTATAGAGCATGTGTAATGCATTAGATATGCTACTGTCTGTGTGTGTACACTGTACACTGTGTTTTGTGGCTGGCATTCAAACGGGCTACAAACAGGTGCCTTTAGCTTCCTTTCAACACATGCATTATTTTTGCCCCCCCATTGTTGGTCTCTGCAAATAACCACCCCCTCCTCCATGCACTTGCTTTCAAATTCATCAATGTTAGAACAATATAGACCTCAAAGGATTACTCACTTGAACCATATGACCCAAAGCCAAAATATGTACTAAGGCAACAGTACACTATAAAAGAATGAGTCAGAATGAGATTCTAATTTAAATAACTGACGATATTAAAGTAATGCCTTATTGTCGTTTGGGAAACTACTTCACTTTAGTTTACATTGCATCGCAGACTAGTAGTTGGCATCAGTGGCAGTGTCCATGTCGCTGTTGTACAAGTTGCCACTACATCAGTCTGTCTGGACATGAATGTTTAAAAGAAATGCAGGCTCCATCTGTAGTACGGCTTAACAAGCCAGTCTAGTAAAGAAACGTAGTTCTTGAAATTCTCGCTTTTAGTGGGTGGGTCACAAATACTTTACATTTCTGCGTTTTAAAAGTGTGGATTTTACTTGGATATATGCTGCTACATTTAGTATTCATTGTAATTGCAATGATACAAACTTCCATAGGATGTCTTAACCTGGGTTAACTCCAGGCAAAAGTTGGCTGGCCGCCTGGCCCCACAGAGGAGTGGAAATAATTTATTACAATACATAGACGATGTGGTAGCGTCGCGAACAGAGATGAATAGGCTACACACAGTGAAAGTGCTAGCTGGGCTAGCAACGGACATGCAGGAAACTATTCCCGTGTAACAGCAGTTTATCACTAAAACAAACAAATGCAGCCATGGCCGACAAGTCGGATCACACCACATATTATAACAAGACAATTTTCTCAAAAAAGAAGAAGAGTATAGCACACATCAAGGCGCCACTTCATACTCACTTTCTGTGTGCGCCTTAAATTCCAGACAACGTCCAGACTCCAGTTGGACCGGAGACGTACTCCCTCATCCACGTAGGAGCAAAAAAAAAGTAGAAAGAGAGACTGGAATGTTGTTCACCCCGCCCAGGCACTGACGTGACATTTAGGTTGGGATATTACGTTTGTCAAAAAATTCAATGAAGACATCTGACTCTCAACACATCCTAAAACATTGCACATCAATGCACAGAGAACCTAATTGGTAGGTAGCCTGCCCTCCTACTACATACATTCCACCCATGCTTGGGTAGTCAGTAAAGCAATATAGCCTACCAATTAAAAGTGTGTTGTGTATCAACCCAAACCAAATACTTGAGTTAACTTTTCATCTATCAATATTGAACTTGGCAAGGTTAGTAGGCCTATTAACAGGGAAACATCTGTGCAGGAATTCTTGATTTTGACCTTGATTGTGCCTTGACCTTATTATTATTATCCTTATTCTGATCATTACATTTTCATGAAATCCATTCTCGATTTTGATGACCCAAAAGTCATGACCTAAGTCATATCGGGGACAGCTCCTGTTCATTTCAACAGTTTAAATCTGTTCTTTTGCTAATAAACAAACAAACAAACAAACAGATACTGATTGATTGAATGATTGATTGATTGAATAATTTATTAACAGTTTAACAGAGAATTACAGTACATTTCAACTCAATACATAAAGTTAACTGTGGACGACACCATAAAAGCATTACACTTGTTATCGGGTCCACCTAGCCCCTTTCGGGACCCTACATAAAGCTTTTCTGAGATTTTGATGAGTTTTATGTTGGGTCCCTGGTCATAACTATATTTTCGTATGGGAATTCCGGAACGCGGAAGTAAAAATGCTCTCTAAGATTGAATCTGCGCCGTGTGACGGTCTTTTTTTGCTTGAGTTATTCTGAATTCGGGAACTTTAAGTACCTATACATCCCGCTGCGAATATCTCCTGTGGCGCGGAAGCCGTTAAGTATTTTTAATCTTTGTTTGACCGATTTGGTCGCTTTATTTCTTCTTGTTTGTTTACCGTTTATTGTACCGCCTCCCAGTGTGCGGTTGGCTTGTGCGGCTACGTCCCTGCCTCTGATCTGCTCTGTCATAGCTATAGCGCCACTAGCTAGCCAGATAGGCGGTACAATGAGCCGTCAATAAACAAGGAAGGAAGAGAAGAATCAAAGCGACCAAATCGGTCAAATACTTAACGGCTTCCGCGCCACAGGAGATATTCGCAGCGGCATGTATGGGTACTTATACTAAACATATTCAGAAACGCTCACACGAAAAAAATTCGTCAAAGAGCGCAGACAGGCGCTAAACATGTTGTTTATGTTTAAGAATGGCTGCGTACCAGGTGGCATGGTAGTGGTGCAACAGGACCCAATGCACTGGGTCGAACAAATGTCAGAAACTTCAGTAGCATTGGGTTCTGCTTGGAGGGCTAGGGTCCACCATGTTCAATTCATCATAACATTTAGAGGCATACAAATAGGCTACTACTTCGTACTGATAGGACCAATTACAACACCCTGCCACATACTGCTTCAATGATCTACATTTCGTATGACAGTAACAAAAGGATGTAAAAAATATAACAGATGTGCTTATAGCAAAGAAATAAAGCTGTTTATAGCTGTTTTAACACATTCTTTGTCCAACCCTCTATATGTCATGAATACTATTTAAAGAGACATGCATTTGTAATGAATAAAATTAAAGTGTTTGAGCATGGTAGAAATGTTAGAATAGCCTAAATTTCACAGTGCTTCCACCTTGGTTGACTTGCACCTGCTAAACAAGGCACCATATTTTGAATAAAAAAATTACATAAAATTGAAGGTGAAATGTAACACGTGGCATTTCTCTCCAGCCCGGAATGCTAGTTTACAGTAGGTCTCACTCCTACAAAAAAACAAAGTGAGAGTGGGATTCATTAGTCTACTCTACTCATTAGCCTCCTCATTAGCAACCTCGTGGGGCTCAAGCCTGCTTCTGGCCCAGGCCGTGGCGTAACGGTCTGGGCACCGGACTGGTAATCCAGTCGCAGTGTGCCGCGGGTTCGACTCCCGAACCCGACACGGCCTTTACTGCATGTCATCCCCCCATCTCTCTCCCGTTTCCTGTCTGTCCCTTAAAAAATCAATAAAAGGCGTAAGCCGCAAAAAAAATATCTAAAAAAAAAAAAAAAAAAAAGCCTGCTTCTGTTGGTGCATCTGCCTTGTTTGTTTGTGATATAAAACGTCCGACTTCTCCTCTTGTTGTAAACAAAGGTCTTGCACGTCTGTCAGGTCCTGTTGAAGGGCTGTGCCGTTTTAACCACCCTCTGTTTTTGGATTTTGAGCATATTCCATGCAGACAGTGATGGAGACAGTCAGGATACTCTGAAATGTAAAGCATGTTTTTCATGACTGTATGGCACTCTGAATAAAAAGATTAGGATACTCTCTATACACCTATAGAAATTTTAAGGGAGTCCATGCTGAACCAATGTGAACCATTTCGGCTTATGGAGGAAGAGGATAGCCATCATCTCACCACCGTCACAACAGTGTCTGTGTGGTGTGACCGGGCGCAGGTCCTTGTCGATACATACCTTGTCGAGAAACTTGAAGCCACTCACTCTCTCCACTGTAGAGGAACCATTGATGTGAATAGGGTGTGTGCTCACTGTATAGCTTCCAGAGTCCACAATCATCTCCTGTGTTTTGCTGACGGTGAGATAGAGGTTGTTTTCATTTCCAGGGCACTCATTTCCTGTAGTCTCATCATTGTCAGCAATCAGGTCATCAACGGTGGTGTCATCAACGAACTTTATAATAGAATTTGGTCACACTGTTGCATGAGTAAACAGGGATTATGCTACAGGAGGGGGCTGAGCACACACTCCCAGGGTTGAGTCACCTGCGGTCTGCCTGTCAGGAAGTCCAGGATCTATAGCTCCACGGCACAGGGTGATGTTGAGTCCTCTAGGTCTCTCAACTTGATATTCATCAGTTTATAGGCGAGAGAAGGCAGTGTGGATCGTGAAAGGCGATGATGTGGTCCGTGAATTTTGACCATCTACTTGGAGCACTTCATGATGACTGGTGTGTGCAACAAGGTGGTAGTCATTCTGGCAGAGACCTTTTGTTTACTTAACAGGGATGATAGTGGTTCGTAAAGACGCCTTCCAGCTGGTTTACACACTTAACCCTAGAACACTAAACATATTTTTTGTTACACCATCACTAAACACGGGTATTATTAAAAACATTTCCCATCAAAATATATTACAGTACAGCAATACATGACAACTTGAGGTACTCTTCTTTAATATGTCATCATGACTTTTCACAAAAAAACAAAAAAATGATTTCATGGGGGCCCTATCATGGGGGGGCAAAATCGGTGAAAAACGTGCATATTATTTTTAAAATATTCCTAAAAAAGAAGAGGAATGAAGTTCTCCTTTGGTCCACCCATTCCTAAGACATGTGAGATTTGTCCAGTGAAGAAAGAATTTAATAAGAAAAAAAGAAAAAAAGATCCATTGTGGGTGTATTGGATTTTTCTGGATTTTTCTCTATCACACTATCACTAAACACGGGTGAAAGTCACCCGAACACCTGCCTGTAAGAAAAACGAGTGGGCAGAGAAACAAACCTACCTTTCACTGAGCATCATGAAGGTTTTGTGAACTAGGGAGGACATGAAAAAAAGAAGAAAACATTACCCCTGCTCACTGAGGCTGTGTTTGATTGATTGATGGAAGTTATTTATTAACAGTATGCACTATGCAGAATGGGTACATTTCAAATGAAAGCACAACACAATACAAAAACTATTACTGTGGACGACACACTGGTAAAGCATTACACTTGTTTACAACAGGGTCCACCATTTTCAATTCATCAGAACATTTAGAGACGTACAAATATACACTTCTATATAAAAACTTGAAATCATCATATAAGGAGGTAAAAATGGAAAAAGAAAAGAAAAACATATACAGAAAGGGGAAAGGGGTGTGGGGGGGACTCAGATTTTACAGGGCCACTTTCGAATTGCAGCTGTAGGTGCCCTTTGTCTTGATGGCTGTTGGTAGGGTGTTCCACATTTTGGTGGCATAGATAGGAACGAAACATGGCTTGTTGAACTCCCTCTGGTGTTGTGGATGTGGACTTCGTTGACATTAAGGAAGAATGTAGACAGGTACATGGGTATCCTGGTGATGTAGCGAATCTTGTGGACCAGACCCATTGCAAGATGCTGTACTCTGTCATCAACCCTAAGCCATTCCAGCCTGTCAAAATGGGCAGGGAGAGGTGGGTTCAGGGAGTGAGGCCAAGTAGTAGCCTGACCAGTTTGTTTTTGGGAAGTCTGAAGCCTTTGTTTTTAAGGATCCCTTCATTGTCAATGGCGTTTACAAAACAAACATTGAACTAAAGACAACATGAAACCTACTAAGAAAATATCCGCGAAGAAGCTAAACTAATTTTAATTTAGGAGTGGACAAGAAAATCCGTAATAAGTTTAGCTAATAACTTTTTGGATATAATGTGCAGAAAAGGTTAAGCAGCCTTCCTGGTGGAAACCATGCGGCGTTTCTGAACCGCAGTGGCAGGGGGGTTGGACGTGACCTCATCTCGGAGCTACAAAATGAGCGTAGGGACTGAGGGCTACGGAAAGATTAGCCTCCAGGATGGAACCGAATACCGAAGAAGTCGCTGGTTTACCAATTTGTCTCTCTGCCTATTGGGAGAGCTCTGGGCGAGCTCTCCCGCCGCGGGGTGACATGTCCAGCAACATGTCCGGACTTTCGGGGAACTTTGCGGCGACATGTCCGGCGAGTTGTCCGCACTTTTCGCGGCGAGTCGGAAAACCGCCGACTTCTCCGGTTACCATGGAACCAAGGTAGGTCATTTCATCTAATCAATCAATAAATCAATCAATCAATGAACCAATCAACCAACCAACCAACCAATCAATCAATGCTGGTTTTAGCCTCGTAGCAGTTTTGACCTGTAGGCTACTATCGTTGAAATGTACCCACCAGTATACTGTGAATAAAATTATCAGACAATCAATCAATAATACCTGCTACATTGGACGTGGTACAGCATTTCTATTGAACAATAGGGTGCAATATCTCCATCTAGTGGGCACTGGGCAGATCCTTACACCTGGGAAAAACTGAATCCATTCTCTTCGGATCAAATAGTAATCTCAGCAAGGCAGATGGCTTCCTGGTTAGGGTGGGTGACAATATTATCACACTCCATCCTGGAGGCCAATCTTTCCGGTGATAAAATGGCCACCAACGTAATCAAAAAAGTAAATCAAAGAACAAGATTCCTTTACAGGATCTCCTCACTGGTCAACAAAAACACCTTGAAGACCTTAACAGGAGCCCTCAGACAAGGTTTCTTTGACTATGCATGCACCTCTTGGTACCACAGCACCTCAAAGGCCCTTAAAACAAGGCTCCAAACCTCCCAAAACAAACTGGTCATGCTCCTACTTGGCCTCACCCCCCGAACCCACCTCACCCCTGCCCACTTTGACAGGCTGGGATGGCTTAGGGTCGACGACAGAGTACAGCATCTTGCAATGGGTCTGGTCCACAAGATTCAATACACCACCAAGATACCCATGTACCTGTCTAAATACTTCCTTAATGTAAACAAAGTCCATACCCACAACACCAGAGGGAGTGCAACAAACCATGTACAACCCAGATTCGGCACAAACAAGGGACTAAATTATTTTCGCTCCTATGCCACCAAAATGTGGAACGCCCTACCAACAGTCATTAAGACATGTGAATCCCTTGACTCCTTCAAAACCGCTCTCAAAGGGCACTTACGGACGGCTGCAATTCGAAACTGCAGGCCCCTGTAAAATCTGAATCCCCCCCCCCCCCGTATATGTATCTTTTCCCTTTTTGCTTCCTTTATGATGAATTCCTGCTCTGTTCTTTAACTATATAGAAGTGTCTATTTGTATGTCTCTAAATGTTTTGATGAATTGAACAAGGTGGACCCTGTTGTAAACAAGTGTAATGCTTAATTGGGTCGTCCACTCACAGTTAACAGTCTTTGTATTGAGTTTGTGCTTAAAATGTACTGTAATTCTGCAAACTGTTAATACATTTTTCAATCAATCAAAAAAAGATTGGCTCCTCGAGTCCTTGGATGATCCTCGAGTACTCGATTCATTTCCGGGTCAGGTCACAGTCGGTCGGGCGACGGGTTGCGTTGGAGGCGCGAGCCGAGGTCCATGGCTACATTGGCTACTTGGCTAGCCTAGCAAGGGGAGTACGCGCGAAGAGAAAACCCGTCTCGCTTGTTGTGGTTTTAGCCGTCATTACATTATGCAGCGGTACCACCATAGTATGTAAACAAAAAAGGATCTGAGACGCGAATCCGCCGTCGGCCTGTCTAATCTCTCGAGATGACGGAAATGCTGAGGTAAAAACTAAAAGTAGACGTTACTATAATTATTTATTTCGCGGCATGATTAGCTAGAGCTAGACGTTAGCATTTGTAGCTAGCTAACTGTTAAATCAAATGCGTGTGTTTCATACGGTTTCTGTTAGTTTAGTCACAATCTTAGTGCATACCAGCTAACTCGGAATATACAAATGTCATTGTTTAAACAAACTGGGGAGAACAAATCGGGATGTTCAGAGATATGGTAACGGTAAAATGTAACGAAACCATTGTTCTCCGGAGGAAATCCCGAAAAACAATTGTGAACTGATTGATTTTGATTGCAATATTTATTAACAGTTTGCAGAATTACAGTACATTTCAAGCACAAACTCAATACAAAGACTTAACTGTGAGTGGACGACCCAATTAAGCATGACACTTGTTTACAAGAGGGTCCACCATTCATAAAAACATTAATCAAATTCATCAATTCATCAAAACATTTAGAGACGTACAAATAGACACTTCTATATAGTCAAAGAACAGAACAGGATTTCATCATAAAGGAGGTAAAAAGAGAAAATAAACTTATACAGTGAGGGAAAAAGGGGGGGCGGTGGGGGAGATTCAGATTTTACGGGGGCCAGTTTCGAATTGCAGCCGTCCGTAGGTGCCCTTTGAGAGCGGTTTTGAAGGAGTCAAGGGATTCGCATGTCTTAATGACTGTTGGTAGGGCGTTCCACATTTTGGTGGCATATGAGCGAAAATAATTTAGTCCCTTGTTTGTGCCGAATCTGGGTTGAACATGGTTCGTTGCACTCCCTCTGGTGTTGTGGGTGTGGACTTTGTTAACATTAAGGAAGTATCTAGACAGGTACATGGGTATCTTGGTGGTGTATCGAATCTTGTAGACCAGACCCATTGCAAGATGCTGTACTCTGTCGTCGACCTAGCCCTACAAGCAGAACCCAATGCTACTTAAGTTTCTGACATTTTTTAGACCCAGAGCATGGGGTCCTATTCCACCTCCACCCTGCCACCGGGTACGCACACATAAATAAACGCAAACACCTTCGGATAAGTCCTTCTGCGCTCTTTGAGGACTTTTTTAAGTGTGAGGGCTTCTGAATGTGTGATCTTTAAGTACCTATAAATACCGCTGCGAATATCTCCTGTGGCGCGGAAGCCGTTAAGTATTTTGTTTGACCAATTTGGTCGCTTTGATTCTTCTCTTCCTTCCTTGTTTATTGACACCTCATTGTACCGCCTATCTGGCTAGCTAGTGGCGCTATAGCTATGACAGAGCAGATCAGAGGCAGGAACGTAGCCGGCACAAGCCAACCGCACATCGGGAGGCGGTACAATAAACAGTAAATAAACAAGAAGAATCAAAGCGACCAAATCGGTCAAACACAAATCGGTCCGCGACACAAGAGAATTCGCAGCGGTATGTATAGGTACTTATAGTTGACACCTTCAGAATAATGCAAACGAAAAGAAGACGTCAAACGGTGCAGACTCGATGTTACCGAGGATATTTATGTCCGCGTTCCAACATTCCCATACGAAAATATAGATACACACAGGGACCCTACGCAAAGTGACATCCAAATTTCAGAAAAGCTTTACGGAGGGTTCCGAGAGGGGCTATCGTCGACCCTAAGCCATTCCAGCCTGTCAAAGTGGGCAGGAGTGAGGTGGGTTCGGGGGTTGAGGCCAAGTAGGAGCCTGACCAGTTTGAAACAATTTTATCTCTCAATTGAGCCGAAGGATGCATGGCAACACTGAACACCAACAAGCTTTTTAATTTATCAGACAAGATCTCTAAATGGCTGTATAGTTGTAGGCCTACTACTCTACAGTAGCCTACAGGGGATAGTTTCCCCACTATAGATTTGTATGGGCTTGCAGAGCTGATCAATGATCAGGCAGCTCGGACTTCAACACTTTTTGACCATTGGCTATGTGGCTTTCCTCGATCCTAGCCACTTATTCTCTCAGGCTTATGGCATATAGTTGTTGGTACATTTTGTAAAGCGTCCTTGGGTTCATGAAAGGCGCTATATAAATTCAAGCTATTATTATTATTACTCATGATCTAAGAAGTGAAAAGCCTGGTCACAACTAGCCCCTTTCGGGATCCTCTGACCTCTGTTACCTTTTCTAAATTTTGGACAGCCCGTACCCTAGGCACCTTCCTAGTTATTCCACTCTCCATAGGAATGATAGGACTCAGCTTTGTCACTGTCTGCTCACGGAGACCCGCAGGGTTGCTTGAGTGTTGATGCGATGTTTCAAAGATGCATAAAGTTGCAGTAGGAGACTGCAACTTTAGTTGTTGGCTTCTCTGAAATTTTTGGCTTCTCTGAAATTCTCTCTTCCTTGACTTCCCATGCACTTCCCATGCAACGATGCATGTAGCTGCTCCAAATCAACTCACAACGCGTCTTTGCATCATTTCATCTGGCCGCGTGAACGCACCATTTGGTTGTGTAATCAGTGGGAAGTATTTGTCTCTGATGTCTTTGTATAGTGGGCAGGTGGTTAGAAAGTGTAGCTCTGGCCCAGGCCGTAGCGTAACGGTCTGGGCACCGTACTGGTAATCCAGTCGCAGTGTGCCGCGGGTTCGACTCCCGGACCCGACACGGCCTTTACTGCATGTCATCCCCCCATCTCTCTCCCGTTTCCTGTCAGCCTACTGTCTGTCCCTTCAAAAATCAATAAAAGGCGTAAGCCGCAAAAAAATATCTTAAAAAAAGAAAAGAAAGTGTAGCTCTGTTTCCACCACATTTTGTGTGCAGTGGGTGCATAGTCTGTCTTCCCTTGGGAGCGGAATCGGTCTGTGGTGGCCTTTCTCTATTGCCTATAATGGGTTGAATCTAGAGTTGAAACACCAGCCATTGACAGTCCATACATCTAAACAGAAGAGTCAGATCATCTGATTCTATTAAACTCGCCAACATTACATTACATTTAAGAAACAAACACTTGGCAGATAGAACGTGGTGTGCCACATTTTTTATGTTAACTACAGACTAAAGACAATAAATATTTCCATGGAAATAGTGAGAATCATGTGAGAATCATGGTCTCAATTCTTGTGGAAGAAAATCGAGATTCATGTATGTTCTAACAATTCTTAATATCCTGTCTGTAGTAGCAAGATGGATGCGTTGGTGACCAAACTCCATGAGTACATGGCTCGTTCTGCTGTAGAGGACAGTAATGACACATTAGCTTCTCAAAATGTGGAAGGTATTAATATGATTAAAAAAAAATATATTTTCCCACCACAAAATTAAGATATTAGTTTAATATGAATTTGCTTAAACATGTAGTAGATAACTGATTATTTTATGTCCCACAGATCTGCCGGCCAAGGATTCAACAGGCCCAAGTACCACTGAGGTTTAATACTTTTAATGTTTTGGGGTTATTTCTTCTCACGGCCAAGCTACACCGGGCATGTGTGCGTTTGACGTAAGCGCACTGCACGCACAAAGTATGCATGCGAAATGCCCCGGCTACACCAGATCTGTGGCGCGCAGCAGATTTGTGCAGGACCTTCCAGGAGGATATATAGATATGCGCATATGGGGGCATACGCACGTAAACATTTTAGAACCGATCCTATTTTTAGAGCACGCGTAGGATGGCCCGCGGTATCCGTGCGTCTGGTGTAGCTGGTATCATTGACATATATTGGTCCTATCCAAACGCACTGTACGCGCGCAGTAAACGCATACGCACGCACGCAAAATTGTGTAGCTTGGCCGTCACTTTAAAGCAGAATTATGTCCCTTTTCTTTAATTAATAAAATATATTTTTGTCCAATCTGTAGGAAAGTTACATACAGTAGTGCTTGCTTGATTGCATTACTTTATTAACAGTCCAAAAAATGGCTGGTTTCCATTGGGGTCCTTTTATACTCTATTCATTGAAACAATTATAGAGAAATATACAATACTGTGCTAAAACATATAAACGAGTAGAAAACGATTTTCTTTTTACAATGTACAGTAGGGGAAAGGTGGGCTTTGACTCTTTACACAGGCCAGTTTCGAATTGCAGCCACCCGTACGTTTTCCTTTAGAGCGGTTTTGTAAGAGAGTAAGGATTCACACTTCTTTATGACTGTTGATGGGGCATTCCTCATTTTTTGTGGCATAGCAGGAGAACCAATTGAACCCCTTGAGCCAAATCTAGGTTGAACGGGATTTGTGGAGCTCCCTCTGGTGTTGTGATTGTGGACTACATTGACGTTTTTGAAATAGTTAAGACAGTTACATGGGTGTCAATGAGGTTTAGTGCATCTAGCATTTGAAATGAACACTGCTCTGGTTGTGTTGTCAAAGTACCTTATGAGGTACTGTACTAGAAATTTGAAACGAGGAGAAAATAGTTGCAGCCCACAGTTCCAAAGTTACCTAAATTAAAAAAGGCATAGTTCTTAAAAAACAGAACTTTGTCATGAGAAATATTGACATTTAATTTAAGCTGTTCTTTAAAATGTATCTTGGTGGGACTATTTTGAATATAAGAGAGGATTTTCTATGAAAGAAATCTTGACATCATATATGTAATTTGCCTCTAAAATGTCCCTTTGCAAAATCTCTTATTTTCAGGCTGGAATCTCTGTGGATCTCTTGAAGAATTCAGGATCAAGGAGGTGGGTTTACGTTTAATTGAAAATCGAGTAAAGCACCACTTTAATTGTCTCCACCAGGCCGAAGGCATGTGGAGAGCGTATGTTTTGCACTCCGTCCACCCATGTGTGCGTGCGTCCGTCCGTGTACAGCTAATCTCCGGCACCGTTGTTGCGGCCGATGCCAAACTGCACACATACACTCCCCGGATGTACATTGTGCTTCAGTATGTTGACAAGCTTCATGGAGATGCTAATTTTCCTTTCCAACTCGACTTGGCACCTGCCCACAGAGCCAAAACTACTAGTAACTGGTGTACGGACCATGGTATTACTGTGCTCACTTTTTGAATTATATTACAGAAGAAAATGAACTTTTACAAAATATTCTAATTCGCACTCGGACAACTCTGTGTCCCCATATTCCATCCCCATTGGCTGAGATTGCCTTCCAAAGTTTTCCACATCTGCCTGTTGCGCCACCATGAGGCCAATTTCAGCAGAATTTAAACGCTTACTGTAAATCGCTCGGGATTAAGAACGCCTGCTAAATGCTTAAATTGTCAATTGATATTATCCTGGTGGAGACCGCCAATTTACCTTTTAGCATTGCTCCGGTTGCTATGCAACGCCTCCGTCCCCACCAGCTATGGGTTTTTTTCATCCAGTATCGAGCCTACGATTTTCAAAGCCCTGTATCTCTAAAGCTTCGAGCACTCGTGGTGAGCCGTCGCACATCACGATGATCGGATTTCATTTGTGACTTTGTCTCGCATCACTCATATATGTAACCGTTTCTGACTAGAGGTAAGGGGTATGAAACGGAGACTCAACAGCTGCGTGCAAAAAAAGAGTTAAGAACCATGCTTATAGGAAGTTTATGTTCTTTTCTGTTTTACTAATATTACAGGAAACCATCTGTTGTTATAAAACACTCTGGGCTAGATGAATCTGGTGAATCAAATGCAAGTGACAATGACATTGATTTGCCCTTCAATTCAAATGGTGACCTTGATCTAAGCAGATTACCAAAAGGTAGGTATTTAATATTCCTGCTGCATAAGAAATTTACATTTACTGAAGTCTGCAACTGAAAGTAGCTTGAGATTTCACTGTCGGGGTTTTCTTCACATAGGAACTGTTTTGGTAAAACCTGAAGCAGTGTGTCAAGTAAGAGACGACTTCAGAGGTCCGGAGTTTCGTAGTCGGAAATCTGGTCACCGCGATTTTCCAAGGAGACGTGGAGGTAAGCTATTGATGAATTAACGCTGCTGTAATTTGCTAATTTGTAGCAAGTTGTCATAAATATTTAAGGTGGTTGCACACTGGACGCGTTTTTCGGAAACGCCACTAAAAATCCGCGTGTAGGGACCTTTTAGTGTGGTTGTTCCAGTTTTCCAAACACAACGACCATGATAGGATTGAGAGCACTATAACAATTATAGCATTTAGAGCATTATCATATTACAGCCTGTAATGACATTGACTTCTTGAAATCTAGTGTTGCAATTTACAGTATAATGTGAGATGACAAGTCACATTTCACATAAATATGCCCCAATACATCAGGCTTAATTGGTTAATCGATTTGCATAAGTTGCAGTACCTAGTAGTAATGGTTTGATTTTAAAATCATTTATATACTTAGTTGACCGGAGCCCTAGGCCCCCGGTTCGTGCCCTGCCACTGGTCTGTGTTGAAGTTTGCCTGGAAAACATGGAAAATGTGTAAGAACACTGTAAACATAGAATCCAGTAAGGCAAGCAAGGAAGGGCATATTCCTTCTTTCAGCATCTCTGTTTCAACTCAATTGAATTCAACATGCTTTACTGACATTACTATAGCCGGCCTGTGTCTTAATCTGCTATCTGTATGTGAGAGTGGCTGTGTGTTGCTATGTAAATTCTCTTAGTAACCTGGGCTTTTATTCGTCTCGATTGTATTTGATACCAGGCTTTTATTGAAAGGAGGCATTTATACACTGTTTACTCCATCTCCTTCTCCCCCCTCCAGTTAGACTGCTGCTCTTATTAGTTTTATTGTCCGCAGCCATGAAAAGTGCTTAGTGGCTTTCTCTCCCGAATGCTCCACTCCTCTTAACTGAACACCAAAACTTGTGTCTCCGTTCGGATTATTGTTTATTGTTGTTGTGATGTGCTCGCCGACATAAAGTCAGGCACTGACGGGTAGCGACGCCCACTTAAAACAAATACAAATAAATAACTAATAAAGGAAGTCGGTTCTTGAATGCTTCATTCAATGCCACCCCCGGTAATTAATAGAGGCATGGCTTTTCATTGGAGGATATTATTAGAGGATTACGGTATCTGCTATCTCTGGGACTAAAAATAATTCAAGATAATGTTTTAAGTGGTCATGCCATTCTGCAGTTGCATACACCGATTCATTTATCTGCTGTGCGTCTTGTTGAATTTCTCTTCAAGCTGTACACTTGTTTTTTAGAATTGTGTGAATAGAATAAGTGCGCAGTACACTGCTTTTACTGTAGCTCAAACAACTGGGGCGCAAAAAAGGAACACGCAATCTTCCTTTACAAGATGAGAAATGATAGGCTACTGAATTCAAATGTTATCAGGTCTCCCATTTGAAGACTTAGGATAGTTGTTTGCAATAGGCGGCCGCCGGCCTGTGATCAATAATATCTGGCAAGCCAGATTCACCCCTACCACTGTCTGTAGTATATTTTCAAGTGCAGGGATTATACAGAAAGGAAAGACTGCAGCAGGAAGCTAATGCAAAGTATTTCACTAGTGTGAAGGTGACTCCACCAAACCTGTTTATTTTGCATCGAGGAGCCAATAGCCATGTGTGTCTGACTCTGTGTTGACTGTGTACGTCGCCTCGGCTAAAAACACAAGGGAAGCCTGTCTTATGTTTCGCCGTACGACCTGTTGCATCGGCATGCTGATCTGCAAGCTCACAACGTCGCCTCCGCAACACGTTGTGAGCTAGTATTTTCAGCACGTGTAAAAATGGAGAATGAGACGTTCAGAAACCTTTGCCTTTACAGTACACAAGCTGGCTGTCACAAGTTGAAAAAGGATGTGGCCCATATGACATAATCAAATGTCATAATCATTATGAGACATAATCAAAATGTAAAACGATTAGGCCTACAGATTCAGTGGAATTTCACATTGCAAGGGTGCAGGAAGAGTGGGCACCTAAACATTAAATTGGCGATTTTCTTCCCTAAATGTCTTTTTAAATAATTAATTTGGACATATTTTACTTGTTTAATCCCAAAGGGGATTTATCTTTCTTTGTTTAAAAGGATCCCTGGCCAGACAAATATGCCTTAAAACACTATACTTGCCCTCTATATCAAAAAAATAAACACACCTTAAATATTTTTTATTTCTTTCATAAATGGAGAATCTTTCATATGTCATATGACATATGTCTAGTAGTCCATGTGTGGTCCAGCCCCAGGGAATGTATGTAATGCACATGCTAATAAAAAGTATTTAAATATTGCTTTGATGCTATTATTCTTAGGAAGTATTAAGTTGTTTTTATTAGCATATGCATTCCATAGGGCTGGACTAGCTCTGGTCCATAGCCTTAGTGCTTCCATCTGCGCAGGGCAGATATATATCATCAACCTGCGATGGGAGCAAAGATTCTCTATTCATGAAAAAGAAAATATTCATAGAGAGCAAGTATAATGTTTTAAGGCATATTTGTCTTATTAGCCAGGGATCCTTTTAAGGTTTGGACTTTTTTCCAATAGGAAATTCACATTTGTTTGCATTTAAAAAAAAACGAAATCGAGGTTTCAGAGAAAAAGGTAAAATCGTGCAGCCCTACCGACTACTACTATACACTTTTACAGACTACTTCAGACTACAGCAGACTGGCATTTATTTCCAGCACAAACTGTCAGCCGCTGTCGCTTTGTGCATGCCTTAACCCATTTAGGCCTGACGTCGAACTTTTAAAAATGTCTTCTAAATTCTGACAGTTTTCTGAAAGATGTTTCTGTGCTCCATATTTCATGTCAAGAACCCCAAAAATAATATGTAATTGGCCACCAACCCCCATTCGAAAATATGTTGTTCCAGGAACCCCTCAGAAGCAAAGATTTGACTTAAAAACGTTGGCTCTGAAAGAATATACCGGTATATTCAAAGATTTGTGACATATTTTCACGATTTTTCAAAAATAGCAGACTTACAAGCTCGTAGCGTGCCACTCGGTGGCACGCTATGAGCTTGTAGATCTGCTATTTTTCAATAGCTAAATTGTAACGTAATGTTTAAAACACCAAAAGGGGTTCCCGTCAAAAATGGGTTGATGAAATCCGATGACCACAGCAGAAGGTGGCAGTAGTCTGCAGCACTGGTCTGGTCTGCAACAGCCTGCCATGTCTGCTTAAGTGACTTTGGGCTTGTTTTCATGTAAAGTTGCTTGTAAATATTCATAGTTGCGGGTTGCTCTAGTTTGAGCTCGTTTCTGAAGTACATTGGTTAGGTGGGCTTGCTTTCAGGAAAGATTATTTTTTTGAATGTAGTGGCGTAGTGGTGAAACATGTTTTCATAGACACTGGTCACTTATTTCACTCGCAGAAGAATCTGGCAATACTCAACTCGGTCTCGGGCCAAAATATTATATAAATTTTTGTGCTAGCTTTGCTTTGGATTTCAAATGTTGATCGATTGGTTGTAAAGTTGAGATTGAGAATATGGTAATTTATCTACCGTAGTTCAAATGTGTGACGGGCAAATGTCTCTGGCTTATCCCATTTTGGGGTGGGAACCCCTTTTGGTGTTTTAAACATTATGTTATAATTTAGCTATTGAAAAATAGCAGATCTACAAGCTCATACAAGCTCATAGCGCGCCACCGAGTGGCGCGCTACGAGCTTGCAGGTCTGCTATTTCTTTTAAATCGTGAAAATATTTATTTCAGAAAACTGGAGGATTTAGAATAATTCTTTAAAATGTTGAGGTCAGGCCTAAATGGGTTATTTAGGCTTGCTTTTGCAGCACCAGTAGTAGCCCTGGCAGAAACATCACGAGCGTTGAGTGATCCATGGCTACATCATTAGCAGTCGAGAGGTCCACTCTATACGGAATCTATACGGACGTCGGAGCCCGACTGAGCTTGCTCGGTCGGAGTTAGAAACGATCCTAGACGTCCCGACCCGACGCCCAACAGCGATATCTATATCGGGTTGTCGGCATCTCCAAACAACCTGTTCATGCTTCTAACACTGTTTGCACACAGTGTTTAATTCTAACTTTGATACAGGTAATAGTACAGTAGCAGGAATGTGGGTTGGAGAAGGGAAGAAGGGAGGCATACATACTATCATCCGACAGAGCATTGCTCCGAGGTGCGCTGCGGGTCGGGAGAGGGTTGCGGTTAGGTTTAGGTGTCTGCCCCGGGGGAAGTTAGGGTTAGGGTGAGGGAGGAGGTAGGTTGTCGTTCGGACCAATGCTCTGTCGGATGAAAGTACTGCGCTCAAACTGTACATGTATGTGTTGTCAGTATGTCTCATGTGTTTGTACTGTATGTCATGTTGCACCTTTGTGTCTTTAGTACTGTGTACTTGCACTGCTGTAATGTTGTAGTTTTGTGTATAGGACCCCCCTCTAAAACGAGCATCTCAAGGGGCCATCCTCTCAATACAATTCTGACAAACGAGTAACCAATTTTTCTTGGCTAATGAAAGCATTGTGTTTTTTTGTAGGTGCACAACAGCAAATTATAAACTGTACCGCTTGTGGCCGTCAAGTTAACCACTTCCAGAAAGACGCTTTGTATCGTCATCCAGTTCTCAAAGTACTTGTATGCAAGGTAAGCCTCTTCATAAGCCTTTTTAGCACTGCAATTATTTGGACTGCCATATACTGTGGCATCGTTTGGTGAATGATCCCACCATGGCTTGTAGCCTTGATGGTCACATTATTATTGCATCTTCAATATGTGAAAATAATCACAGATATAACCCATTTAGGCCTGACCTCGAAATTAAAAAAAAATCTTCTAAATCCCCCAGTTTTCTGAAATAAATATTTTCACAATCTTTAAAAAATAGCAGACCTACAAGCTCGTAGCGCACCACTCGGTGGTGCGCTATGAACTCTGAAAATCTGAAAATAAATTATAACATAATGTTTAAAACATCAAAAGGGGTTCCTGCCCAAAATGGGATAAAGAGTTATTTTGAGATCGATGCCGATCTTTTCGGACGCTATCGGCGCATCCTTAATAATTTGATATGAACATGAAGATGTTCTTACTGGAATTTGTCTTTTTTTCTTTTGAATAATTGCCTTGTTTAGCTTGTGATCAAACTTTGAACTTGTAAACATTACAGTCATTGTAATGTAAAATGTATTCTGTCTATTGGTGAGTTTTAATAGTGTTTACCGTATGTTTTGTTCTTCGTCAGTCTTGTATCAGGTATTATTCAAGTGATGACATTAGTAAGGATGGAGACGGGATGGATGAACAGTGCAGGTATGATGGTTGTATTTACCATTTTCAATAACATACTGCCACATAAAATTAAGTTGTTAAGTCTTTCTATTTTCTCTTCATACAGATGGTGTGCAGAAGGAGGCAACTTGATCTGTTGCGACTACTGTAGTAATGCCTTTTGTAAGAAGTGCATTTTAAGAAATCTGGGGAGGAAGGAACTATCGGGCATTTTGGAGAGCAAATGGTACTGCTACGTCTGCAGCCCAGAGCCTCTACTTGACCTGGTAGTGGCCTGTGACCGCGTTCTCGACAATATGGAAGATCTCTGGCAACAGCAGCGCAAAAAGAACCGTCCAGCGCAGGAGCAGTCTGAACTTTATCACATGTTGACAAAGCTTCCCGAAAACATTGCCTTAGATAAGTGGGACCACAGTGGCATGGACGGCAATGTGGTGTTCAACTACAACATGCTTTCGATCCCAAAGGAGCTCACCAAACAGGCCAAGTACTTGATGGACTCGACGAACACGATAAACAGATCATTTGTGAATTTCATTCAAAGTGATTCAAAGGCCAAGCAACCGGCTGGCGTTAGACTTCTCCATCTGAAGTCTTTCCTCTCTGTGCTGAAAGGCCTGCGTAAAACCTACAACGCACTGGAGGAAGGTCTTAAGGAGGAGTTCAGTGACTTGGGTATATCGGACTCTTGGGAAAGCTTGCTTAATGAGGACTTTGATATACAGAATGTAGGAGCCGAACTCGGCGATTCCGATGATGCATGCATGAAAGAGTTACGAAAGTTGGCTGCTGAACATGTGGACGATCACGATTCTGACTCAGAAGATGTAAGGTTGTCCTTACATGAGAGAGCTGCACATTCACAATCAAGTCGCAGAAGGGGGAGACCCAGAAAAGATCTCCAGATTCCCGCTGACCTCGACTTGACTAAGAAACTAGTTGTGAAACTAGTGCCTATGGAACAAAAGCCTTCTAATAGCCCAACGACCGAGGCAGTCATTCACATGGAGCAGGAAGAGGAGACCGAGGCAGCACCACACAGGAGGGGGGGAAAAGAAGAGACAGAGGCAGCCACTCAAAAAAGGGAACTGAAGACTGATTTAGAAATGCACACGGGGAAGGAAACGGAAGGGGAGACGGAGGCAGCCATGCACAGGAGGGGGCAGCAGGGAGAGGAGACTGACACAGAAATGCACCTGAGGCAGGAGAAGGAAGACAACCACGTTGTGGATGGAGAGAAACGTGTTGGAAATATTCAAGCTGATGAAGAGAGAAAATGTGAAATCGGCACAGGAGCCAAGGATACTTCACATGTTGAAGAAGAACATAAAAACAGACGATCTCCTCGAGTGAAGACTACACCTTTGCGTCGACCAAGTGACGTGAAGACCAATCCCTCCCTTTCAGCTGTTAACAGTGACAGTGATTCAGATCCCGAGGACAGCCCTACCACAAAGACAGCCAACGAGGCCGAGGATGAAGGGTTTAGCAGACTGAGAGAGGACTCTGATTCAGATGAAGTTCCTGCTGTTCTACTTCAGCGGTCAGCCATGGCACACAGCTCTGACGATCCCCAGACCGATGACGACGAGAAGGGATCAACACAAGTGACAAAGAAATGTCTCTTTGCGCTCACTAGGACCCCACCAGAGAGGCTTCACCGCAAACGCAAAGTTGCGGATTGTTCCTCTGAATCCGACGGGGGTGACCGAAGAGCCAAGGTTCAGAGAGGCACAGATTCCTCTAGTGATGACAAAAATGTGCAGAATGAAATGAAAGACCGGAATAAAATCCGGTCTTGCTTGATGAAGAGACATGACTCAAAGGAGGGTAGACGACAAACCAGGAAGTCTAAAAATGTAACCAGGTCGCAGGAGAAGGAAATGGACACCTCTGCCTCATCGAGTGATGAGGAACCCGACGTGGACTTGGATTCTGAGAGTGATACAGATGTCCAGAAGATAAAGCCAATCCTAGAGGACGTGTCCTTGCAGGGAGCAGCGACATTCCATCATCAGTCATCCGGTGAACCTTTCTTTACCTATCTGCACGAATATAATTAACCACATGTCAGGCAAATTGTCTCTCTAACATTCTTTTTTAATCTCATACTCTGTATTGGGATTATTAAATGTGAGTGCTTTAAAAAACACTGCTTCTAAAGGGCACTCACCAAATTATTTTGGCCAAACAAAACATGTAAACCTTTCAGGCGTAGTCTGTCTTCATCAGAGCATGAATATACTAGTAGTACTAGTGTCATGAAATTTACTAGTATACCTTTTTAATTTTTTGTCTGGGAGGGGCAGTCACTCAACAAATACATGTATTAAGCTTTGAAACTTCTTTGAGTCTGTGAATGGTAAAAGTTACATGGTACAGATCAGTGCAATCACAGACGGATCAATGCAAAGGTGAAATGGTTGCTTACTTACTTTATGTTAATAGCTCTGGTACATAGCGTTAGACGGAGTTTTCCTTAATGCTATGTTACTTTCAAGCCGGTGCGTGCACCAGCTGGTAGAGCAGCCTCTCGGTGGTTGTAAAAATAATAATAATACTTTGGCTTCTGACCAAAACAAAGACTGTTTAGAGGAGTTGAAAGCTTACTATCCTTAGTGGGAACACTTGGAACCCCACCACGTCTTGTCTAAATTACACCTTTTGTCTACCCTGAATTTTCACCTCATTATTCTTCTGAATCGCCAGGAAATATTATTTTAATGGTAGCGATTCAGGGCTGGAGCCAGGCTACCTTTAGTCTAGAAAAGAAAATATTTCACACAAATTCACAAATATTTCACAAATATCTGGTCAATGGGACTTTTCTATTGACAAGATCTGTAGAGGGCGTGGATTAACTAAAACAGCTTTTTGAGTGGTGCAGGCACTCCAATGCACAGCCTATGTTTAGGGCCCCTCTGACTGTTTAGGGCAGGGGTGGCAACTTTGACGATGGAGAGGGCCACTATATTTCCACACTCACTCCATAGGGCCACATTGCAATTGTCATAGCAAAAATAGCTGATTGACAAGCTCAAAACGTGCCACACTGTGACACGTTTTGATCAGCTATATATGAATTTTAATCTTGTATTATTTTTGCCATGTTTAAATCGTAACATTTTGCATTTAATTATAGTTATGCTAACTTTATAAATAGGCTACATTGGACATAAAAAAGACAACATTTGAATACTAATTAAGCTAGTATTTTAGACTTTTTTTTGGAGTTGTAACAGCTGAAATCAATAATATATCAGTATTGCGATATTAACCTGAGGGCCACATTAAGTGAAGGTGGGGCCCTTGCGCCGCCAGTTGCCCATGTATGTACCAACAGGTGACAAAGTGGTGCTGTTGAGCTTCATACTGTGCACATGCAGGTGCATGATGGGAAGCTGAGTTTTTAGCAGCCATTACGTCTCGCACGCGCACACAGAGGCCAGGGAGGAGGGCTTCTACAGTATAGTACAGTAGTACAGCACCACTCAGTTCAGACAGGGCTGATTTAGTTCTTCCGGTGATATATTTTATTTTCTGGCCAAATAGTGTATTTTGGATGCGAGGTTTTAACATCTTAAACCTGTCTTGTTTTGGTGAATAGCGAAAGTCTGTGTGTGTATATATATATATTTGTTTTTTGAGAGGCTGTGGCTACTGCGCTACCGTGGGTGTGAGCCTGTGAGGGGAAAGGATCGAAAGTACCATACCAGATTTATCCTGGGGGAAAATGGAGAAAACATAACGACGATAGTTTTTGAGTCTTTGGAGAGAAAATTAATCCATGTGGCTTAATTCTAGTCATGCATTTTGGTTAATGAAAACGGGTTGTTCTGAGTGAGACACTCAAGTGTCTGTTAAATCTTTGGTCATGACAAAATGGGAATATGTGACGTGTACAACTTGCTCACTGTTCCATTTTGTTTGTACTCCAGGGGATGAGGAGCAGTCCCATTCTGGGCCCTCTTGGGCAGCAGAGGAAGATGATGACCCTGAAAATAGGTATGGCTCAAAAAGACAGGACTTAACATTTGTAACACACTCTAAATGTGGGAGAACGCCTAAGAACCTCAAATCCTGTGTTAAATCTGGTGTCGGTCCCGTCATCGAGACACGCCAGTCCCAGTTGCGACCAAAACGTAGCTGCAGTAGACCAGCGGTCTACCAGCGGTAATGTACAGTGTTATGTGCACTAAACACTTTATGAATCTGAGCTCGATCCTCTACTAATCTTGCTTAGCCTGTCTTGCCTGAATGTTTGGCCAACATGTCATTTGAAGGTTTTCTTGGGATAAGATTCTTTTGGAATTAATTTGGCATTGACTGTATACAAGTTAATATAAGGATTCCGGTCCATGAGCATATTACTTGCGCTAGATAGCCTTGGAGAACAAATTAAGCACATGTGTTTGATATTTTTGTAACTCAACATACAAAGATATATTTTAAGTTTATCGCCAGTAACATTTGTCTATGTTTAGACTGTTTTGAAATTTGGTCTCTTATAACAGAGAAGTGAGCCAAGCTAGTTAAGCGCAGTCCACATAACTGAAATGTCCTGGTTTCGTTTTCTGCCTCAGAGCCTCTTACATGTCATCTCTTCTTCTGCTCTCAATTTCCTGTCTTTCATTTCAATAAATCATGAATGCTTAAAAATAATCTTTAAATGTTAGTCTCCTACTGAGCTGTACTATTATATATGCATAAAAGAAAGCTGTATGGTTACATTTGAGAGTAGATCATTGGTTAATTATGAAAGTACTTTATTTTTATTACAGCTTGTTTGCAGACACTTGCATTAAAAGTGCATAAAGTTGCATTAACATTCACTATACGAATTTAAGAAGGGTTCGATGTACTTGTGCATCTGCTTCCTTCAATACTTTTGACATTTTTGTTGCTTCTGCGTTTTAGTTCAAACACAAAAACTATTTGATTTAAAACTGCATCATATTGTTCTACTGTGAAGAGGACATGCATATCCATAGAGAGGCTAACGTATTTTCCCGACAATGCATTCATGTCCTCTCAATAGAATGGTAGGATTCAGGTTAAGGGTCATTGAAGTTGCCCTTAAACACAGTGGGCTCTGCTCTACTGAACACATTTGTTTTCTTTTTGATATTTACAAATGCACGTGTTTGTAAGGTATTCATTGGGAAGTCATTTTCCTGATCAAGTAATTCTGAAAGTGAAGAAAATCTTTTTAATAAAATAACTTTCACCTTTTCCTTTTGGCACTGTTATTTTCCCAGATACTGTAATTAAACTATAATGTAGGTTGCCTTTCATGTTATTAAACAAGAGTATGACATCCTTGTTTTATTTATTATTCTGTTCATCAGCAATTACATTTTCTGATTTCTGCTTTATGGGACCTTTCTATCCTTCGCATATCTTGAGAACCTTTCATTGGTTCAACTTCACACTTTGGAGTGGGTTACCGTTAGTGAGTACGATGTTGAATGGGAAGTTGGATCAGATGTGCTGTTCTCGAAATGAACGCTGCAAGCAGCATTTCTGGGGGCCAAGCGATCGTCTGGTTCCGAACAGACACGCGTTCCGAATGGACACTGCACTATACAAAATAATACATTTTCTGAGCCTTTATTGCTGGGTAAACTAGTAAACAGTTGTGTTGGCTTTTTTGTTTTTTTACTGTAACACTTTTTTAATTGTCTTTGTACGCTTTAATGGAAAATCCATGTTGTGACTCAAAATGTCGACATTTTCTCATGAATTCAGTCCTTCCTAATGTCTGTGTGGCAGTGATGTAGAGTTTTTCTTCTGCAATGTGTTATTTTTTCTTTCGCTTCCTTATGTTTCCACAACTCTTCCAAGCTGAAACACTTGAGATAAGGGCCTAGGCTTATGCAGCTGTCTGACTACTCAATACTACTGCCTTATATTAGGGAGGAACCAGGTTTTGTTGCTCTATTCAGTATTTAGATATTCATTTTAGCTGCCCAACCCCCTTCCTATACAAAGCCAGTGTAACTTTAAACTCTATTTTAACCATGTTAGATTCATCAAACACCCGTCCTTACTTTCTGGTAATGTCCTAATACCCATTGGTGCCCATTAATTATTTTTCATAATATATTTGTTTTTCTCCACCAGGCCGAAGGCATGGGGAGAGAGTATGTTTTAATATATGTTTTTAATATACCGGTAGATCCTTATTCTTCTCATTTCCCCGGAAGGGGGCAGGGCAGCTAAAAGGAATATCAAATATCTTAAATATTGAATCGAGCAACTTAAAAACTGTCTGGGGTGTTCAAAATCTTGAGTAGATGATGAAATGACAAGCTTTTTAAAAAGTGAAATAGGCCCATATCTTTATTTTGGGGAAACACTTTCTGTACAGTTGGATATCATTATATTGGGAACAGCTTGCACCCAAATTGCGATTTACCTTTTATAGGTGTTCTATCCACAATGTTTAATTTGATGTTTTTACTTTAAGTACCTACTTTACTATAGCTTTTTAGTTAATTCATTATATTTGAGAAATTGTAATAAATGTAAACATTCCAGTGTCTGTCTGATTTGATCCAGTTTGTACCGTTTTGAGTTGTAAGTGATTGGTTTGCAGCGCTTATATCAGTTCAACAGAATATTCCCCCTGGTTATTAGAAAATATTGCTAGAATTTACTCGCACAATTTCAAACTTGCAGACCAAATGAGACTAAAGAGCCCCTTTGGTTGTCCCATTTTAGCAGTCTTTCTAGAAAAGCTACTACGCATTTTTGTAAATTCTTCTGTTGATGGTACATATCTGGAGACAACATATTGCTTATGAAATGAACCTCAGGTACCTTTTCTCCTTCTCTTCCCCTGCTTCTAAAAGAATTGCTAAGAAAATGCTCATGGCCCAAATCACAGCCAACTACTCTTCTGGGGAAGATTTCTCTTCAGATGAGGAGACACTGGAAGATGAATCTGAGTCTGATGGTGACAAGCAATTTAAAGAAAAACAGGATGACAACAGAGATGAGAATGGTAAGTCAGTCTTTAGCAAATTGTTCACCGTGTGTCTCAAATACAACAGATGACTCAGGGGTGTTATTTGGGTACTCAAGGCATGGCAATTGCCACCCCCCTAGTATTAGCAACGAACCTCAAATTCAGCTATTTAATGCATACTTTCCTTCTCGATAGATGTGCACATTCATTGATTTTAGATGGATGCTGAGTGCATCTCAATCCACATTCGGCCATCTACATTGTGACGTGAGATGATGTGACATATTTTCTCGTCTGAAACCATACATTCATTAACCACTTTAATTAAAGCTGGTGTCCCTAGTTTGGGCATTTCATTATACGCAATTACACATGCATTATCACTTTAATTTTTTTAAATTGCGAAACCAGCAGAAACTGGCCCCCAGTTCACAACAAACACATGATTCACTCATGACTTGTTTCATCGTCTGTTTTCAACATTTCAGCACCATAACGGTAGTAATGAAGTCGGCAGTAGAGTAAAGAATTATTGAATGTCTATTGTAGCGTAAGTGTGGCGGTCGCTTATTCACGTACCATTCATTGCATGAGGAAGGTATTTCTCCTCACAGCTGAGCGTCTTTAGCTATGACACCCATGTCCAATGACAGTTTAGCAGAGCAAGGTGATTGAGTCTAGCTTTCCCCATTGTGTATCGCCCACCCTCCAGTGGCCCCAGCCCCCCACCACCCCCATAAAGGTGTGACTACGTGACAAAACGACAGTGAGGGAAGCTGGGGGGCCAATTTGTGTTCCTGTTTTCTGCATGGGTGCTCAAGCTCTGACGTACCCACATAGTCTGCCAACCTGTGGTGTAGAGAAAAATAAATATATGTTTTTGTAATGGGGTTTAAGTAGTTTATTTTAATTTTTCTCAGCCAGATTTAATCAGGAAATGATGCTCTCCACTGCCTAATAATCAATGTTTTCCTGCAGGGGAAGACTCAAGCTTGACCTCGGAATCATCAGACAATTCTGACGTTCCGAGAGGCAGGCACCACCTACTGCGTCACAAACTCACCCTCGATGAAGAGACGGCAGCTGATAAGACTCCAGGAGTAACGGATAAAGAGAAGAGATTGAGGAAAAGAAGAGTCAGGAGCCAAGGTAATGTAGAGCAAGGAAGCCTCTTAACAATGACCGATTATCAGTTGAGAGAACACTGGATGTCTTAACAGTTTCTGCATTTCTCTTGAATATAAGATTTGTGGAGTGGTAGTGACAATAGCCAGGCAGAGCTAGAGGAGTCTGGTGTCAGCGAAGAGCTCAGTGCATCAGAGGATGATGGCAATGAAGAGAAGTCAAAAAGGTAATTTCAAATAAAAGTCTTTGCGAAACTGGCACATGCAAGCTTGTATAACCTTACGAAAACACACCAGATCAGTTTTAAAAAATTGGACCATAAATCATATGTCCTTTCAATTGATGCAGCATATATCAGCCTCTGCTTTGGACAGGTTGACAGGATTGTGCAATATGATCTCTCTGGATTAAGTGTAATGTCTTTCTTTGTGTTGCCTTTGCATTTCCTCAGATCCACCAGAGTGGAGAAGGAAGCAGTTCGGAGTTATCTACAGAAAAAACCACCACCCTGTATTGTGTTGTCAGACTCCAGTGACGAAAAGGTACTGGGAACCATTATTGTCTCCAGGCCAAAGTCATGGGGAGAGAGTATGTTTTTTGCACTCTGTCCGTCCGTGTGTGTGTGTGTCCGTCTGTCCGTCCGTTCCCAGCTAATCTCTGTCACTGTTGGCCCCATCCATGCCAACGGCCTGATATAGCGCCACCATGAGGCCAATTTTGGCAAAACACATTTCTGTAGATTACGTGTACACATTTTATCCATACATCACGCAATTCGGTATACACTCCATAGTCATGTGATCAACACTTTTTCTAGTTGCTGTTTATGTTTATCCGTAAAGCGAGAACCTCCTGCAGCGCTACTGCTCATTGGTTGTTTGGAAGCCGTCATATTGTCTTTTTGGAAGGGCTTGCTAATACAGTATATCATTTTGTACTTAACAGGATGAGGCAGATGAAGAGGGAGACCTTAAAGGCACACCAAAGGGTCGCAAAAAGATCCGCAGGATCATCAACGATCAACACCTTCGTGCTGAGACCCAAGACGCACTGAGGGAGGAAGAGGAGAGACGTCAACGCCTGGCAGATAGAGAACAGCAGAGGGAGGCCCTGAGAGAGGTATGCAAAGACGGATTTGGCTTTCACTGTTCTAAAATCGTAAAACATGTGCGCACAACACTAGCGGCTACACTATCTACACTACAGCCACACTTGACTCTAGTATATATTTACCCATTTAGACCTAACTTACATTCTACAAATGTCTTCTAAATCCTCACAGTTATGTTTCTATGTCAGTGGTTCTCAAACTATTTAATGTCAAGGACCCCCCCCCCCCCCCCCCCAGAAGCAAAGATTTGAGTTAAAACGTTCGCTCTAAAAGAACATCTACAAGCTCATAGCGCAGCACCGAGAGTGCCGCGCTATGAGCTTGTAGATCTGCTAGTTTTCAACAACTAAAGTTTAAATTAATGCTTAAAACACCAATAGGGGTACCCGACCCAAATTGGGTTAATATTGCCAGGTATGCACTATCCACCCACAGTGACTGGATACACTTTCAGGACATGTTCCAGAATCTCACGTTCTAATCTAGGAAATAAGAAGGCTAGGACAAGTGGTACTTTTGCCATATCCATGAAAGCATTCAATGACAACTTTTGCCATGCTGCTGGGGATACTACCATTCTGCACAGAACCCTGCTTTCAGTGTGTGTTGTATGTATTCGTGGTTTACTCTTACTTAAACTGCACCATTGTCTTCCAGGTGATCGTTATAGAAGATGAAGTGTCGCAGGTGACATGTCCCGTCACCACCAAGCTGGTCTTGGACCAGGATAGCACCACTAAGGAACCCATTGTTCAGGTTCACCGGAACCTGGTGACTAGGCTGAAGCCTCACCAGGTTGATGGTTAGTCAATTCTCTGACTTATGTATATGAATACTGTGTCATTCTACACACTATGAATGTCAGTCGCATTCATGAAAACAAGCTCAACTCAACTAAAAGCTTGAATGTAGATTGTGTCTAAATGTTGGATATTTGCCTTACATACATAAGTACGGACAAACATTGTGTGACGATAAATGTACTAAGCAACTAGTCGACTAGAAAATCGACCTTGTTGGTACTAGTTGGCTAGTTGATGAGAGAAAAAAGGCCTCAAAGTAAAAATCACTAGAAGTGAAAGCCCTAAAATGTACTAAACTTAAGTGCTTCTTGTGATTATATTTCCCTGTGTTTTGGCCAATAGCATTCACCATTGATGTTCATGTACAAGTAACTGTCAACAGCATTTGGCTTCATTTCACTACAGGTGTCCAGTTTATCTGGGACTCTTGTTGTGAGTCTGTGAAGAAGGCCAATTCCACCCCTGGATCGGGATGTATACTGGCACACTGCATGGGCCTGGGGAAGACTCTTCAGGTGTGACAGAAGAAGAAACATCTGTACTCGTAGAGCAGTCACACATCCCATGTACCTTAATCTGCACTGTATTTGGCTACAATGTTTCACATTTTGTTAGTCTTGAATTGTGTTCATGGTGTTGCTGTCTTTTGTCCCACAGGTCGTAACATTCCTCCACACAATGCTGCAGTCTAAAAGCCTGAAATTCAAAACTGCCCTTGTGGTTTGTCCATTGAACACCATCCTCAACTGGATCAATGAGTTCGACAAATGGCAAGAAAGCATGGGAAACGATAAAGTCAAGGTGGTTCAACATTTTTAATGATTTGACTCTTGCAAATTACCTGAAGGCATTATTAACCGATATGGCCTAATGGACCGTCATCGTTTTCATGTGCACGGCCTCCAATTTGAATTTTGTCTGGCCGTGGAGCCCCATCTGAAAATGTTTTGTGACAGAGACCCCCAGAAGAGAAGATGTGTTAAAATAGTAATAATCAATGTATAAAAAGATTTTGCCAAATCTGTACAAAATAGCAGATCTACAAGCTTACGAGTTCTATCGCGTTGTGTTGTGAGCTTGTAAATTGGCTAATATTGAAAAGCCAAAGTAGAAAATTGGTTTAAAGTGGTTAGAATGTTTGTGATGTTATGGTATATTAACACACACACACGCACACACGCATGCATTACTCACCTACTTAGGCGTCATAATGTGTCACCAGGTTAGATTATAGTTATTAGTTAATTATAACTTTTTTTAATTTCTCAAACACACAAACTTGTTACAGGTTACGGAATTGGCCACACTTAAGGGACCTCAGGAGCGTTTTGCAGCCCTCCAGAAATGGCACAGGATTGGAGGTGTCATGATTATAGGGTATGAGATGTATCGCAACCTCTCATATGGGCGCAATGTCAACAATGAAGTATTCAAGAAAATGATTAAGAGTACACTTATTGATCCAGGTAAGATAACAGTAAAATGCCATGCTGGTAAAACGATTCTATTGTATGTTCTGTTGCATGGCACATTGGAACAGTTGTACGTTTGTAGGCAATTGTTGTTTATTCTCCAGGTCCAGACTTTGTGATTTGTGATGAGGGCCACATCCTAAAGAATGAAGCGACCAACATCTCCAAAGCCATGAGTCGCATTAAGTCCAGACGGAGAGTGGTGCTAACTGGAACACCGATGCAAAACAACCTGATCGAGTGTAAGGCTGCACCACACCCTATACACACTATATTAAGGTATTAAAATAACTAAATTATATGTGTCGGATACTCACTGAATACATTTTCTGCCATCCCAGACCACTGCATGGTCAATTTCATCAAGGAGAACCTCCTTGGGTCAACGAGGGAATTCCGAAACCGCTTCATCAATCCCATACAGAATGGGCAGTGCGCTGACTCAACCCCGAAAGATGTCAAAATCATGAAAAACCGTGCGCATGTCATTCATGCTTTGTTGGCTGGATGTGTGCAGGTGAGCATGGCTTCTGAATGTTCAGCCTACCTATGTGACATGTGCTCAGAATAGTTTCAAACCCAGCACTCGTGTATGTAATCACTTAATTGTTCCAATGTTCTCTGAGGACTCAGCTGCCTTTGATACGGAAATGAAATACCTGATAAATATATGATTAAAAGTAAATGTATTCAACTAATAAGAACATGAATTTAATTGTTTCCGTTTTATGCTAAGTCTGTTTTTTGTCTTACTAGAGAAGAGACTATTCAGAATTGACTCAATTCCTGCCTCCTAAATACGAGTATGTGCTACTGGTGAGGGTGACCCCACTGCAGTGCAAGTTGTACCGCCACTACATTGACCACTTCACTGGTAAGAAACTGTGTGTGTGTGTGTGGGGCTTACCATTTAAGTTTTAAACGATATCACTGCGTAGATATTAGTCTGGAATCTCTGTGTGGAACCTGCATTTCCATGGGGCGGATAAAAAAAAAGCCTCTGGTGATAAACCCATAGATGTATATAAGAAAGCTAGATGGCTCACCTGCTCTCTGGCCAATGGAGAGCGACGTTGCTACGTGGCGGCCATCTTACTTCGGGGCAGCATAACATTGTGTCTATGGGGCATGTACTTTTAAATAACCATAACTTGCTCAATTTTCAAACTGTTTGGTTTGTTATAAACGTCAGACGTCCGCATACTTTTATACAACGTTCATATAAAAAAACTAAATTAAGCAGATAAGCGTCCTGAATCATATAGCCACATTGACAACGTTTGTAATAAACCAACCCGTTTGTAAATCCGTCAAGATTTGAGCGAGTTATGTTTTTGTTTGAGCTGCCATTGAACATACTGTACTGTAGCCCCGAAGTAAGATGGCCTCCGGGTGAACTACGTCAGAGACTCCGCCTTGAGCCATCTAGCCTTTATGGATAAACCTGTCCCATATTTGCATACTGGTTCCCGATTGGCCCCTCACTACTTCAGAGGGAGTGAAAGCTGAGCGGTACCAGACCCAATCTGCTCAGGGCAACTTTTGCAATGGCAGATTCATCTGGTTTCCAGACAATGTAATGGGAGTCTTAACATTTTTAAGGCCACGTTTCTGGCAGCAGATAAGATGCTTATTATCCATAGTAAAAGTACCCGTGGTGGTTCTTTCAAAGTTGTTTTCCCTGTTGGACATACTGGACAATGCATGTATATGTACTGTATGTACATACTGTATTTGTTGAAAACGGTCTGAAGCAAACCGCTTTTGCAGGTGCGGGCATGGGGGCCACTGTCAAGATTGGAACAAGTCTCTTCAAAGACTACCAGATACTCTGCAGAGTCTGGACACATCCCTGGTGCCTGCATCTCAACTACATCAGCAAAGAAAACAAAGTAAACATACTGACCAAAGTGCTTGTCTTTCTGTCTTGGCTTGATGGCGTGTAAAATACATCCTTAATTTCACTTAACTGATGGTTATACTTTTTGATTGCAGGGGCGTTTTAATGGGAGAAGTTACATTAAAGCCAATGCTCTCTTGAGAGGTGAAGAATCCGCTGATGTTCAGAGGTGAGTTCGATTTTCACACATTGTTTTTTTTTTTGGAAGCATTAAGACCTTCTCCCTCTCTACAATGTTAGCTATTTAGCACCCATCAAAATAGCCAACTTATGAATGAGGGTGCACCTCTTGACCGAGTTTGATTCCAAGCACTTTAGCACTGTACTTGCTAAACAAGCTGCATTTATGTTTTCTAAATCTAATTTAAAACCAAAGATCTCTCATTATTTTCCCTTCTGTCCATTTTATACCTTGAACAGTGGAGAGAGAGAGTGTAACGGGACGCACAGCAATGAAACGACAAGGGCCAAGGACAAGGGCCAAGTGGCAGGAGCCCAGCAAGGCACTGCAGGAGGGCAAAGTATAAAGATGCTAGAAATGCTAGAAAGGCCTCTAGTCTAGCCAATGGCTAAGTAAAGCTATGTAAAGTGAACATGTAAAACAGTCTGCCCTGTGCCATACTGTGTACAGGAGAGATGGTGACCAGCAGCTCGAGACCTGATACAGCAGCTGACGACTGGTACAAGAACCTGCTGACTCAAGCAGATGCGCACATCTTGGAGCACTCAGGGAAGATGGTTCTCTTGTTCGAGATTCTCAGGATGGCTGAGGCGCTGGACGACAAAGTGTATGTCTTTTCAGTGGACATTTCAAATTGCTGAGATAAATGATGTGATAAATTACATGACATTTCCAATCTTCTCTATACTTGAATGATCGTTTTCTTCATTTTGCATTCTTAGGCTGGTGTTCAGTCAATCCTTGCTAGCATTAGACTTGATTGAAGATTTTCTGGAAACTGCTCACCATGCCGCAATGAGTGGAAAATCATCCCCATTTGAAGGTAGTATTTTTTATACTTTTATACTGCAATTCATCTGCACAACGTATTAGTTGAGGGTGTTAAAATGTGTCACTGTCCTTCTGCTTCAAACTCCTGCCTTTGTAGGTACTGGCAGCTGGATTAGAAACAGCGATTACTATCGTCTTGACGGGACAACAACTGCTACCTCTAGGAAGAAATGGACTGAACTGTTCAATGATGCGACTAATGTTCGGTACGTAATATCCAACTTCAACACATGTCTACCTACATAAAGTATTGATTGATTGATTGATTGATTGATTTAAATATTTATTAACAGTTTGCAGAATTACAGTACATTTCAAGCACAAACTCAATACAAAGACTGTTAACTGTGAGTGGACGACCCAATTAAGCATTACACTTGTTTACAACTGGGTCCACATTGTCCAATTCATCAAAACATTTAGAGACATACAAATAGACACTTCTATATAGTCAAAGAACAGAACAGGAATTCATCATATAGGAAGCAAAAAGGGAAAAGATACATATACAGTGGTGGGGGGGATTCAGATTTTACAGGGGCCAGTTTCGAATTGCAGCCATCCGTAGGTGCCCTTTGAGAGCGGTTTTGAAGGAGTCAAGGGATTCGCATGTCTTAATGACTGTTGGTAGGGCGTTCCACATTTTGGTGGCATAGGAGCGAAAATAATTTAGTCCCTTGTTTGTGCCGAATCTGGGTTGTACATGGTTTGTTGCGCTCCCTCTGGTGTTGTGGGTGTGGACTTCGTTTACATTAAGGAAGTATTTTGACAGGTACATGGGTATCTTGGTGGTGTATCGAATCTTGTGGACCAGACCCATTGCAAGATGCTGTACTCTGTCGTCGACCCTAAGCCATCCCAGCCTGTCAAAGTGGGCAGGGGTGAGGTGGGTTCGGGGGGTGAGGCCTAGTAGGAGCCTGACCAGTTTGTTTTGGGAGGTCTGGAGCCTTGTTTTAAGGGCCTTTGAGGTGCTGTGGTACCAAGAGGTGGATGCATAGTCAAAGAAACCTTGTACGAGGGCTCCTGTTAAGGTCTTCAAGGTGTTTTTGTTGACCAGTGAGGAGATCCTGTAAAGGAATCTTGTTCTTTGATTTACTTTTTTTGATTACGTTGGTGGCCATTTTATCACCGGAAAGATTGGCCTCCAGGATGGAACCTAGGTAGGTAGGTAAGTACACTATAGTATAACTCTTTACCAACAAGAAGTATTTAATGTTTGATGATGGCGTTCTGTTAGACATTTCCTATACATTTTGTGTGGAGTTAAAGGAGAATTCCAGACTAGAGTTTTTGTGATTTTATTATTAACAACCACTGGTGAGGGCGAAGAAAACACAAACAAAAATCGCTTGACTCGACACCGGGCACTGCACCTCCTCTGGGGGTGAGGAAAGCGGTTGTCGGTGGTGCGAACGGTTCCCGAGTTACGTGGATTACACACGGGGAGCTGTACAGACAGAGACTTGGTGCATTTATAGATAGATTACAATAAAGAGATCAGCATGATCACATCCCTAGCCTACGCTACGCTGTATATTCTGTATATCTTGGGTTGCCACCCTGTGCTCCGTGAATGCATCGTCTGCAGTGCTCGTCACGAAGCCATTCTAAACACGGCACTCAGTGACAACGCAAAGCAAAACTTGTACTCCCCCTCACCCCTACCTTTTTCATTTTCGGGAACATTTCTCGCACCACCAGAGGAGGTCCTTTTTTTTTTCTCTTTTTTTTTATTTTTTATTGCGGCTTACGCCTTTTATTGATTTTTTAAGGGACAGATAGTAGGCTGACAGGAAACGGGAGAGAGATGGGGGGATGACATGCGGTAAAGGCCGTGTCGGGTTCGGGAGTCGAACCCGCGGCACACCGCGACTGGATCACCAGTCCGGTGCCCAGACCGTTACGCTACGGCCTGGGCCGAGGAGGTCCTTTGTACCAGGTTGAGAATCACTGATTTAGCCCCGCGTGCATGGTCGGAGCTGCACTGTGCTCTGGATGTTATGTAATTCTTCTCTTGTATGACTCATTATTGGATATGATAACAACCGAAACCGGAATACTCTTTTAAGCACATACAACCATTCAATGCATTCAATTTAAAGGGTAGGCATAATAAGCTTTGGCTTCAGCCTACACCTTTTCGGTGCTAAACTTGACCGTATAATAGAATCTGTCTTTAAAAATGTAAAAAATGTAAGTAGTAAGTACCGAAATAAACTATTCATTCCAATGCTATAAAGGTGCTGAATAGAAAAACACTAAAACAGACAATTTGGTGTTGTGGTGGCACTAAATTAATTGCTATGGGAACATTTTCTAGTGTGCAGACTTCCCCCCTTCTGTTACTAAGCTTCTCCCCTTTGCCTTGATCTTTTCCCATAGTGGTCGGCTGTTTCTGATCTCAACAAGAGCCGGGTCACTGGGCATCAACCTCGTAGCAGCCAACAGAGTCATTATCTTTGACGCCTCGTGGAATCCCTCTTACGACACGCAGAGTATCTTCAGGGTGTATCGCTTCGGTCAGCAGAAGAACGTGTTTATTTATCGCTTCTTGGCTCAGGTATTTATTATAAACTCTTCATTATGCATTATCATTGATCTATCAATTTCGTGCTTTGAGATTTATAAAGTAAAGTGGTGTGAATTTGGGGGGTTGTTGTGTGATTATTAGAGTTTTATCCTATAGTTTTATTAGAGCTTTATCCTATAGTTTTATTAGAGATTTATCCTAGAGTTTTATCCTAGAGTTTTATTAGTTTTATTATTGTTTTATTAGTTTGATCCTAGAGTTTTATTAGTTTTATTAGCGTTTTATCCTATAGTTTTATCAGAGTTTTATCCTATAGTTTTATTAGTTTTATCCTATAGTTTTATTAGAGTTTTATCCTATAGTTTTATTAGAGTTTTATCCTAGAGTTTTATTAGAGTTTTATCCTATAGTTTTATCCTATAGTTTTATTAGAGTTTTATCCTATAGTTTTATTAGTTCTATCCTATAGTTTTATTAGTGTTTTATTAGAGTTTTATCCTATAGTTTTATACTCTCATGTCCCAGAGAAGATGCCTGTATTTAGGCCAGGTGCTGGACATCAGTACATCAAGGCGAGAATCAAGAAGAGGATAAAAACATCTGCACACTGTTTTATAGCTCCAAAGAACGTACTCTTATTAATGGTGTTAACGTTTCAACCATTAGGTCAGGCAAAATATCATCATTTGCCTGATGAAGACCTGACGGTAGGAACATTATTATTATTATTTTTTTAGGGCACAATGGAGGAGAAGATCTATGACCGTCAGGTGGCCAAGCAGTCTCTGGCATTCCGTGTGGTGGACCAACAACAGATAGAGAGGCACTTCACCCAAGTTGAACTGAATGAACTCTACATGTTTCACCCAGACCTGCTGGATGACCCCAACTCTACGAAGAGCAAGCGGACCACACCTGTGTTGCCCAAGGTAATTAAAGGATTTCATTTTTGATTTCTTAGTTTGGATCCATTTGGTTCCATTTGTACACTCAGAGTTACAGACCTGTGAGGGTGCATTTGGAACCACGTCGAGGAACCTTGACGTGGATGCCATTTTGAGACTATTTAGTTTGTTGTTTTCTCTCGCTTGAAGCCAGTACATAAGCAGCATAATATTGGGTTGTGCAGGTGATATTTAGATTAAAAAGGAATTGATCTCACCAGATTTAACAACAAAAATACAATAGAAATGGGGAAAGTAATCAGAAAAATTAAAAGAAAACCTAAATTATTTTGCAACATAATTTGGCAACATAATACATGGGGTTATTCAGAGTTCACTGTTCACTGTTTTCTGTCCATCTGTCTCAGGACTTGGTACTGGCAGAGCTTCTGCAAAGTTTGAAGGAACACATCGTGTCCTACCATGAGCACGAGTCGCTGCTTGACCATAAAGCAGAGGAGGAGCTGAGCGAGGCTGACCGCAAAGCTGCCTGGGCCGAGTATGAAGCCGAGGTAAACGACACATACACTGACACACAGGGAACAGTTCTCTATACCAGGGGTTCCCAACCTTTTTTGGACCAGGTACCCCTTTTGCGGTAGATATTTTTCCAGGTACCCCCTCATCCTCGCAACACAGATAACAATATATTTACAACCACAAGCAGTGTTTCCTGCAGGAAAAAGCTTTGGCATGGTGCTGGGCGCAGGCCGCAGGGGGGCCTTCTTGCGTCGAACATTTTGATTAATTAATTAATTTGATTCAATAATTAATGAATAAGATTAATAAATTAAGATTGATTTGTATTATTGCTCTTGTATTGCTATTGGAGACACTGGGGGGGCACTGGGGAGGCACTGGGGAGACACTGGGGAGACACTCGGGAGGCACTCAGGGAGGCACTGGGGAGGCACTCGGGGGGGACACTGGGGAGGCACTCAGGGGGACACTGGGGAGGCACTGAGTGGACACTGGGGAGGCACTGGGAAGGCACTGAGGGGACACTGGGGAGGCACTGGGAAGGCACTGAGGGGACACTGGGGAGGCACTGGGAAGGCACTGGGGAGACACTGGGGAGCATGGGGAGGCACTCAGGGGGACACTGGGTAGGCACTGGGGAGGCACTCGGCTGGTCACTGGGGAGGCACTCAGGGGGACACTGGGGAGGCACTGGGAAGGCACTGGGGAGACACTGGGGAGACACTGGGGAGACACTGGGGAGCATGGGGAGGCACTCAGGGGGACACTGGGGAGCATGGGGAGGCACTCAGGGGGACACTGGGGAGCATGGGGAGGCACTCAGGGGGACACTGGGGAGGCACTGAGGGGACACTGGGGAGACACTGGGGAGGCACTGGGGAGACACTGGGGAGGCACTGGGGAGGCACTGGGGAGACACTGGGGAGACACTGGGGAGGCACTCAGGGGGACACTGGGGAGGCACTGGGGGGACACTGGGGAGGCACTCAGGGGGACACTGGGGAGGCACTGGGGAAGCACTGAGGGGACACTGCAGGAGGCACTGGGGAGGCACTGGGGAGAAACTGCAGCCACTGGGGAGACATTGGGGAGCCACTGGGCAGACACTGGGGAGGCACTGGGCAGACACTGCAGGGAAGACACTGGGGTGGCACTTGGGGAGGCACTGGGGAGGTACTGGACATTTCATATCACACACACATATTTTTTTTTTTGAGGGGGCTTGGGTACCCCCTGGCTATGCGTCGCGTACCCCTAGGGGTCCGCGGACCCCACGTTGGGAACCGCTGCTCTATACCACACCTTTTTTGTGTCAAGGACCCCCTAAATTGACACTTATCAACCCGCAGAGCCCCATTAGAAAATATATGCCAGGGACCCCCATAAGAGAAGACTTGACGGGTCTAGCAGTGATTCTCAACCTGTATAATTTCAAGGACCCCCCCCCCCCCAGTTTGACATGCATTAGGCTACGGACTGCCATTTAATGACATTTCAACAAAATAATAATTAGACTTAATGCCATGAACATTTTCACTTCACATCCAATCACAATTTGTTAGCTTGTAGATCTGCTATTGTATTATATATTTTTTCGAAAAAGAACGTAAATGTCGCTTATAATGACATGTCCAAAGTAGGGGCACCAAAGGGAAAGTGGTAATAATAGACCCAATTGTATACCTTTTTATTTTTGTTTAAACACGCTTACCTCTTGTATAACAAAGGGTCGTGCCGCCGTCGCAAAGCAGCCACCAAGCATCCCTGGGCCTTCAAACATCCCTGGGCCTTCAGGGCAGCGCTTTCAGCCCATCCACACCGCCCTGAACAAGAGGAGCAATCAGCAGCTAACGGTACGTACACATCCAGCTGCTTTTCTAGCTACTGCCCAGTGTTATTTTCGTCGACTAATACTATGACGAAAGTTGTTCGTCGGCTACCTTTTTTCACTGACAAAGACTACTGGTACATAAAAACGACTAAATATACTGACAATTTTGTCAACAAATAAAAACTAGACTAAATTTTAGCAAGGGACCCAGTAGAGAAGAGATCCAGTATAAGTCATTTTACACTTGGTTGCATGCTGAAAATAGCAGATCTACAAGCTCACAACGCGTCACGCTGTGACGCGTTGTGAGCTTGTAGAGCTTCAGCAAGTGTAAAAACAGTCATTAACCCTTGGCCTACAATTCACGGAAAAAACGGAATTAATCGAAAAATCTAAACCTCCCGTTAACGGAAAAAACGGAATGACAATCAATATCAGTTATCGCGGGGTCAAAAGAGCAAAAATTTATATTTTTTCGCTAATATCACTAATGTTGGATGTAATTTACCAAAAAACGGCCGAAATCCGCGTGATCGTGCGCTATCGTGCATGCGCGCCGTCTCTATGTGCGTCGCTGTAAAAAATGTGATATTTTGCGATCTTTTGGGGTTGATTTGAGGTAAATTTGACTTAGTTATGAAAAATATAGCATTAGCTTAGCAATCCGGACCAGCCAAGCTATTGACTAGGGTCAAAATACTACAGGTTGTTGTTGATCGTTGAACCGGAAGTGACTTAGGAAGATCTGTCTATTTTAGCCAAAATCAGCATAATTATGCTTTCCCGCCATCTGGTGGCGAATCGAGAGAATACATTTGCAATGAATGAAAAAAGAAAATCATCTCTTCAATCCACCAGATCTTTCTTGTATGTTAAAACGATGAATTAAAAATATGCCAATTTGTTACCCAAACCAAAAAATTGGGACTGGTAGTCTAAGGGTTAAGATCATCAAGGCCCGCCAAAATTAATTTTAGTCTAACACCAAGATATTCCAGGTGTCTAAAATGTGACTGAAACTAAATTAAAACTATTGAAGAGACTATGACTAAAACTAAAATCAAAATTTGCTGCCAAAAACAACACTGCTACTGCCTTGCCAATGTGTCACGTTGGTTTAATGACATACTGTTATATTACATTTGTCTTTGCAGAGCATGGTGAATGAGTGTCGACAAAATGTCAGCAAGGCCATTACGTCACTGAAATCGATTAAGGTCCTAACCCTAGAAGACTGCATTGTGCAATTGGTGAGTAAGAGAGTGTCTGTGTCTGTCTGTGTGTCTCTGTGTCTGTGTCTTTGTCTGTTTCTGTGTGTCTCTGTGTGTGTCTGTCTGTCTGGTTGATTATTTCTCCCCTTCAAGCTCGATTTTACTGTAACACACACACACCCATATATATATATTAGAATGGCTGTCATGTCATAATTACACACACACACACACACACACACACACACACACACACACACACACACACACACACACACACACACACACACACACACACACACACACACACACACACAGACATATTAGAATAGCTGTCATGTCATAATTATAAATGATGAATTGTACTTTACAGTGGGCTGCTGATCCCAATCTGGATGATAAGCAAGTCAGGGCCAAGGCCATGACTTGGAAATTTTCCAATGACATGGAAGTGGCACGCAGACAAGCTCTATACAGGGACGCCTGTGGAAAACAGCAATCTGTAAGTAAACCAGTAAGACGCCTGAGGGCGATAAGCGTATTAGAAGGACAATATCAGTCACCAGAAAAAAGGACGGGTGTTTTCGATGAATCTATCATGGTCATTGGTTAAAATGAAGTTTGAAGTTACAATGGGTTTGTATATGAAGGGGGCGGGGCAGATAAAACTAATATCAAATATCGAAATACTGAATCAAGCAACTTAAAGTTTTTGAGATTACCTCCAGACCAACACACAGACCCTCTTCTAGATGACTAGCCTCCTTCAGAGGCTATACTTTACCTGTATGCTGTGTACATGTGCCATTTTTTGAGTGGTGCAACCACTCCTACAACCAGCAATGTCTGTGTACACCTATGTACCCATGTGTGTGTCATGTACCCATGTGGTCATGAGCACCAACATGACCATGACTAGGGGGCGCCAGAAACAGAGAGGGATACGGGGGAGAGCTGCACCACTCAGTTCACACGGGTGTGATTTTTAATGCCTCTTGACTTTTCCCTCCATAGCTCACGCAGAACATCCGGACCATATTGGACAGAAGAAGCCAAGAAGAGAAGAAGGCTGTGATTCAGATTGTGACTGTGACTGTGTGACTGAACCTAAATGTGACACTTTTTGTAAGGCCTTCAGTGTTTTCTGCTAGAGGCTGGCCCAGAATAAGAATAAATATTAAATAAAGTAAATGAAGCACTTTGCTGTATTTTTCTAAATACCGGTATGTGTCTTTTTTTCTCCACTATGTTAAAAAGTGATAGGACAGCAACCTTTTTTCTTTTTTTAATATGGGTAAAGCCAGCTTTACTGCACTGTTTAAATTAAGCTGATATTAATTAAGACCGTTTCTTTTTACACTTCTAAAGTAACATAGCACTGCTGTCAGGTGGAAACCTTTTATGTCCAAAACCGTTTTTTATTATTTTACAAATGAGATTTCTGTCCAAAAACAACGATGGTAACAAGTAATCAATTCCATGCTGCTGTCCAAACTTGTACTTTTGGAGTTGGCAGCAGATTCTTGGACTGTTCTGTCAAGATGTTATGTTGTTAATTAAACTTGTTGTTTTTTGTATGCTCTAATAAAGGTGTGAACATTCTTGTATCTGTTTCTGTCTAAAGCAAGATCAAGGTTCTGACAGGTTGCTTGAATCTATTCTCTATCGGTGGCATCAGCCGAGCTATGGCTTTTCTTTTAAGCATTCTTAAACTGTGAATCTTTGATCTTAACTAGGCTATGAGTAGCTTTAACTGGGTTTTGGTGTGCATGTTCCTCCTATATAATGTGTGACCATTGCACAACTCAATACAAACTGTGAGTGGACGACCAATAAAGCACTAGACTTGTTTACCTTGTTCAATTCATCATAACAATTTACAATTTAGGCATTTAGCAGACGCTCTTATTCCAGAGCGACTTACATTAAGCAAGAACAAAATACGCATGGGAATAGATCACATAAAAACATTTATCAAGTAACATGCGTAAGCTAAGAAAGTAACAGTAGAATATCTATATAATTAAGCTATACATATAAACTATACTACTATGCTATACATATGTACTATGACGTGCTATGACTACATACAATGCAATGCACCACTAGTCCGTGAATATTAATGAATGTGACAACATAACATTTAGAGACATACAAATATACACTTCGAGAGAGAGAGAGAGAGCAGGTGAAACTACATGTTTAAACTAAAGTCGTTTGTCATGGACAGACTGGGAAACTGGAGGGGAGAGAACAGATGGTGGAGGTGAACGGAACACTGTCCCCGCCCCCTCCCAGTGAGCTGTGGCGTCCCACAAGGAAGCATACTAGGGCCTTTACTGTTCCTAATATATGTTAACGACATGAGATCAGCTTGTGACTGCAACTTGTTCCTGTTCGCAGACGACTCTGCACTGCTGGTCTCGGACAGGAACAAACTGCAGGTTGAAAAGACCCTCAGCTCTGAACTCGGTAGAATCTGCACCTGGCTCGCTGATAACAAACTATCCTTACACCTGGGAAAAACTGAATCCATTCTCTTCGGATCAAATAGTAATCTCAGCAAGGCAGATGGCTTCCTGGTTAGGGTTGGTGACAATATTATCACACGAAAAGATGAAATTACCTACCTAGGTTCCATCCTGGAGGCCAATCTTTCTGGTGATAAAATGGCCACCAACGTAATCAAAAAAGTCAATCAAAGAACAAGATTCCTTTACAGGATCTCCTCACTGGTCAACAAAAACACCTTGAAAACCTTAACAGGAGCCCTCGTACAAGGTTTCTTTGACTATGCATCCACCTCTTGGTACCACACCTCAAAGGCCCACAAACTGGTCAGGCTCCTACTTGGCCTCACCCCCCGAACCCACCTCACCCCTGCCCACTTTGACAGGCTGGGATGGCTTAGGGTCGACGACAGAGTACAGCATCTTGCAATGGGTCTGGTCCACAAGATTCGATACACCACTAAGATACCATGTACCTGTCTAAATACTTCCTTAATGTAAACGAAGTCTACACCCACAACACCAGAGGGAGTGCAACAAACCATGTACAACCCAGATTCGGCACAAACAAGGGACTAAATTATTTTCGCTCCTATGCCACCAAAATGTGGAACGCCCTACCAACAGTCATTAAGACATGTGAATCCCTTGACTCCTTCAAAACCGCTCTCAAAGGGCACCTACGGATGGCTGCAATTCGAAACTGGCCTCTGTAAAATCCGAATCCCCCCCACCCCCCCTTTCCCCTCACTGTATATGTATCTTTTCCCTTTTTGCTTCCTATATGATGGGTTCTGTTCTTTAACTACATAGAAGTGTCTATTTGTATGTCTCTAAATGTTTTGATGAATTGAACAATGTGGACCCTGTTGTAAACAAGTGTAATGCTTAATTGGGTCGTCCACTCAGTTAACAGTCTTTGTATTGAGTTTGTGCTTGAAATGTACTGTAATTCTACAAACTGAAATAAATATTTCAATCAATAAAAAAAAACTGACGTGTTGCTGCCATCTAGTGTTCACCAGCAGACACTGCATGTGTCTGAATATTATTATGGATGCAGCAGTTCTTGACAAACCTTTTCATATTATATAATTTGTGGGTCTTTGTCAAGGACCCACAAATTATATAATGTATACAATGTCTGTCTGTCTGTCTGTCTGTCTGTCTGTCTGTCTGTCTGTCTGTCTGTCTGTCTGTCTGTCTGTCTGTCTGTCTGTCTGTCTGTCTGTGCGTGCGTGCGTGTGGCTTGTACACACAAAGTGTATTGTACAAACAAGATTTTTAATGGATCACGTGATTCATTCACTCTGACGGACGACACTATTGGACGGTCTAGATCCGGATACAGTAGGCGGGGCTTATGATTTAAAATGTAGCCGCACGCGGTCCATAGCAGTGTGTTTGTGGCGTAGCTGGAAGGTAACATTTGTTTGAGAACCGCATGGTTTTTAGCCAACATTAACTCTGTGTTATTGTTTAAACATTAGTGTTGTTAGGACTGTTGATTGTTTATTGTGACTCTAAAAGGACAACAATATGAGGAATGTGTTTGTACTTTTTGAGACACAAACAAATAAACTTAAACAGGTGGAAAGTAAATAATTACATCGACTGAAGTACTGTGGACAATATATTTTACTTTTATATTCTATTATTTGGACACCTTACTAGTTATTTTGTAGATTCGGATTATTAAAAAATGTATATCCTTTTACATTGCAATTTACCACTGGGCTACAACCACATTTTGGCCATTTGGAAGTAGCTGATCTACAATCTCACAATGCATTGTGAGATTGTAGCTCTATTTTCAGATTTTATTTTCTTTCAAACATTTGAAATGGGACATTCTGCGAAATGAGTACTTTTGGTCATTTTTTAAGTACATTTTGATGCCATACTCTTTTACTTTAGTACATAATGGTAACACAAGTTGTAACTGTGGCTCAGACACATTCATAAGATGAAACTAAATGTCTCTCTGCTGGATGGAAAACTCAAATGTACAAACTTCTCAGAATTCAAAAGTAGCAGATGTACAAGCTCATTTCTACCATACAGAGCAACCTGATTTCAACTTTAAAGGGCCACTTCACCCCTTTTGCAACCAGATCTTTTTTTTTTTATGATTTTTGAGAAACACTTTCCTGGGGTTTTTATGTATTTTTAGTATTTCAAAGTGTCCATGGACTCCATGATGGCATGGACACTGGGCTCAATTCCTTCCTGAACTACAATTCCCACAATGCTTTGGTCCACTGCTCCTCCTTGTGGATAGGGGGAGGGCTGTCTTACTGAGACAACATGTAGTCCAGGAAGGAAGTGAGCCCAGTGTCCATGACATCATGGAGTCTATGGACTCATTTGAAATACTGATGCATAAAACCCCCAGGAAAGTAGAATTTAGTAGTAGAATTTAGTAGAATTTCCTATAGATTTATTTTCTACAATGTATAAAATCTGGATAAAGAGTAATGTTGGTGTATGTTTGTGTCTTACAGGTTGATCATGTGACCTCGGTGTCATGCGGTGACCTTGGATGCAGTCATCAGGAGATAGCTGGTATTGGTAATGGTGTCTACTCGGCTGGGCTGAAACGTATAACGGTGTCAACGAACGCTCTTCCTGAGATTACGAGGCGTACAACCTACGTGGCTCTATTAATACCGGCCATCTTCAACCGAGTGACGGAAGCCCCCCCACGGTACGTACCTGGATTACATGTGGCTGTAGTAGAAACTAGGGCTGTGTCACCATTACAACATGTTAAGTTGACCATATACAAAGGTTTGCGATTAACAATTGTAATCGTGTTTGCTGTTGTCTGTTGAACATGAATACAAAGTTTTAATTTCTTTTTAGCTTTTAGGCTTCATAAAAGAAATGTTGCACAAGGCAGATTATAGCCCTAGAATGTCTGTTATTGCAGTATTTCACATACCAGAGCCATAGATAACTGCCGTAGACCAAAACACTTTCCTAGTGATTTTATGTGGGCAATATGAGTTTTTGGTATTTTAAGGTGTCATGGAAAGTGGAAAAAACATATTGTACACATAACCCCAGGAAAGTGTGTAATAATGGTGACACAGCCCTGTCAGTGACTGTTATGACTTCCATAATGTCATCCTGTAGGCCGACAACTAATTATTTTCTTTCCCCTGCCATTTCAGAAAGTGAAGCTGACTGGAGGTGTGAACTCTATGCTGTTGCCACTGCTGGGTGAACTCTATGCTGTTGCCACTGCTGGGTGAACTATATGCCACTGCTGGGTGCTGTTAGTGAAGGTTAGTTAACCGTCTGATTCCTGCTGCTTGTTTAAGTGGGCTACATGCTACCATACCGTAGGACACCGTGCCATGTATAGTTTCACTTAATTTGTGTGTATAATGCCAATCCACATCACCGTTATGTGATGTTTGTGGATGTGATTTATTTATCGTTTAACATAATTTACGGGTAAAGTCTGTCCACATCACATATGTATGTTCTCTTGTGTCTCCTTTCTATTCTCTATTCTTTGGATTTAATAAAGTTATTTATTTTTTGTTGTCATAGTTTTTAATCGCATTTTGCTTTATTATGTCTTTCTTCTTGCCTATCTATTGCCCTAGTTCTTCACTAGTGTTTTATGTGTGTACAAATGATGTGGAGGTATGTGATTTATGTCTTGTGTCATTATGGTAGCATGTAGCCCCTTAACACTGTGTTTACAGCTTACTATGCTGTAGGTCTGTGCAAACTAACAAGAGGAAGCAAATGATGGCCGCTGTGTCATTTGCTTCCTTGGTTAGGTGTGTGTTGAGTTTACTGGCTGATATTGAAGGTAAGTGAGCAGTTTATTAACCTTGGCTGTCGGGCAGAAACCTTGTATCTCCATAGTTCAACCTTCTTTTGTGAATTAATTTCCTTACTTGGTCATGCTACAGTGTCACACACAAGTAGCAAATGTCCAATCTCACGACGCAAAGATAATCGATTATTGAATATTTGGATTTTTCTGTTTTTTTTTTTTATATCGAACCAGTGAAGTATCCAAGAGCTTGTGACTAAAAAATAACATTGGAACACAGATTATTATCTTAATAATATTTGATCAGTTTATTTTCTTTGTCCAGAAAAGTAATTGTTTTGGACGTACAAGGTTTCTACCCAACCTTCATCTTTTCTCTCTTCTATTCTTTGCTTTAATAAAGTTATTTGTTTTTGTGGTCTCAGAGTTATTAATCGCATTTTGCTTTGTTTTTAGTTATTTCTTTCTTATCTATGACACTAGTTCTTCACTAGTGTATGTGTGATTCGGGTAGTGTCTCGTGTACAGTTTCTCATTTGGAGCTGTTTCATGTAAGCGTCGTCCCGTCAGTTCACATCAGATATGAACACAGGCCCGTTATGTGATGTGCATTTATGGGAGTTTTTAAAGGTGATATTTCACAGCAATTGCGGATAGCTCGTCAGTCACGTCTGTCGGCATTGTTCACGCCATACAAATTGTGTTTATTGCTGTTGTATGTTGTGTACTAATGTTCATAGTATTGCTGACAAATACTGGGGCGCAAAGAATGCTGCTACCTCGTATAATTTATGTCAATCGTCCACAAATGGCATAAATTGTACAGTCTTGCCCCATGTTTCCTACATGGGACAACTAGATAGAAAAAAATCTATAGGCCAACTGCTTGGGCAGAGACCAAGAAAATCTATTTTGTTCATGTTCATAAAGCACTCCAAGTGCTTAAAGTGAAAAGTGCAGCAGCAAACATCTAGGTCATAAGACCATTGTTGGTGCTATATTATCATATCTAATTTGTGAGTAAAGCTTCATTATGTAAGCCCACATCACATATGAATACAGGCCCGGTATGTGATGTGTGTTTATGGCTCGTCTCATTTCACATTTGTGAGTAAGGCTTCATCATGTCATCCCAACATCACATAATGAGCATAGGGTTAGGTTAGGGCTAGGTATGTGATGTTGGTTGATGTGATGTATGTCTTTTATGATGTGCGAGTGAAGCTTCATCGTGTCAGTTAACATCACATTATGTGGTGTGTATTGATGTGATTTATTTATGCTGCCATTTGCAGCTAAAACGTCGTCATCCATGCCGGTCAGTAGGCGAGGCATTGACGATGGCCCTATGACCCAAACGTTTTCTGCTGCACTTTTCACTTTTACCACTTTGCAGCACTTTATGAGCATGACAAAATATTTTCTTAGTTTATGTCTGAGGAGTTTTCCTTAAGGTATTTGTGGAGTGAGTCTTCCGGTTTTCAATTGTTTAAAGACATAATCATGGCTATCATTTATAGTCATGATTCAAATTGAGTGTGTAGGCTATCCTTTTAATTCTCTTGCCGCAGGAGGTCGGCAAGAGTAAGTTTAAAACATATTTTGCAGAATTTAAACTAATGACTGATTTTGGACCTGTAAATTATAAAACAAAAACTAAGGCACTGGTGTGGTACTCCTGGTTTACCAGAACGGGGTTCAACTCCCTGCGGTGCCCTCAATTTGTTTTTACATGGTTCATTTTCTGCTCATTGTGTTGCCTTTTCATAGATGATAACCCCCAGGTTCTTTACTGTGTTTGTACTCCCTACAGTTCCAATCCAATTTTGCACATTTAAAACTAAAAAATTGACCAAAGTGCTGTACAATTGGGCAAGGCAAAACACAATACAGTAGAAAACATACAATAAAATCAAGCAATCAGGAGTACACATTAAAAACGGGTAGTGTTGGAGCCAGCCTGACATGGCTAGGAAGCTGGTTCCACAGTTTCGGAGCAATTACTCAGAAGGCTCGGTGCCCTCTTCTCTCACACCTTGCCTTGGGACTAGATGACAAGGAGCATTTGATTGTCTGACCTCAGTGACCTAGATGGAACATAGGGTTTTAGGAGATCGGAAACATAAACTGGCGCTGATCCATTTAAAGATTTAAAAACAAACAAAATCTTAATGGATTCTAAAACTTACTGGGAGCCAGTGGAGTGCAGCTAAAACGGGAGTGATGTGTTCATATTTCCGGGTTCCTGTTAAAAGTCGTGCGGCAGCATTTTGAACAAGTTGAAGGCGGGAGAGGGAGGCTTGAGTGATGCCGGCGTAGAGGGCATTGCAATAGTCAAGGCGAGTTGTAATAAAAGCATGTATCACTCGCTCTAGGACGGTCCTTAAAAGATAAAACTGATTTGTGATAAAAGCCTCAAATGATAAAAACTAGATCTAACCACAGCATTTATTTGTGTATCAAGTTTAAAAGCATTATCCATTTTTAACTCCTTAATTGTAGACCATGGGAACCACAAAGGGTTGAAGTGGGCCCAGGTCTAAGGGAGGAGCGTTGATGACACTTGGTCCGAACATTATTACCTCAGTTTTACTTTCATTTATATTTAAATGTAGGGCCATCCAGGCTTTAATATCTTTTAAACAATCAAGGAGAGGGGATAGGGGGCTGTTGCTATTTCTTTTTAGGGGCAGTTGGGTTAAGTCTATTTAAGGACCAAGCCCGAAGGGACTCTTGGTCCCTTATTTTTCTTTTCTCTTTCCACCAAAAATGTCAGTTCTGGCTGAACTGTGCTGTCGGGTTTTCGTGAAACTTGGCAATATGGTAGCCCTCTACACAACCATTGGCCAATGGGTGGCGCTCTAGCACTCAACTGAAAATTCAAACTTTAAACGGGCATAGCTCATGAACCGCTTGACCGTGAGCAATAAAACGTTGATACCCATGTGTAGGGATGGAGCTCGATACCCCAAAAAATCCGATAAGCTTATTGAGTACCAGTTATCAATAAGCTTTGGGCTTATCGAGCTTGTTGAGCATAGCAGTATAATGGCCCGGTCATGTTTAAATAATCAAGTCAAGAGGCCATCAATAAATGCCAACCAGCACTATCTGGGTAAACACTTAAGCTTTTAAAGTGGGGGAACATATATTAACCTGTTAACAGTTTCTTTAATATTTTATTGGTAAAAAGGTCAATTGCCTTCCGTCTGCCCTAGTATAAGATAATGGTTCTCTTCAGAGTTTATTGTCTCCTGTCTTTCCACAAAATAATATAAATTGCTCGATAAGAAGCCTGATCGTTATGAATAAAAAATAATGAGCTCCATCCCTACCCATGTGTCGCCTCTTGCCTCACTTTCGTATTCTGACTTTTGTATCTGAAATGTATCTCTCTCCTCCCGGAATCTTTGCTCAAAATGCCTAAACATTTCTATACGAAAATTAAGTCTAAAAAAATGACTTGGTTTAGTATATTTACTACAAACTGTAGTCATGTCCGAACCTGGAAGGACCACAGACAAGGGTTTTACATGTATAACAATCTTTATTAAAGTAAATACTCAGTGGGTTATAGAAAGCAAAGCACTTAAACACAATTAAACTCCCTTCACATAAAACCTCTCTATAAAATACTAGCCTCTATTACGTCTACACAATATACAACAGTGTTTGGTTGTGCAATTAACTCGCAATTAATGGTTTCGGACTGCATGGCGTTTTTCATGATTTTGCAGGATTTGAGAACAAGATGAAAATAATGGACCTGTAAATTACAACAAAACAAGCTAAGGCACTAGTGTGGTACTCCTGGTTTACCAGAACGGGGTTCAAGTCCCTGCAGTGCTCTGCTCAATTTGTTGTATTTACATGGTTTATTTAAAACTTCTGCTCATTGTGTTGCCTTTTCATAGATGATAACCCCAAGGTTCTCTACTGTGTTTGTACTCCCTACAGTTTGGTTCACAAGTCTATTTATTCCATATGATTTCTGTTCACTAGACCCAGAACAAAATGAGAACCTCTTATTTTAGTTTGAGAAAGTTTTCACACGTATATTTCTTCTGTAAACATTGGTGATGAAGTGATGTTTTATGAGCAACTGGGAATTTCACCCTTTTTTCAAATCCTCCGAAATCGCAAAAAAACGACATACTATAGTATGCCTTCCAAAACCATGGACTCACTTTCCCGCGAGTTTATATTTTTTCTTTTCAAATCCTCAAAAATGATGAAAAACGGCGTGCTTGCCTATAGTATGCCATACGATATGGGAAAGTGCTTTTTTGACGTGCTAATTTCTGCCATTGAGCCCAATTGTAAGATTCTCAAATTTGAAAGCACTATATTTCTAAACCTATGAAACATTTCAAAGATTCCTTTTCAGGCAAACATGTCCACCGTAAGATAGGCTAAGTATGTTAGAATGGGGTTGCTATGTGTAAGTATGTAGGACTAGTAGCATGCCAAAGTTTGTGCTATTGCCATAGAGAATACATTGGTCGTTTAAGTTAAATAACTCAGAAACTACAAAACATTTCAAAGTAAAAAGTTCCAGCATGTGTCTCCACAGTAAGTTGAATAATAAAAAGTGTGAATGGAGTTTCTAGGTGAAAGTGCTTTTTTGACGTGCCAATTTCTGCCATTGAGCCCCATTGTAAGATTCTCAAATTTGAAAGCACTATATTTCTAAACCTATGAAACATTTCAAAGATTCCTTTTCAGGTAAGTATGTATAGGACTAGTAGCATGCCAAAGTTTGTGCTATTGCCATAGAGAATACATTGGGCGTTTAAGTTAAATAACTCAGAAACTACATTTCAAAGTAAAAAAGTTCCAGCATGTGTCTCCACATTAAGCTGAATAATAAAAAGTGTGAATGGAGTTTCTAGGTGAAAGTGATTTTTGACGTAGAAATGTCTGCCATTGAGCCCCATTGTAAATTTGAAAGCACTATATTTCTAAAACTATGAAACATTTCAAATATTCGGTTTCAGGCAAACATGTCCACCGTAAGATTAACCTGGCTATAATGGGGTTGCTAGGTGTAAGTATGTAGGACTAGTAGCATGCCAAAGTTTGTGTCTCATCCTCCGCAACACCCATTCTCATACACCGCTATACTTTTAAGTATGTTGCGGTAGAGAGAACGTCTGTTTCAGTAATGATAATTGATTAATGTCAGACTATATTTTTAAATAAATCATGTTTATATTTAAATCAACTATTAATTTAAATATTATTCATTAACTACATATTTTCTATTGAAAATAGTTATAGCCCATCGTTTTTTAAATTTTAAATTTTTCTTTTTATCCTCGTTTTTCATCATTTTGGACCATGGGCTATAATCCATATCGTACGGCATACTATATCACGCCGGTTTTCATCATTTTTGAGGATTTGAAAAAAATAAAAAAATAAAAAAAAGATGGGTTATAGCCCATCGTTTTTTGAATTTTTGATTTTATTTTTTTATCCTCGTTTTTCATCATTTTAGACCATGGGCTACAGCCCATATTGTACGGCATATTATAGCACGCCGTTTTTCATTATTTTTGAGGATTTGAAAAAAATTAAAAAATTAAAAAAGATGGGTTATAGGCCATCGTTTTTTGAATTTTAGATTTTTTCTTTATCCTCGTTTTTCATCATTTTAGACCATGGGCTATAATCCATATCGTACGGCATACTATAGCACGCCGGTTTTCATCATTTTTGAGGATTTGAAAAAAAAAATTAAATGAAGAAAAGATGGGTTATAGCCCCTCGTTTTTTGAATTTTTGATTTAATTTTTTTATCCTCGTTTTTCATCATTTTAGACCATGGGCTACAGCCCATATCGTACGGCATATTATAGCACGCCGTTTTTCATTATTTTTGAGGATTTGAAAAAAAATGAAAAAATGAAAAAATATGGGTTATAGCCCATCGTTTTTTGAATTTTTGAATTTTTCTTTATCCTCGTTTTTCATCATTTTAGACCATGGGCTATAATCCATATCGTACGGCATACTATAGCACGCCGGTTTTCATCATTTTTGAGGATTTGAAAAAAAAATTAAAATGAAAAAAAGATGGGTTATAGCCCCTCGTTTTTTGAATTTTTGATTTAATTTATTTATCCTCGTTTTTCATCATTTTAGACCATGGGCTACAGCCCATATCGTACGGCATATTATAGCACGCCGTTTTTCATTATTTTTGAGGATTTAAAAAAAATGAAAAATTGAAAAAAGATGGGTTATAGCCCATCGTTTTTTGAATTTTTGACTATTTTTTTTATCCTCGTTTTTCATCATTTTAGACCAGGGGTCCTCAACTAGAAATGATGAAGGTCCACAATTTTTTTTTGAATAAGACCGAGGTCCCGTCCCATGCGCGGCGTCCTTCGGAGAGCGGGGCTCTATGCCCGTTTAGTATGGTCAAGCCAAGCTTATACAAATCAGATCCCCTTCCACCCAACCAATAATGGGGTGCAGAGTACAGGCCCGGAGTGGAACTCCAAATCAGGCCGGGAGTTATACGCCCTGGCAGGCCACACTGCGCGCGCGCACAGCGCGCGCCAGAATTTTGGAGGCCCTTGGGGGACATTTTGGGGGCCTTTGCAGCAATTTCACATGAGAAATGTACCATCTGATGTGGTCCGCAAAGAGGTGGTCCGCGGTCCGGTCGCGGACCGCAGTCCGCCAGTTGAGTACCCCTGTTTTAGACCATGGGCTATAATCCATATCGTACGGCATACTATAGCACGCCGTTTTTCATCATTTTTGAGGATTTGAAAAAAAAAAAAAAAAAAAAACATGGGTTATAGCCCATCGTTTTTTGAATTTTTTATTTAATTTTTTTATCCTCGTTTTTCATCATTTTAGACCATGGGCTATAGCCCATACCGTACGGCATACTATAGCACGCCGTTTTTCATCATTTTTGAGGATTTGAAAAAAATGAAAACAAAAAAAAACATGGGTTATAGCCCATTGTTTTTTGAATTTTTGAAAAAAAAATTAACCTCGTTTTTCATCATTTTTGACCATGGGCTATGGCCCATACCGGCGTACGATATGGGCTATAGCCCATGGTCCAAAATGATGAAAAACGAGGATAAAAAAAACAAAAAAAAACAAAAAAAACAATGGGCTATATATAACCCATCGTTTTTTTTATTTTTTCATTTTTTTCAAATCCTCAAAAATGATGAAAAATGGCGTGCTATAGTATGCCGTACGATATGGGCTATAGCCCATGGTCCAAAATGATGAAAAACGAGGATAAAAAAATCAAAAAAAATCAAAAAAACAATGGGCTATAACCCATCGTTTTTTTCATTTTTTTCAAATCCTCAAAAATGATGAAAAACGGCGTGCTATAGTATGCCGTACGATATGGGCTATAGCCCATGGTCCAAAATGATGAAAAACGAGGATAAAAAAAAAAATAAAATAAAAAAAAAACAATGGGCTATAACCCATCGTTTTTTTCATTTCTTCATTTTTTTCAAATCCTCAAAAATGATGAAAAACGGCGTGCTATAGTATGCCGTATGATATGGGCTATAGCCCATGGTCCAAAATGATGAAAAACGAGGATAAAAAAATCAAAAAAAATCAAAAAAACAATGGGCTATAACCCATCGTTTTTTTCATTTTTTAATTTTTTTCAAATCCTCAAAAATTATGAAAAACGGCGTGCTATAGTATGCCGTACGATATGGGCTATAGCCCATGGTCCAAAATGATGAAAAACGAGGATAAAAAAAAAATCAAAATTTCAAAAAAAAATGGGCTATAACCCATCGTTTTTTTCATTTCTTCATTTTTTTCAAATCCTCAAAAATGATGAAAAACTGCGTGCTATAGTATGCCGTACGATATGGGCTATAGCCCATGGTCCAAAATGATGAAAAACGAGGATAAAAAAAAAATCAAAATTTCAAAAAAACAATGGGCTATAACCCATCGTTTTTTTCATTTCTTCATTTTTTTCAAATCCTCAAAAATGATGAAAAACGGCGTGCTATAGTATGCCGTATGATATGGGCTATAGCCCCATGGTCCAAAATGATGAAAAACGAGGATAAAAAAAAAATCAAATTTTCCAAAAAACAATGGGCTATACCCCATCGTTTTTTTAATTTTTTAATTTTTTTGAAATCCTCAAAAATGATGAAAAACGGCGTGCTATAGTATGCCGTACGATATGGGCTATAGCCCATGGTCCAAAATGATGAAAAACGAGGATAAAAAAAAAATCAAAATTTCAAAAAAACAATGGGCTATAACCCATCGTTTTTTTCATTTCTTGATTTTTTTCAAATCCTCAAAAATGATGAAAAACGGCGTGCTATAGTATGCCGTATGATATGGGCTATAGCCCATGGTCCAAAATGATGAAAAACGAGGATAAAAAAAACAAAAAAAAACAAAAAAAACAATGGGCTATATATAACCCATCGTTTTTTTTATTTTTTCATTTTTTTCAAATCCTCAAAAATGATGAAAAATGGCGTGCTATAGTATGCCGTACGATATGGGCTATAGCCCATGGTCCAAAATGATGAAAAACGAGGATAAAAAAATCAAAAAAAATCAAAAAAACAATGGGCTATAACCCATCGTTTTTTTCATTTTTTTCAAATCCTCAAAAATGATGAAAAACGGCGTGCTATAGTATGCCGTACGATATGGGCTATAGCCCATGGTCCAAAATGATGAAAAACGAGGATAAAAAAAAAAAAAAAATTAAAAAAAAACAATGGGCTATAACCCATCGTTTTTTTCATTTCTTCATTTTTTTCAAATCCTCAAAAATGATGAAAAACGGCGTGCTATAGTATGCCGTATGATATGGGCTATAGCCCATGGTACAAAATGATGAAAAACGAGGATAAAAGAAATATCAAAATTTCAAAAAAACAATGGGCTATAACCCATCGTTTTTTTATTTTTTCATTTTTTTCAAATCCTCAAAAATGATGAAAAACGGCATGCTATAGTATGCCGTACGATATGGGCTATAGCCCATGGTCCAAAATGATGAAAAACGAGGATAAAAAAAAAATTAAAAAAAAATTCAAAAAAACAATGGGCTATAACCCATCGTTTTTTTCATTTCTTCATTTTTTTCAAATCCTCAAAAATGATGAAAAACTGCGTGCTATAGTATGCCGTACGATATGGGCTATAGCCCATGGTCCAAAATGATGAAAAACGAGGATAAAAAAAAAATCAAAATTTCAAAAAAACAATGGGCTATAACCCATCGTTTTTTTCATTTCTTCATTTTTTTCAAATCCTCAAAAATGATGAAAAACGGCGTGCTATAGTATGCCGTATGATATGGGCTATAGCCCCATGGTCCAAAATGATGAAAAACGAGGATAAAAAAAAAATCAAATTTTCCAAAAAACAATGGGCTATAACCCATCGTTTTTTTATTTTTTCATTTTTTTCAAATCCTCAAAAATGATGAAAAACGGCATGCTATAGTATGCCGTACGATATGGGCTATAGCCCATGGTCCAAAATGATGAAAAACGAGGATAAAAAATAAATAAAAAAAAAATTCAAAAAAACAATGGGCTATAACCCATCGTTTTTTTCATTTCTTCATTTTTTCCAAATCCTCAAAAATGATGAAAAACTGCGTGCTATAGTATGCCGTACGATATGGGCTATAGCCCATGGTCCAAAATGATGAAAAACGAGGATAAAAAAAAAATCAAAATTTCAAAAAAACAATGGGCTATAACCCATCGTTTTTTTCATTTCTTCATTTTTTTCAAATCCTCAAAAATGATGAAAAACGGCGTGCTATAGTATGCCGTATGATATGGGCTATAGCCCCATGGTCCAAAATGATGAAAAACGAGGATTAAAAAAAAATCAAATTTTCCAAAAAACAATGGGCTATACCCCATCGTTTTTTTAATTTTTTAATTTTTTTGAAATCCTCAAAAATGATGAAAAACGGCGTGCTATAGTATGCCGTACGATATGGGCTATAGCCCATGGTCCAAAATGATGAAAAACGAGGATAAAAAAAAAATCAAAATTTCAAAAAAACAATGGGCTATAACCCATCGTTTTTTTCATTTCTTCATTTTTTTCAAATCCTCAAAAATGATGAAAAACGGCGTGCTATAGTATGCCGTATGATATGGGCTATAGCCCATGGTCCAAAATGATGAAAAACGAGGATAAAAAAAATATCAAAATTTAAAAAAAACAATGGGCTATAACCCATCGTTTTTTTCATTTTTTCATTTTTTTCAAATCCTCAAAAAAGATGAAAAACGGCGTGCTATAGTATGCCGTACGATATGGGCTATAGCCCATGGTCCAAAATGATGAAAAACGAGGATAAAAAAAAAAAAAAAAATCCAAAAAACAATGGGCTATACCCCATCGTTTTTTTCATTTTTTCATTTTTTTGAAATCCTCAAAAATGATGAAAAACGGCGTGCTATAGTATGCCGTACGATATGGGCTATAGCCCATGGTCCAAAATGATGAAAAACGAGGATATTATTTTTTTCAAAAATTCAAAAAAACAATGGGCTATAACCCATCGTTTTTTTCATTTTTTCATTTTTTTCAAATCCTCAAAAATGATGAAAAACGGCATGCTATAGTATGCCGTACGATATGGGCTATAGCCCATGGTCCAAAATGATGAAAAACGAGGATAAAAAAATCAAAAAAAATCAAAAAAACAATGGGCTATAACCCATCGTTTTTTTCATTTTTTTCATTTTTTTCAAATCCTCAAAAATTATGAAAAACGGCGTGCTATAGTATGCCGTACGATATGGGCTATAGCCCATGGTCCAAAATGATGAAAAACGAGGATAAAAAAAAAATCAAAATTTCAAAAAAACAATGGGCTGTAACCCATCGTTTTTTTCATTTCTTCATTTTTTTCAAATCCTCAAAAATTATGAAAAACTGCGTGCTATAGTATGCCGTACGATATGGGCTATAGCCCATGGTCCAAAATGATGAAAAACGAGGATAAAAAAAAAATCAAAATTTCAAAAAAACAATGGGCTATAACCCATCGTTTTTTTCATTTCTTCATTTTTTTCAAATCCTCAAAAATGATGAAAAACGGCGTGCTATAGTATGCCGTATAATATGGGCTATAGCCCCATGGTCCAAAATGATGAAAAACGAGGATAAAAAAAAAATCAAATTTTCCAAAAAACAATGGGCTATACCCCATCGTTTTTTTAATTTTTTAATTTTTTTGAAATCCTCAAAAATGATGAAAAACGGCGTGCTATAGTATGCCGTACGATATGGGCTATAGCCCATGGTCCAAAATGATGAAAAACGAGGATAAAAAAAAAATCAAAAAAAATCAAAAAAACAATGGGCTATAACCCATCGTTTTTTTCATTTTTTCATTTTTTTCAAATCCTCAAAAATTATGAAAAACGGCGTGCTATAGTATGCCGTACGATATGGGCTATAGCCCATGGTCCAAAATGATGAAAAACGAGGATAAAAAAAAAATCAAAAAAAATCAAAAAAACAATGGGCTATAACCCATCGTTTTTTTCATTTTTTCATTTTTTTCAAATCCTCAAAAATTATGAAAAACGGCGTGCTATAGTATGCCGTACGATATGGGCTATAGCCCATGGTCCAAAATGATGAAAAACGAGGATAAAAAAAAAATCAAAATTTCAAAAAAACAATGGGCTATAACCCATCGTTTTTTTCATTTCTTCATTTTTTTCAAATCCTCAAAAATGATGAAAAACTGCGTGCTATAGTATGCCGTACGATATGGGCTATAGCCCATGGTCCAAAATGATGAAAAACGAGGATAAAAAAAAAATCAAAATTTCAAAAAAAAATGGGCTATAACCCATCGTTTTTTTCATTTCTTCATTTTTTTCAAATCCTCAAAAATGATGAAAAACTGCGTGCTATAGTATGCCGTACGATATGGGCTATAGCCCATGGTCCAAAATGATGAAAAACGAGGATAAAAAATAAATAAAAAAAAAATTCAAAAAAACAATGGGCTATAACCCATCGTTTTTTTCATTTCTTCATTTTTTTCAAATCCTCAAAAATGATGAAAAACTGCGTGCTATAGTATGCCGTACGATATGGGCTATAGCCCATGGTCCAAAATGATGAAAAACGAGGATAAAAAAAAAATCAAAATTTCAAAAAAACAATGGGCTATAACCCATCGTTTTTTTCATTTCTTCATTTTTTTCAAATCCTCAAAAATGATGAAAAACGGCGTGCTATAGTATGCCGTATGATATGGGCTATAGCCCCATGGTCCAAAATGATGAAAAACGAGGATAAAAAAAAAATCAAATTTTCCAAAAAACAATGGGCTATAACCCATCGTTTTTTTATTTTTTCATTTTTTTCAAATCCTCAAAAATGATGAAAAACGGCATGCTATAGTATGCCGTACGATATGGGCTATAGCCCATGGTCCAAAATGATGAAAAACGAGGATAAAAAATAAATAAAAAAAAAATTCAAAAAAACAATGGGCTATAACCCATCGTTTTTTTCATTTCTTCATTTTTTCCAAATCCTCAAAAATGATGAAAAACTGCGTGCTATAGTATGCCGTACGATATGGGCTATAGCCCATGGTCCAAAATGATGAAAAACGAGGATAAAAAAAAAATCAAAATTTCAAAAAAACAATGGGCTATAACCCATCGTTTTTTTCATTTCTTCATTTTTTTCAAATCCTCAAAAATGATGAAAAACGGCGTGCTATAGTATGCCGTATGATATGGGCTATAGCCCCATGGTCCAAAATGATGAAAAACGAGGATTAAAAAAAAATCAAATTTTCCAAAAAACAATGGGCTATACCCCATCGTTTTTTTAATTTTTTAATTTTTTTGAAATCCTCAAAAATGATGAAAAACGGCGTGCTATAGTATGCCGTACGATATGGGCTATAGCCCATGGTCCAAAATGATGAAAAACGAGGATAAAAAAAAAATCAAAATTTCAAAAAAACAATGGGCTATAACCCATCGTTTTTTTCATTTCTTCATTTTTTTCAAATCCTCAAAAATGATGAAAAACGGCGTGCTATAGTATGCCGTATGATATGGGCTATAGCCCATGGTCCAAAATGATGAAAAACGAGGATAAAAAAAATATCAAAATTTAAAAAAAACAATGGGCTATAACCCATCGTTTTTTTCATTTTTTCATTTTTTTCAAATCCTCAAAAATGATGAAAAACGGCGTGCTATAGTATGCCGTACGATATGGGCTATAGCCCATGGTCCAAAATGATGAAAAACGAGGATAAAAAAATCAAAAAAAATCAAAAAAACAATGGGCTATAACCCATCGTTTTTTTCATTTTTTTCATTTTTTTCAAATCCTCAAAAATTATGAAAAACGGCGTGCTATAGTATGCCGTACGATATGGGCTATAGCCCATGGTCCAAAATGATGAAAAACGAGGATAAAAAAAAAATCAAAATTTCAAAAAAACAATGGGCTGTAACCCATCGTTTTTTTCATTTCTTCATTTTTTTCAAATCCTCAAAAATTATGAAAAACTGCGTGCTATAGTATGCCGTACGATATGGGCTATAGCCCATGGTCCAAAATGATGAAAAACGAGGATAAAAAAAAAATCAAAATTTCAAAAAAACAATGGGCTATAACCCATCGTTTTTTTCATTTCTTCATTTTTTTCAAATCCTCAAAAATGATGAAAAACGGCGTGCTATAGTATGCCGTATAATATGGGCTATAGCCCCATGGTCCAAAATGATGAAAAACGAGGATAAAAAAAAAATCAAATTTTCCAAAAAACAATGGGCTATACCCCATCGTTTTTTTAATTTTTTAATTTTTTTGAAATCCTCAAAAATGATGAAAAACGGCGTGCTATAGTATGCCGTACGATATGGGCTATAGCCCATGGTCCAAAATGATGAAAAACGAGGATAAAAAAAAAATAAAAAAAAATCAAAAAAACAATGGGCTATAACCCATCGTTTTTTTCATTTTTTCATTTTTTTCAAATCCTCAAAAATTATGAAAAACGGCGTGCTATAGTATGCCGTACGATATGGGCTATAGCCCATGGTCCAAAATGATGAAAAACGAGGATTAAAAAAAAATCAAAATTTCAAAAAAACAATGGGCTATAACCCATCGTTTTTTTCATTTCTTCATTTTTTTCAAATCCTCAAAAATGATGAAAAACTGCGTGCTATAGTATGCCGTACGATATGGGCTATAGCCCATGGTCCAAAATGATGAAAAACGAGGATAAAAAAAAAATCAAAATTTCAAAAAAACAATGGGCTATAACCCATCGTTTTTTTCATTTCTTCATTTTTTTCAAATCCTCAAAAATGATGAAAAACGGCGTGCTATAGTATGCCGTATGATATGGGCTATAGCCCCATGGTCCAAAATGATGAAAAACGAGGATAAAAAAAAAATCAAATTTTCCAAAAAACAATGGGCTATACCCCATCGTTTTTTTAATTTTTAATTTTTTTTGAAATCCTCAAAAATGATGAAAAACGGCGTGCTATAGTATGCCGTACGATATGGGCTATAGCCCATGGTCCAAAATGATGAAAAACGAGGATAAAAAAAAAATCAAAATTTCAAAAAAACAATGGGCTATAACCCATCGTTTTTTTCATTTCTTCATTTTTTTCAAATCCTCAAAAATGATGAAAAACGGCGTGCTATAGTATGCCGTATGATATGGGCTATAGCCCATGGTCCAAAATGATGAAAAACGAGGATAAAAAAAATATCAAAATTTAAAAAAAACAATGGGCTATAACCCATCGTTTTTTTCATTTTTTCATTTTTTTCAAATCCTCAAAAAAGATGAAAAACGGCGTGCTATAGTATGCCGTACGATATGGGCTATAGCCCATGGTCCAAAATGATGAAAAACGAGGATAAAAAAAAAAAAAACAATCCAAAAAACAATGGGCTATACCCCATCGTTCTTTTCATTTTTTCATTTTTTTGAAATCCTCAAAAATGATGAAAAACGGCGTGCTATAGTATGCCGTACGATATGGGCTATAGCCCATGGTCCAAAATGATGAAAAACGAGGATATTATTTTTTTCAAAAATTCAAAAAAACAATGGGCTATAACCCATCGTTTTTTTCATTTTTTCATTTTTTTCAAATCCTCAAAAATGATGAAAAACGGCGTGCTATAGTATGCCGTACGATATGGGCCATAGCCCATGGTCCAAAATGATGAAAAACGAGGATAAAAAAAAATCAAAATTTCAAAAAAAACAATGGGCTATATAACCCATCGTTTTTTTCATTTTTTCATTTTTTCCAAATCCTCAAAAATGATGAAAAACGGCGTGCTATAGTATGCCGTACGATATGGGCTATAGCCCATGGTCCAAAATGATGAAAAACGAGGATAAAAAAAAATCAGAAATAAAAAAAAACAATGGGCTATAACCCATCGTTTTTTTCATTTTTTTCAAATCCTCAAAAATGATGAAAAACGGCGTGCTATAGTATGCCGTACGATATGGGCTATAGCCCATGGTCCAAAATGATGAAAAACAAGGATAAAAAAAAAATCTAAATTAAAAAAAAAACAATGGGCTATAACCCATCGTTTTTTTCATTTTTTCATTTTTTTCAAATCCTCAAAAATGATGAAAAACGGCGTGCTATAGTATGCCGTACGATATGGGCTATAGCCCACGGTCCAAAATGATGAAAAACGAGGATAAAAAAATAAATAAATCAAAATTTCAAAAAAACAATGGGCTATAACCCATCGTTTTTTTCATTTTTTTCAAATCCTCAAAAATGATGAAAAACGGCGTGCTATAGTATGCCGTACGATATGGGCTATAACACATGGTCCAAAATGATGAAAAACTAGAAAAAGTGCCCTTCCGGGCACAGGTCTCCACCAGGTTATCCACAGATCCGTGCAGTTAGAGGTAAAAACACTTTTCGGCCAGTTATAGCGCCACCTTGAGGCTGAGTTGAAATTGTTCATGTGGCATTTCGTCCTCGGCCTAGTGGGAATGTGGGTGCACAATTTCACGGAAATCACGCGATGTGTTCATGATTTGCAGCATTTTGTTTGAAACTGAGCACTCCTGTGAACTTTGGAAGCCAATCTTAACCAATCAGGATGGAGTCTGATAAATCTGAAAGACCCGTTTGGTTGAATGGCTCTAGAGAGACTGTGTACCAATTTGCGTGATGTTTGGACAAAATCTGTAGGTGTACTGTGCAAAAACTTGTTTTGCACAAAGCGGCCTCCTGGTGGCGCTATAACAGGCCGTTCTGGAAAGTTTGGGGCAGAGGTTCATGGTTGGCATCCAGGGAGTGTGTGTGCAAAATATGGCATTGAAAAACTTGTTTTGCACAAAGCGGCCTCCTGGTGGCGCTATAACAGGCCGTTCTGGAAAGTTTGGGGCAGAGGTTCATGGTTGGCATCCAGGGAGTGTGTGTGCAAAATATGGCATCGACCGGGTTAACGGTGGCCGAGATTAGCTGTTCACGGACACACGGACACACGGACACACGGACGGACACACGGACGGACGGAGTGCAAAACATACTCTCCCCACATGCCTTCGGCCTGGTGGAGACAACAAGGATAAAAAAAAAATCAAAATTTCAAAAAAACAATGGGCTATACCCATCGTTTTTTTCATTTTTTTCAAATCCTCAAAAATTATGAAAAACGGCGTGCTATAGTATGCCGTACGATATGGGCTATAGCACATGGTCCAAAATGATGAAAAACGAGGATAAAAAAAGAAAATCAAAATTTCAAATAAACAATGGGCTATAACCCATCGTTTTTTTCATTTTTTCATTTTTTTCAAATCCTCAAAAATGATGAAAAACGGCGTGCTATAGTATGCCGTACGATATGGGCTATAGCCCATGGTCCAAAATGATTAAAAACGAGGATAAAAAAAAATCAAAATTTCAAAAAAACAATGGGCTATAACCCATCGTTTTTTCATTTTTTCATCTTTTTCAAATCCTCAAAAATGATGAAAAACGGCGTGCTATAGTATGCCGTACGATATGGGCTATAGCCCATGGTCCAAAATGATGAAAAACGAGGATAAAAAAAAAAAAAAAATTTAAAAAAAACAATGGGCTATAACCCATCGTTTTTTAATTTTTTCATTTTTCTCAAATCCTCAAAAATGATGAAAAACGGCGTGCTATAGTATGCCGTACGATATGGGCTATAGCCCATGGTCCAAAATGATGAAAAACGAGGATAAAAAAAGAAATCAAAATTTCAAAAAAACAATGGGCTATAACCCATCGTTTTTTTCATTTCTTCATTTTTTTCAAATCCTCAAAAATGATGAAAAACGGCGTGCTATAGTATGCCGTACGATATGGGCTATAGCACATGGTCCAAAATGATGAAAAACGAGGATAAAAAAAGAAAATCAAAATTTCAAAAAAACAATGGGCTATAACCCATCGTTTTTTTCATTTTTTCATTTTTTTCAAATCCTCAAAAATGATGAAAAACGGCGTGCTATAGTATGCCGTACGATATGGGCTATAGCCCATGGTCCAAAATGATTAAAAACGAGGATAAAAAAAAATCAAAATTTCAAAAAAACAATGGGCTATAACCCATCGTTTTTTTCATTTTTTCATTTTTCTCAAATCCTCAAAAATGATGAAAAACGGCGTGCTATAGTATGCCGTACGATATGGGCTATAGCCCACGGTCCAAAATGATGAAAAACGAGGATAAAAAAAAGAAATCAAAATTTCAAAAAAAACAATGGGCTATAACCCATCGTTTTTTTAATTTTTTTCAAATCCTCAAAAATGATGAAAAACGGCGTGCTATAGTATGCCGTACGATATGGGCTATAGCCCATGGTCCAAAATGATGAAAAACGAGGATTAAAAAAAAAAAGAAAAAAAAAAAAAAAACAATGGGCTATAACCCATCGTTTTTTTCATTTTTTCATTTTTTTCAAATCCTCAAAAATGATGAAAAATTGCGTGCTATAGTATGCCGTACGATATGGGCTATAGCCCATGGTCCAAAATGATGAAAAACGAGGATAAAAAAAAAATCAAAATTAAAAAAAAACAATGGGCTATAACCCATCGTTTTTTTTATTTTTTCATTTTTTTCAAATCCTCAAAAATGATGAAAAACGGCGTGATATAGTATGCCATACGATATGGGCTATAGCCCATTGGCCAAAATGATGAAAAACGAGGATAAAAAAAAAATCAAAATTTCAAAAAAACAATGGGCTATAACCCAGCGTTTTTTTTATTTTTTTCATTTTTTTCAAATCCTCAAAAATGATGAAAAACGGTGTGATATAGTATGCCGTACGATATGGGCTATAGCACATGGTCCAAAATGATGAAAAACGAGGATAAAAAAAAAATCAAAAATTCAAAAAAACAATGGGCTATAACCCATCGTTTAAAAAAAAATTCAAATCCTCAAAAATGATGAAAAACGGCGTGCTATAGTATGCCGTACGATATGGGCTATAGCCCATGGTCCAAAATGATGAAAAACGAGGATAAAAAAAAAAATCAAAATTTCAAAAAAACAATGGGATATAACCCATCGTTTTTTTCATTTTTTCATTTTTTTCAAATCCTCAAAAATGATGAAAAATGGCGTGCTATAGTATGCCGTACGATATGGGCTATAGCCCATGGTCCAAAATGATGAAAAACGAGGATAAAAAAATATATCAAAATTTCAAAAAAAACAATGGGCTATAACCCATCGTTTTTTTCATTTTTTCATTTTTTTCAAATCCTCAAAAATGATGAAAAACTGCGTGCTATTGTATGCCATACGATATGGGCTACAGCCCATGGTCCAAAATGATGAAAAACGAGGATAAAAAAAAAATCCAAATTTCAAAAAAACAATGGGCTATAACCCATCGTTTTTTTTATTTTTTCATTTTTTTTAAATCCTCAAAAATGATGAAAAATTGCGTGCTATAGTATGCCGTACGATATACGCTATAGCCCATGGTCCAAAATGATAAAAAACGAGGATTAAAAAAAAAAAACAATGGGCTATAACCCATCGTTTTTTTCATTTTTTCATTTTTTTCAAATCCTCAAAAATGATGAAAAATTGCGTGCTATAGTATGCCGTACGATATGGGCTATAGCCCATGGTCCAAAATGATGAAAAACGAGGATAAAAAAAAAATCAAAATTAAAAAAAAACAATGGGCTATAACCCATCGTTTTTTTTATTTTTTCATTTTTTTCAAATCCTCAAAAATGATGAAAAACGGCGTGATATAGTATGCCATACGATATGGGCTATAGCCCATTGGCCAAAATGATGAAAAACGAGGATAAAAAAAAAATCAAAATTTCAAAAAAACAATGGGCTATAACCCAGCGTTTTTTTTATTTTTTTCATTTTTTTCAAATCCTCAAAAATGATGAAAAACGGTGTGATATAGTATGCCGTACGATATGGGCTATAGCACATGGTCCAAAATGATGAAAAACGAGGATAAAAAAAAAATCAAAAATTCAAAAAAACAATGGGCTATAACCCATCGTTTAAAAAAAAATTCAAATCCTCAAAAATGATGAAAAACGGCGTGCTATAGTATGCCGTACGATATGGGCTATAGCCCATGGTCCAAAATGATGAAAAACGAGGATAAAAAAAAAAATCAAAATTTCAAAAAAACAATGGGATATAACCCATCGTTTTTTTCATTTTTTCATTTTTTTCAAATCCTCAAAAATGATGAAAAATGGCGTGCTATAGTATGCCGTACGATATGGGCTATAGCCCATGGTCCAAAATGATGAAAAACGAGGATAAAAAAATATATCAAAATTTCAAAAAAAACAATGGGCTATAACCCATCGTTTTTTTCATTTTTTCATTTTTTTCAAATCCTCAAAAATGATGAAAAACTGCGTGCTATTGTATGCCATACGATATGGGCTACAGCCCATGGTCCAAAATGATGAAAAACGAGGATAAAAAAAAAATCCAAATTTCAAAAAAACAATGGGCTATAACCCATCGTTTTTTTCATTTTTTCATTTTTTTTAAATCCTCAAAAATGATGAAAAATTGCGTGCTATAGTATGCCGTACGATATACGCTATAGCCCATGGTCCAAAATGATAAAAAACGAGGATTAAAAAAAAAAAACAATGGGCTATAACCCATCGTTTTTTTCATTTTTTCATTTTTTTCAAATCCTCAAAAATGATGAAAAATGGCGTGCTATAGTATGCCGTACGGTATGGGCTATAGCCCATGGTCCAAAATGATGAAAAACGAGGATAAAAAAATATATCAAAATTTCAAAAAAACAATGGGCTATAACCCATCGTTTTTTTCATTTTTTCATTTTTTTCAAATCCTCAAAAATGATGAAAAACTGCGTGCTATTGTATGCCATACGATATGGGCTACAGCCCATGGTCCAAAATGATGAAAAACGAGGATAAAAAAAAAATCAAAATTTCAAAAAAACAATGGGCTATAACCCATCGTTTTTTTCATTTTTTCATTTTTTCAAATCCTCAAAAATGATGAAAAATTGCGTGCTATAGTATGCCGTACGATATACGCTATAGCCCATGGTCCAAAATGATAAAAAACGAGGATAAAAAAAACAAAAAACAATGGGCTATAACCCATCGTTTTTTTTATTTTATCATTTTTTTCAAATCCTCAAAAATGATGAAAAATTGCGTGCTATAGTATGCCGTACGATATGGGCTATAGCCCATGGTCCAAAATGGTGAAAAATGAGGATAAAAAAAATATCAAAATTAAAAAAAAACAATGGGCTATAACCCATCGTTTTTTTTATTTTTTCATTTTTTTCAAATCCTCAAAAATGATGAAAAACGGTGTGATATAGTATGCCATACGATATGGGCTATAGCCCATGGTCCAAAATGATGAAAAACGAGGATAAAAAAAAAATCTAAATTTCAAAAAAACAATGGGCTATAACCCATCTTTAAAAAAAAAAATTCAAATCCTCAAAAATGATGAAAAACGGCGTGCTATTGTATGCCATACGATATGGGCTATAGCCCATGGTCCAAAATGATGAAAAACGAGGATTAAAAAAAAATCACAATTTAAAAAAAACAATGGGCTATAACCCATCGTTTTTTTTCATTTTTTCATTTTTTTCAAATCCTCAAAAATGATGAAAAACGGCGTGCTATAGTATGCCGTACGATATGGGCTATAGTCTATGGTCCAAAATGATGAAAAACGAGGATAATTATTTTTTTCAAAAATTCAAAAAAACAATGGGCTATAACCCATCGTTTTTTTCATTTTTTCATTTTTTCCAAATCCTCAAAAATGATGAAAAACGGCGTGCTATAGTATGCCGTACGATATGGGCTATAGCCCACGGTCCAAAATGATGAAAAACGAGGATAAAAAAAAAATCAAAAATTAAAAAAAACAATGGGCTATAACCCATGGTTTTTTTCATTTTTTCCTTTTTTTCAAATCCTCAAAAATGATGAAAAACGGCGTGCTATAGTATGCCGTACGATATGGGCTATAGCCCACGGTCCAAAATGATGAAAAACGAGGATAAAAAAAAATAATCAAAATTTCAAAAAAACAATGGGCTATAACCCATCGTTTTTTTCATTTTTTTCAAATCCTCAAAAATGATGAAAAACGGCGTGCTATAGTATGCCGTACGATATGGGCTATAGCCCATGGTCCAAAATGATGAAAAACGAGGATAAAAAAAAAAAAAAAAATCCAAAAAACAATGGGCTATACCCCATCGTTTTTTTCATTTTTTCATTTTTTTGAAATCCTCAAAAATGATGAAAAACGGCGTGCTATAGTATGCCGTACGATATGGGCTATAGCCCATGGTCCAAAATGATGAAAAACGAGGATATTATTTTTTTCAAAAATTCAAAAAAACAATGGGCTATAACCCATCGTTTTTTTTCATTTTTTCATTTTTTTCAAATCCTCAAAAATGATGAAAAACGGCGTGCTATAGTATGCCGTACGATATGGGCCATAGCCCATGGTCCAAAATGATGAAAAACGAGGATAAAAAAAAAATCTAAATAAAAAAAAAAACAATGGGCTATAACCCATCGTTTTTTTCATTTTTTCATTTTTTCCAAATCCTCAAAAATGATGAAAAACGGCGTGCTATAGTATGCCGTACGATATGGGCTATAGCCCATGGTCCAAAATGATGAAAAACGAGGATAAAAAAAAAATCAAAATTTCAAAAAAACAATTGGCTATAACCCATCGTTTTTTTCATTTTTTCATTTTTTTCAAACCCTCAAAAATGATGAAAAACGGCGTGCTATAGTATGCCGTACGATATGGGCTATAGCCCATGGTCCAAAATGATGAAAAACGAGGATAAAAAAAAAATCCAAAATTAAAAAAAACAATGGGCTATAACCCATGGTTTTTTTCATTTTTTCCTTTTTTTCAAATCCTCAAAAATGATGAAAAACGGCGTGCTATAGTATGCCGTACGATATGGGCTATAGCCCACGGTCCAAAATGATGAAAAACGAGGATAAAAAAAAATAATCAAAATTTCAAAAAAACAATGGGCTATAACCCATCGTTTTTTTCATTTTTTTCAAATCCTCAAAAATGATGAAAAACGGCGTGCTATAGTATGCCGTACGATATGGGCTATAGCCCATGGTCCAAAATGATGAAAAACGAGGATAAAAAAAAAAAAAAAAATCCAAAAAACAATGGGCTATACCCCATCGTTTTTTTTCATTTTTTCATTTTTTTGAAATCCTCAAAAATGATGAAAAACGGCGTGCTATAGTATGCCGTACGATATGGGCTATAGCCCATGGTCCAAAATGATGAAAAACGAGGATATTATTTTTTTCAAAAATTCAAAAAAACAATGGGCTATAACCCATCGTTTTTTTTCATTTTTTCATTTTTTTCAAATCCTCAAAAATGATGAAAAACGGCGTGCTATAGTATGCCGTACGATATGGGCCATAGCCCATGGTCCAAAATGATGAAAAACGAGGATAAAAAAAAAATCTAAATTAAAAAAAAAACAATGGGCTATAACCCATCGTTTTTTTCATTTTTTCATTTTTTCCAAATCCTCAAAAATGATGAAAAACGGCGTGCTATAGTATGCCGTACGATATGGGCTATAGCCCATGGTCCAAAATGATGAAAAACGAGGATAAAAAAAAAATCAAAATTTCAAAAAAACAATTGGCTATAACCCATCGTTTTTTTCATTTTTTCATTTTTTTCAAACCCTCAAAAATGATGAAAAACGGCGTGCTATAGTATGCCGTACGATATGGGCTATAGCCCATGGTCCAAAATGATGAAAAACGAGGATAAAAAAAAATCAGAAATAAAAAAAAACAATGGGCTATAACCCATCGTTTTTTTCATTTTTTTCAAATCCTCAAAAATGATGAAAAACGGCGTGCTATAGTATGCCGTACGATATGGGCTATAGCCCATGGTCCAAAATGATGAAAAACAAGGATAAAAAAAAAATCTAAATTAAAAAAAAACCAATGGGCTATAACCCATCGTTTTTTTCATTTTTTCATTTTTTTCAAATCCTCAAAAATGATGAAAAACGGCGTGCTATAGTATGCCGTACGATATGGGCTATAGCCCACGGTCCAAAATGATGAAAAACGAGGATAAAAAAATAAATAAATCAAAATTTCAAAAAAACAATGGGCTATAACCCATCGTTTTTTTCATTTTTTTCAAATCCTCAAAAATGATGAAAAACGGCGTGCTATAGTATGCCGTACGATATGGGCTATAGCACATGGTCCAAAATGATGAAAAACAAGGATAAAAAAAAAAAAAAAAAATCAAAAAAAACAATGGGCTATAACCCATCGTTTTTTTTCATTTTTTCATTTTTTTCAAATCCTCAAAAATGATGAAAAACGGCGTGCTATAGTATGCCGTACGATATGGGCTATAGCCCACGGTCCAAAATGATGAAAAACGAGGATAAAAAAAAAAATCAAAATTTCAAAAAAACAATGGGCTATAACCCATCGTTTTTTTTCATTTTTTCATTTTTTTCAAATCCTCAAAAATGATGAAAAACGGCGTGCTATAGTATGCCGTACGATATGGGCTATAGCCCATGGTCCAAAATGATGAAAAACGAGGATAAAAAAAAAATCTAAATTTAAAAAAAACAATGGGCTATAACCCATCGTTTTTTTTCATTTTTTCATTTTTTCATTTTTCTCAAATCCTCAAAAATGATGAAAAACGGCGTGCTATAGTATGCCGTACGATATGGGCTATAGCCCATGGTCCAAAATGATGAAAAACGAGGATAAAAAAAGAAATCAAAATTTCAAAAAAACAATGGGCTATAACCCATCGTTTTTTTCATTTCTTCATTTTTTTCAAATCCTCAAAAATGATGAAAAACGGCGTGCTATAGTATGCCGTACGATATGGGCTATAGCACATGGTCCAAAATGATGAAAAACGAGGATAAAAAAAGAAAATCTAAATTTCAAAAAAACAATGGGCTATAACCCATCGTTTTTTTCATTTTTTCATTTTTTTCAAATCCTCAAAAATGATGAAAAACGGCGTGCTATAGTATGCCGTACGATATGGGCTATAGCCCATGGTCCAAAATGATTAAAAACGAGGATTAAAAAAAAAATCAAAATTTAAAAAAAACAATGGGCTATAACCCATCGTTTTTTTCATTTTTTCATTTTTCTCAAATCCTCAAAAATGATGAAAAACGGCGTGCTATAGTATGCCGTACGATATGGGCTATAGCCCACGGTCCAAAATGATGAAAAACGAGGATAAAAAAAAGAAATCAAAATTTCAAAAAAAACAATGGGCTATAACCCATCGTTTTTTTTATTTTTTTCAAATCCTCAAAAATGATGAAAAACGGCGTGCTATAGTATGCCGTACGATATGGGCTATAGCCCATGGTCCAAAATGGTGAAAAATGAGGATAAAAAAAATATCAAAATTAAAAAAAAACAATGGGCTATAACCCATCGTTTTTTTTATTTTTTCATTTTTTTCAAATCCTCAAAAATGATGAAAAACGGTGTGATATAGTATGCCATACGATATGGGCTATAGCCCATGGTCCAAAATGATGAAAAACGAGGATAAAAAAAAAATCTAAATTTCAAAAAAACAATGGGCTATAACCCATCGTTTAAAAAAAAATTCAAATCCTCAAAAATGATGAAAAACGGCGTGCTATTGTATGCCATACGATATGGGCTATAGCCCATGGTCCAAAATGATGAAAAACGAGGATTAAAAAAAAATCACAATTAAAAAAAAACAATGGGCTATAACCCATCGTTTTTTTTCATTTTTTCATTTTTTTCAAATCCTCAAAAATTATGAAAAACGGCGTGCTATAGTATGCCGTACGATATGGGCTATAGTCTATGGTCCAAAATGATGAAAAACGAGGATAATTATTTTTTTCAAAAATTCAAAAAAACAATGGGCTATAACCTATCGTTTTTTTCATTTTTTCATTTTTTCCAAATCCTCAAAAATGATGAAAAACGGCGTGCTATAGTATGCCGTACGATATGGGCTATAGCCCACGGTCCAAAATGATGAAAAACGAGGATAAAAAAAAAATCAAAAATTAAAAAAAACAATGGGCTATAACCCATGGTTTTTTTCATTTTTTCCTTTTTTTCAAATCCTCAAAAATGATGAAAAACGGCGTGCTATAGTATGCCGTACGATATGGGCTATAGCCCACGGTCCAAAATGATGAAAAACGAGGATAAAAAAAAATAATCAAAATTTCAAAAAAACAATGGGCTATAACCCATCGTTTTTTTCATTTTTTTCAAATCCTCAAAAATGATGAAAAACGGCGTGCTATAGTATGCCGTACGATATGGGCTATAGCCCATGGTCCAAAATGATGAAAAACGAGGATAAAAAAAAAAAAAAAAATCCAAAAAACAATGGGCTATACCCCATCGTTTTTTTCATTTTTTCATTTTTTTGAAATCCTCAAAAATGATGAAAAACGGCGTGCTATAGTATGCCGTACGATATGGGCTATAGCCCATGGTCCAAAATGATGAAAAACGAGGATATTATTTTTTTCAAAAATTCAAAAAAACAATGGGCTATAACCCATCGTTTTTTTTCATTTTTTCATTTTTTTCAAATCCTCAAAAATGATGAAAAACGGCGTGCTATAGTATGCCGTACGATATGGGCCATAGCCCATGGTCCAAAATGATGAAAAACGAGGATAAAAAAAAAAATCTAAATAAAAAAAAAAACAATGGGCTATAACCCATCGTTTTTTTCAGTTTTTCATTTTTTCCAAATCCTCAAAAATGATGAAAAACGGCGTGCTATAGTATGCCGTACGATATGGGCTATAGCCCATGGTCCAAAATGATGAAAAACGAGGATAAAAAAAAAATCAAAATTTCAAAAAAACAATTGGCTATAACCCATCGTTTTTTTCATTTTTTCATTTTTTTCAAACCCTCAAAAATGATGAAAAACGGCGTGCTATAGTATGCCGTACGATATGGGCTATAGCCCATGGTCCAAAATGATGAAAAACGAGGATAAAAAAAAATCAGAAATAAAAAAAAACAATGGGCTATAACCCATCGTTTTTTTCATTTTTTTCAAATCCTCAAAAATGATGAAAAACGGCGTGCTATAGTATGCCGTACGATATGGGCTATAGCCCATGGTCCAAAATGATGAAAAACAAGGATAAAAAAAAAATCTAAATTAAAAAAAAAACAATGGGCTATAACCCATCGTTTTTTTCATTTTTTCATTTTTTTCAAATCCTCAAAAATGATGAAAAACGGCGTGCTATAGTATGCCGTACGATATGGGCTATAGCCCACGGTCCAAAATGATGAAAAACGAGGATAAAAAAATAAATAAATCAAAATTTCAAAAAAACAATGGGCTATAACCCATCGTTTTTTTCATTTTTTTCAAATCCTCAAAAATGATGAAAAACGGCGTGCTATAGTATGCCGTACGATATGGGCTATAGCACATGGTCCAAAATGATGAAAAACAAGGATAAAAAAAAAAATCAAAATTTCAAAAAAACAATGGGCTATAACCCATCGTTTTTTTCATTTTTTCATTTTTTTCAAATCCTCAAAAATGATGAAAAACGGCGTGCTATAGTATGCCGTACGATATGGGCTATAGCCCATGGTCCAAAATGATGAAAAACGAGGATAAAAAAAAAATCTAAATTTAAAAAAAACAATGGGCTATAACCCATCGTTTTTTTTCATTTTTTCATTTTTCTCAAATCCTCAAAAATGATGAAAAACGGCGTGCTATAGTATGCCGTACGATATGGGCTATAGCCCATGGTCCAAAATGATGAAAAACGAGGATAAAAAAAGAAATCAAATTTTCAAAAAAACAATGGGCTATAACCCATCGTTTTTTTCATTTCTTCATTTTTTTCAAATCCTCAAAAATGATGAAAAACGGCGTGCTATAGTATGCCGTACGATATGGGCTATAGCACATGGTCCAAAATGATGAAAAACGAGGATAAAAAAAGAAAATCTAAATTTCAAAAAAACAATGGGCTATAACCCATCGTTTTTTTCATTTTTTCATTTTTTTCAAATCCTCAAAAATGATGAAAAACGGCGTGCTATAGTATGCCGTACGATATGGGCTATAGCCCATGGTCCAAAATGATTAAAAACGAGGATTAAAAAAAAAATCAAAATTTAAAAAAAACAATGGGCTATAACCCATCGTTTTTTTCATTTTTTCATTTTTCTCAAATCCTCAAAAATGATGAAAAACGGCGTGCTATAGTATGCCGTACGATATGGGCTATAGCCCACGGTCCAAAATGATGAAAAACGAGGATAAAAAAAAGAAATCAAAATTTCAAAAAAAACAATGGGCTATAACCCATCGTTTTTTTAATTTTTTTCAAATCCTCAAAAATGATGAAAAACGGCGTGCTATAGTATGCCGTACGATATGGGCTATAGCCCATGGTCCAAAATGATAAAAAACGAGGATTAAAAAAAAACAAAAACAAAAACAAACAATGGGCTATAACCCATCGTTTTTTTCATTTTTTCATTTTTTTCAAATCCTCAAAAATGATGAAAAATTGCGTGCTATAGTATGCCGTACGATATGGGCTATAGCCCATGGTCCAAAATGGTGAAAAATGAGGATAAAAAAAATATCAAAATTAAAAAAAAACAATGGGCTATAACCCATCGTTTTTTTTATTTTTTCATTTTTTTCAAATCCTCAAAAATGATGAAAAACGGCGTGATATAGTATGCCATACGATATGGGCTATAGCCCATGGTCCAAAATGATGAAAAACGAGGATAAAAAAAAAATCAAAATTTCAAAAAAACAATGGGCTATAACCCAGCGTTTTTTTTATTTTTTTCATTTTTTTCAAATCCTCAAAAATGATGAAAAATTGCGTGCTATAGTATGCCGTACGATATGGGCTATAGCCCATGGTCCAAAATGGTGAAAAATGAGGATAAAAAAAATATCAAAATTAAAAAAAAACAATGGGCTATAATCCATCGTTTTTTTTTTTTTTTTTTTTTTTTCAAATCCTCAAAAATGATGAAAAACGGCGTGATATAGTATACCATACGATATGGGCTATAGCCCATGGTCCAAAATGTTGAAAAACGAGGATAAAAAAAAAATCAAATTTTCAAAAAAACAATGGGCTATAACCCATCGTTTTTTTCATGTTTTCATTTTTTTCAAATCCTCAAAAATGATGAAAAACGGCGTGCTATAGTATGCCGTACGATATGGGCTATAGCCCATGGTCCAAAATGATGAAAAACGAAGATTAAAAAAAAAAAAAAAAAAAAGAAACAATGGGATATAACCCATCGTTTTTTTCATTTTTTCATTTTTTTCAAATCCTCAAAAATGATGAAAAATGGCGTGCTATAGTATGCCGTACGATATGGGCTATAGCCCATGGTCCAAAATGATGAAAAACGAGGATAAAAAAATATATCAAAATTTCAAAAAAAACAATGGGCTATAACCCATCGTTTTTTTTATTTTTTCATTTTTTTCAAATCCTCAAAAATGATGAAAAACTGCGTGCTATTGTATGCCATACGATATGGGCTACAGCCCATGGTCCAAAATGATGAAAAACGAGGATAAAAAAAAAAATCAAAATTTCAAAAAAACAATGGGCTATAACCCATCGTTTTTTTCATTTTTTCATTTTTTTCAAATCCTCAAAAATGATGAAAAATTGCGTGCTATAGTAGGCCGTACGATATACGCTATAGCCCATGGTCCAAAATGATAAAAAACGAGGATTAAAAAAAAAAAAAAAAAAAAAAAAAAAAAAAACAATGGGCTATAACCCATCGTTTTTTTCATTTTTTCATTTTTTTCAAATCCTCAAAAATGATGAAAAATGGCGTGCTATAGTATGCCGTACGATATGGGCTATAGCCCATGGTCCAAAATGATGAAAAACGAGGATAAAAAAATATATCAAAATTTCAAAAAAACAATGGGCTATAACCCATCGTTTTTTTCATTTTTTCATTTTTTTCAAATCCTCAAAAATGATGAAAAACTGCGTGCTATTGTATGCCATACGATATGGGCTACAGCCCATGGTCCAAAATGATGAAAAACGAGGATAAAAAAAAAATCAAAATTTCAAAAAAACAATGGGCTATAACCCATCGTTTTTTTCATTTTTTCATTTTTTTCAAATCCTCAAAAATGATGAAAAATTGCGTGCTATAGTATGCCGTACGATATACGCTATAGCCCATGGTCCAAAATGATAAAAAACGAGGATAAAAAAAAAAAAAAACAATGGGCTATAACCCATCGTTTTTTTCATTTTATCATTTTTTTCAAATCCTCAAAAATGATGAAAAATTGCGTGCTATAGTATGCCGTACGATATGGGCTATAGCCCATGGTCCAAAATGGTGAAAAATGAGGATAAAAAAAATATCAAAATTAAAAAAAAAACAATGGGCTATAACTAGGGCCGGGACTAATTGCGATTAATTTAGATTAATTAACTACAGAAAAATTAATCGCGATTAACTACAGATAAATTAATCGCACCTTTTTTTTCACCGCGGAACGTTTCTCACTGGGCGCTTTTCTATAGTACTGAAAACTGGAAATAATAAAAAGTCACCCCATTTTGTGTTGCCTAGAACTGGAGGTCTGACAAAAAACAGTAACAATATGAAGTAAGTACAGCTTTGTGATGTCACTGAGTTCTGTACTTGTTACTGTTACTAAAAAAATTTCAGACCTCCAGTTCTAGGCAACACAGAATGGGGTGACTTTTTATTATTATTTCCACAACAGGTATATTAATGACAGTAAAATGTTGAAAATGAGTGGTATCCTGTAGTCACTATTCGTTGATTCACTGGGATACCAAAAAACATTAAAAAAAAAGGTTTCTCGCTGTTCTCGGGTTGAATATTGATATGCGATTAAAATGCGATTAATCTAGATTAATTAATCGCAAAGACTCTGATTAATTAGATTTTTTTTTTTTATCGAGTCCCAGCTCTAGCTATAACCCATCGTTTTTTTTATTTTTTCATTTTTTTCAAATCCTCAAAAATGATGAAAAACGGTGTGATATAGTATGCCATACGATATGGGCTATAGCCCATGGTCCAAAGAGATGAAAAACGAGGATAAAAAAAAAATCTAAATTTCAAAAAAACAATGGGCTATAACCCATCGTTTAAAAAAAAAATTCAAATCCTCAAAAATGATGAAAAACGGCGTGCTATTGTATGCCATACGATATGGGCTATAGCCCATGGTCCAAAATGATGAAAAACGAGGATTAAAAAAAAATCACAATTTAAAAAAAACAATGGGCTTTAACCCATCGTTTTTTTTTTCATTTTTTCATTTTTTTCAAATCCTCAAAAATGATGAAAAACGGCGTGCTATAGTATGCCGTACGATATGGGCTATAGTCTATGGTCCAAAATGATGAAAAACGAGGATAATTATTTTTTTCAAAAATTCAAAAAAACAATGGGCTATAACCCATCGTTTTTTTCATTTTTTCATTTTTTCCAAATCCTCAAAAATGATGAAAAATGGCGTGCTATAGTATGCCGTACGATATGGGCTATAGCCCATGGTCCAAAATGATGAAAAACAAGGATAAAAAAATATATCAAAATTTCAAAAAAACAATGGGCTATAACCCATCGTTTTTTTCATTTTTTCATTTTTTTCAAATCCTCAAAAATGATGAAAAACTGCGTGCTATTGTATGCCATACGATATGGGCTACAGCCCATGGTCCAAAATGATGAAAAACGAGGATAAAAAAAAAATCAAAATTTCAAAAAAACAATGGGCTATAACCCATCGTTTTTTTCATTTTTTCATTTTTTTCAAATCCTCAAAAATGATGAAAAATTGCGTGCTATAGTATGCCGTACGATATACGCTATAGCCCATGGTCCAAAATGATAAAAAACGAGGATAAAAAAAAAAAAAAAAAAAAAAAAAAAAAAAACAATGGGCTATAACCCATCGTTTTTTTCATTTTTTCATTTTTTTCAAATCCTCAAAAATGATGAAAAATGGCGTGCTATAGTATGCCGTACGATATGGGCTATAGCCCATGGTCCAAAATGATGAAAAACGAGGATAAAAAAATATATCAAAATTTCAAAAAAACAATGGGCTATAACCCATCGTTTTTTTCATTTTTTCATTTTTTTCAAATCCTCAAAAATGATGAAAAACTGCGTGCTATTGTATGCCATACGATATGGGCTACAGCCCATGGTCCAAAATGATGAAAAACGAGGATAAAAAAAAAATCAAAATTTCAAAAAAACAATGGGCTATAACCCATCGTTTTTTTCATTTTTTCATTTTTTTCAAATCCTCAAAAATGATGAAAAATTGCGTGCTATAGTATGCCGTACGATATACGCTATAGCCCATGGTCCAAAATGATAAAAAACGAGGATAAAAAAAAAAAAAAACAATGGGCTATAACCCATCGTTTTTTTCATTTTATCATTTTTTTCAAATCCTCAAAAATGATGAAAAATTGCGTGCTATAGTATGCCGTACGATATGGGCTATAGCCCATGGTCCAAAATGGTGAAAAATGAGGATAAAAAAAATATCAAAATTAAAAAAAAAACAATGGGCTATAACTAGGGCCGGGACTAATTGCGATTAATTTAGATTAATTAACTACAGAAAAATTAATCGCGATTAACTACAGATAAATTAATCGCACCTTTTTTTTCACCGCGGAACGTTTCTCACTGGGCGCTTTTCTATAGTACTGAAAACTGGAAATAATAAAAAGTCACCCCATTTTGTGTTGCCTAGAACTGGAGGTCTGACAAAAAACAGTAACAATATGAAGTAAGTACAGCTTTGTGATGTCACTGAGTTCTGTACTTGTTACTGTTACTAAAAAAATTTCAGACCTCCAGTTCTAGGCAACACAGAATGGGGTGACTTTTTATTATTATTTCCACAACAGGTATATTAATGACAGTAAAATGTTGAAAATGAGTGGTATCCTGTAGTCACTATTCGTTGATTCACTGGGATACCAAAAAACATTAAAAAAAAAGGTTTCTCGCTGTTCTCGGGTTGAATATTGATATGCGATTAAAATGCGATTAATCTAGATTAATTAATCGCAAAGACTCTGATTAATTAGATTTTTTTTTTTTATCGAGTCCCAGCTCTAGCTATAACCCATCGTTTTTTTTATTTTTTCATTTTTTTCAAATCCTCAAAAATGATGAAAAACGGTGTGATATAGTATGCCATACGATATGGGCTATAGCCCATGGTCCAAAGAGATGAAAAACGAGGATAAAAAAAAAATCTAAATTTCAAAAAAACAATGGGCTATAACCCATCGTTTAAAAAAAAAATTCAAATCCTCAAAAATGATGAAAAACGGCGTGCTATTGTATGCCATACGATATGGGCTATAGCCCATGGTCCAAAATGATGAAAAACGAGGATTAAAAAAAAATCACAATTTAAAAAAAACAATGGGCTTTAACCCATCGTTTTTTTTTTCATTTTTTCATTTTTTTCAAATCCTCAAAAATGATGAAAAACGGCGTGCTATAGTATGCCGTACGATATGGGCTATAGTCTATGGTCCAAAATGATGAAAAACGAGGATAATTATTTTTTTCAAAAATTCAAAAAAACAATGGGCTATAACCCATCGTTTTTTTCATTTTTTCATTTTTTCCAAATCCTCAAAAATGATGAAAAATGGCGTGCTATAGTATGCCGTACGATATGGGCTATAGCCCATGGTCCAAAATGATGAAAAACAAGGATAAAAAAATATATCAAAATTTCAAAAAAACAATGGGCTATAACCCATCGTTTTTTTCATTTTTTCATTTTTTTCAAATCCTCAAAAATGATGAAAAACTGCGTGCTATTGTATGCCATACGATATGGGCTACAGCCCATGGTCCAAAATGATGAAAAACGAGGATAAAAAAAAAATCAAAATTTCAAAAAAACAATGGGCTATAACCCATCGTTTTTTTCATTTTTTCATTTTTTTCAAATCCTCAAAAATGATGAAAAATTGCGTGCTATAGTATGCCGTACGATATACGCTATAGCCCATGGTCCAAAATGATAAAAAACGAGGATAAAAAAAAAAAAAAACAATGGGCTATAACCCATCGTTTTTTTCATTTTATCATTTTTTTCAAATCCTCAAAAATGATGAAAAATTGCGTGCTATAGTATGCCGTACGATATGGGCTATAGCCCATGGTCCAAAATGGTGAAAAATGAGGATAAAAAAAATATCAAAATTAAAAAAAAAACAATGGGCTATAACTAGGGCCGGGACTAATTGCGATTAATTTAGATTAATTAACTACAGAAAAATTAATCGCGATTAACTACAGATAAATTAATCGCACCTTTTTTTTCACCGCGGAACGTTTCTCACTGGGCGCTTTTCTATAGTACTGAAAACTGGAAATAATAAAAAGTCACCCCATTTTGTGTTGCCTAGAACTGGAGGTCTGACAAAAAACAGTAACAATATGAAGTAAGTACAGCTTTGTGATGTCACTGAGTTCTGTACTTGTTACTGTTACTAAATTTTTTTCAGACCTCCAGTTCTAGGCAACACAGAATGGGGTGACTTTTTATTATTATTTCCACAACAGGTATATTAATGACAGTAAAATGTTGAAAATGAGTGGTATCCTGTAGTCACTATTCGTTGATTCACTGGGATACCAAAAAACATTAAAAAAAAAGGTTTCTCGCTGTTCTCGGGTTGAATATTGATATGCGATTAAAATGCGATTAATCTAGATTAATTAATCGCAAAGACTCTGATTAATTAGATTTTTTTTTTTTATCGAGTCCCAGCTCTAGCTATAACCCATCGTTTTTTTTATTTTTTCATTTTTTTCAAATCCTCAAAAATGATGAAAAACGGTGTGATATAGTATGCCATACGATATGGGCTATAGCCCATGGTCCAAAATGATGAAAAACGAGGATAAAAAAAAAATCTAAATTTCAAAAAAACAATGGGCTATAACCCATCGTTTAAAAAAAAAATTCAAATCCTCAAAAATGATGAAAAACGGCGTGCTATTGTATGCCATACGATATGGGCTATAGCCCATGGTCCAAAATGATGAAAAACGAGGATTAAAAAAAAATCACAATTTAAAAAAAACAATGGGCTATAACCCATCGTTTTTTTTTCATTTTTTCATTTTTTTCAAATCCTCAAAAATGATGAAAAACGGCGTGCTATAGTATGCCGTACGATATGGGCTATAGTCTATGGTCCAAAATGATGAAAAACGAGGATAATTATTTTTTTCAAAAATTCAAAAAAACAATGGGCTATAACCAATCGTTTTTTTCATTTTTTCATTTTTTCCAAATCCTCAAAAATGATGAAAAACGGCGTGCTATAGTATGCCGTACGATATGGGCTATAGCCCATGGTCCAAAATTATGAAAAACGAGGATAAAAAAAAAATCAAAATTTCAAAAAAACAATGGGCTATAACCCATCGTTTTTTTCATTTTTTCCTTTTTTTCAAATCCTCAAAAATGATGAAAAACGGCGTGCTATAGTATGCCGTACGATATGGGCTATAGCCCACGGTCCAAAATGATGAAAAACGAGGATAAAAAAAAAATCAAAATTTAAAAAAAACAATGGGCTATAACCCATCGTTTTTTTTTTTTTTTCATTTTTTTCAGATCCTCAAAAATGATGAAAAACGGCGTGATATAGTATGCCATACGATATGGGCTATAGCCCATGGTCCAAAATGATGAAAAACGAGGATAAAAAAAAAATCAAAATTTCAAAAAAACAATGGGCTATATATAACCCATCGTTTAAAAAAAAATATTCAAATCCTCAAAAATGATGAAAAACGGCGTGCTATAGTATGCCGTACGATATGGGCTATAGCCCATGGTCCAAAATGATGAAAAACGAGGATATCAAAAAATCAAAAAAACAATGGGCTATAACCCATCGTTTTTTTCATTTTTTCATTTTTTTCAAATCCTCCTTTCAATCACAATTTCAAAAAATCAATGGGCTATAACCCATCGTTTTTTTCATTTTTTCATTTTTTTCAAATCCTCAAAAATGATGAAAAACGGCGTGCTATAGTATGCCGTACGATATGGGCTATAGCCCATGGTCCAAAATGATGAAAAACGAGTAATGTTTATGATTATGATGATTATGATTATTATTATTATTAGCAGACCTCAGAAAATTATAGTCCAAAAGGCTCAAGAAGATACAGTATCTGACTGAAATCAAGACAAATGTTGTGGCTAATAATAATAATAATCATAATCATCATAATCATCATAATCATAAACATTACTCATCATTTTGGACCATGGGAATGGGTGTTGCGGAGGATGAGAACCTCGTTTTTTATCATAGTTATTTAACTTAAACGCCCAATGCATTCTCTATGGCAATACCACAAACTTTGGCATGCTACTAGTCATACATACTTAAACCTACCAACCCCATTCTAGATTAGTAAATGACCTTGACCAGTATAAATGACCTTGACAAGTATAAATGACCGTGACCAGTATAAATGACCTTGACAAGTATAAATGACCTTGACCAGTGTATATATATATATAAAAAAATAAAAATTAATTGTAACCCATTTTTCACCCCTGTGTCAATCATCTAATGTGATCCTGGGCTCTACACACCCTCCACCAACCTAGTCCCCATATATGGGGGACATGGGGAGAGCAACGGACTTGAACTCATGCTTCCTTCGTGCCTGAGTGTCCAAGTTGCTACCTTGACCAGTATAAATGACCTTGACCAGTATGTGGTCCGTGCCTTTCTCTTTTCCGCGATTTTCACCTTTTTTTTTCAAATCCTCCGAAATCGTAAAAAACCACATACAATTGTATGCCCTCCGAGACCATGGACTAATGACCTTGACAAGTATAAATGACCTTCACCAGTATAAATGACCTTGATCAGTATAAATGACCTTGACCAGTATAAATTACCTTGACCAGTATAAATTACCTTGACCAGTATGCAGTCCGACACCATGGACTATATAGCCCTTGGCCTTTTCCTTGATTTTCACCTTTTTTAAAATCCTCCACAATGATGAAGAATCACGCACTATAGCGTGCCGCTCAATGACCTCTGAGACCATGGACCAATGAACCATGTAAATACAACACATTGAGCAGGGCACTGCAGGGCACTGCAGGGAGTTGAACCCCGTTCCGGTAAACCAGAAGTACGACACCAGTGCCTTAGTTTTTGTGTTGTCCTTTACAGGTCCTTTCGTTGAAATGTAAATTTTACATTACGGCATACTATAGCACGCCGTTTTTCATCATTTTGAGGCTATAACCCATCGTTTATTTATTTTTTTCATTTTTTTCAAATCCTCAAAAATGATGAAAAATGGCTTGCTATAGTATGCCGTACGGTATGGGCTATTAGACGAGCTTCTAAAAATGGGATAAAAACGTAAAAAAATAGACGTCTAAAACACGTCTAAAAATAGACGTGTTTTAGACGTCTATTTTAGACGTTTTTTAACCCCTTTTTGACCATGGGCTATAGCCCATACCTTACGTCATACTATAGCACGCCGTTTTTCATCATTTTTGAGGATTTGAAAAAAAAAAAAAAAAAAGAACGATGGGCTATAACCCATCGTTTATTCATTTTTTTCATTTTTTTCAAATCCTCAAAAATGATGAAAAACGGCTTGCTATAGTATGCCGTACGGTATGGGCTATTAGACGAGCTTCTAAAAATGGGATAAAAACGTCAAAAAATAGTCGTCTAAAACACGTCTAAAAATAGACGTGTTTTAGACGTCTATTTTTAGACGTTTTTTAACCCCTTTTTGACCATGGGCTATAGCCCATAACTTACGGCATACTATAGCACGCCGTTTTTCATCATTTTTGAGGATTTGAAAAAAAATCAAAAATGGGCTATAACCCATCGTTTTTTTTTAATTTTGATATATATTTTTTTAATCTTCGTTTTTCATCATTTTTGACCTTGGGCTATAGCCCATACCGTACGGCATACTATAGCACGCCGTTTTTCATCATTTTTGAGGATTTGAAAAAAATGAAAAAAAAAAAAAAAACATGGGTTATAGCCCATCGTTAAAAAAAAAAAAAAAACCCTATTTTTTCATCATTTTTGAACATGGGCTATAGCCCATAACGTACGGCATACTATAGCACGCCGTTTTTCATCATTTTTGAGGATTTGAAAAAAATGGAAAAAAAAAAAAAAAACATGGGTTATAGCCCATCGTTTTTGGAATTTTAGTTTTTTTTTTAATCTTCGTTTTTCATCATTTTTGACCTTGGGCTATAGCCCATACCGTACGGCATACTATAGCACGCAGTTTTTCATCATTTTTGAGGATTTGAAAAAAATGAAAAAAAAAAAAAACATGGGTTCTTTGCAGCAATTTCACATGAGAAATGTACCATCTGATGTTATTTATATTATTAACTTTAATATCCGCAAAGAGGTGGTCCGCGGTCCGGTCGCGGACCGCGGTCCGCCAGTTGAATACCTCTGCCGTACGGCATACTATAGCACGCCGTTTTTCATCATTTTTGAGGATTTGAAAAAAAAAAAAAAAAAAAAAAAACATGGGTTATAGCCCATAGTTTTTTGAAAAATTGAAAAAAAAATTAACCTCTTTTTTCATCATTTTTGAACATGGGCTATAGCACATACCGTACGGCATACTATAGCACGCCGTTTTTCATCATTTTTAAAGATTTGAAAAAAAAAAAAAAAAAAAAAAACATGGGTTATAGCCCATCGTTTTTTGAATTTTTGAAAAAACAAAATTAACCTCGTTTTTCATCATTTTTGACCATGGGCTACAGCCCATACCGTTCGGCATACTATAGCACGCCATTTTTCATCATTTTTGAGGATTTGAAAAAAATTAAAACAAAACATGGGTTATAGCCCATTGTTTTTTGAAAATTTGAAAAAAAAAAAACTATTTTTTCATCATTTTTGAACATGGGCTATAGCCCATAACGTACGGCATACTATAGCACGCCGTTTTTCATCATTTTTGAGGATTTGAATTTTTTTTCTTTTTAAACAAAAAAAACATGGGTTATAGCCCATCGTTTTTGGAATTTTAGATTATTTTTTTTATCCTCGTTTTTCATCATTTTTGATTAAAAAAAAAAAAACATGGGTTATAGCCTATCGTTTTTTGATTGAAAAAAAAAATTAACCTCTTTTTTCATAATTTTTGAACATGGGCTATAGCACATACCGTACGGCATACTATAGCACGCCGTTTTTCATAATTTTTAAAGATTTGAAAAAAAAGAAAAAAAAGAAACATGGGTTATAGCCCATCGTTTTTTGAATTTTTGAAAAAAAAAATTAACCTCGTTTTTCATCATTTTTGACCATGGGCTACAGCCCATACCGTACGGCATACTATAGCACGCCATTTTTCATCATTTTTGAGGATTTGAAAAAAACAAAAAAACAAAAAAACATGGGTTATAGCCCATAGTTTTTGAAAATTTGAAAAAAAGAATTAGCTCTTTTTTCATCATTTTTGAACATGGGCTATAGCCCATACCGTACGGCATACTATAGCACGCCGTTTTTCATCATTTTTGAGGATTTGAAAAAAATAAAAAACATGGGTTATAGCCCATCGTTTTTTGAATTTTTGAAATAAAAAATTAACCTCGTTTTTCATCATTTTTGACCATGGGCTATAGCCCATACCGTACGGCATACTATATGGTGGATACAATGAAGGCGAACATGTTACCTTTTGGAATCCCACCTCTGGTTTCGGCATCATTTCCTTTAATTATTTCCCTATTGCTTGCACAATAGTGAAAGTTACAGAAGTGCTCAAAATGAATTCATAAATTCTGACCAGAACACCTGGCCAGGTAAATGTAGTGAAATCAAAACATTATCAGTTCTTGATTCAGCTGTTCCTGCTGACAAAATGACACTGCAATTAAAAACTTTGAAAATATAAGTATACTGTACTGTGCATTAATTACAAAGAATCTCTAAACAATTTATCCCATCTCAGTATAAATAGCAGCTGTTCTAGCAACTGATATATTGCCTGAAGAGAAAGTTCCTGCATGTTCAGAGAGATGTTATTAACGGAACCCAGCCAGCTGTGGTGGCAGATGCCTGTGAGCTCCATGTCAACGAATGCAAATATATTGTCAGTTAAGGAATTGTGTGAATAATCTAGAATTTCCTTTGAATAACAAATCGTCACTGTCGAGCAGAAGCCTTGTATATTTTTATTTTATTCGAATGGATGTTGTATACTTTATTCCATTCTAATGCAATGTGTTGATGTTGTAGAATAGATCTATCTTTGGCAAATGTTAGATATGACATTTTCACTGATAATGAAAAGCCCAAAATAGGGACGCTACATTGAAAGTGGTCATGTATGTCTGTGACTTTTATACATATCTAACCAGTATTAAGTTTGACTACTGTACATAATTCTATGAAAAGTTACGGTTTTAGTTTTCTGCCCGACAGCAACGATAGGCCTACTGGGTAAACCAAATTTAGTTTTCCTTTTGAAAATTACCACCAGCCTTTATGCACCACAGGGGCTTTGCGTACTGTATGAAAAGTTGTCACTTCATTTATTTATTTTTATTAAAAGAAAAAAGTATCCAGCCTGTACTTTCCTTCCATCTTGGATTATAGAATGTATTGCCTAATTAGTTATCCCATTCATCAACAGCAGAGCACTACTAGTTGGACACTTAATTACATTTACTTTTCCACATTGAAAATGAATCATTTTGCATGGTGCCGTGTTAACAGGGAAAAAGTTCCATTTCAGTATGCTATCTGAATCTACAAACTAAGGTGCAGTTGAAGGAAATTGGCTGGAAATGCTGACTTCAAATCAAAATATCTACAATAAATCACAAACAAAATGCACATATTTAGGACCCGTTAAGATAGAAATTAGCACACATTTTGGTGGGAGCTTTGTGTAAATGGCAAGAAATATTATAGTCAAGACAATTCACCTTTTAAAGGTGAATCTTTTAATAAGACAGTACACAGTATGAATCATAAAAATCACATTTAAGTTAAGCACAGTACCCCTCATAGTGGTAGCCTTCCTGAGCAAATAAGCCACTTATATGAATGAGATACTTTTGTGTCAGTCATGTTTGCATCATAATACGGGATTGGTCAGTATCCCCCCAGCCCCAAATTAAAAAAAACGTTAAATAGAAAAATAAATAAAACCAAAATCCACAGTTTTGATTTTCAGTGTTGTGCAGTTGGCCTGAGTAGAATGTAGTGCCACTGATCCTTAATGTCCTGTGTCCAGGTCCCTCATATAGTCCTGAAGGGCCTGTAGCCTGGCATCAATCTCTGACAGCTCAGCAGCACCGGTATCTATGGAGCGTTCTGGAGTGAAGATATGAAGCAATGGTTGGAATTCAAACGGTAGCATTTTGTGATGGTACAATATTCTGCATGTTTGCAGGAACTATTATCTTGTAGAGTTTTAGTCCATGAATGATGTACAGTCATGTGGACAGGTTACCTTTGTCCGTTTTCATCCTGTATGTGGGAGTGCTACATAATGGCTTCCTGGTCAACAGGTTCCCTCTGTCACGGACAACGCTAGGACCATTGTACATCCGATTTCTTTCTCTGAAAACAGTGAGGAAAAAGTAGTAAAGAAGTGGTGCATCATTAAACATGTTATTCCACACTAGTGGAAGTATTTTTTATCACCAATCTGGCTTATATCTGATATCATACAGTAGTGTAGTATGTGTTATTTATAACAACCTAGTCTATGTTGTTGTTTTTTAAAACATACTAGTAGGGCATATGCTTGGGGGAGAATAGTTGGCATTTGGCATCTCTCACTTACTTTAAAAGTAGTGTATTATTTTATTTCAATGTTTTGTGTGTTTTATATTCAATTCAAGTCGATAGCGGTCGGATTGGGCTGAAACCTAACTCAGATATGGAGTTGTACATCATAGATAAATCGCAGATAGCTATGCGAGGAGTCTCGCATAGCCACCTAATGAAACGTCTGGGGACTAAATTAAATTAAATGTAGGGGCTAGAACTGAGTGGGAACAATTATTATTACAGAACCAATGCAAATACTTTAGGGTGATTCATCATATTAGGATGGTATCAGAAATATTGGTTGTCAAGGCAGAATTAGCCTGGGGTCCACCTATGCTTTCTAATAGGCAGCTCCCGGCGGATCGATAATCTAGACGCAGCTGCGTGACATGAGACTAATTAATTAGAGTGACAGAGAGAGAGAGGATTGTGTGTGTGTGTGTGTGTGTGTGTGTGTGTGTGTGTGTACGGGTGTGCATGTGTGCGTGGCTAAATTAACAAAGGTGCAGACGATCAGAAATCAGCAGAGAGTGATCGACGTTTGCGCTACTCTATGCCGAATTGAAGTGGACTCGGTCCCAGACTTTTTTTTTCTCCCTGGAAATAAAAACTTCTGGGTTTCCGAGGCTAAAGCAGAATAGGCGTAGGTTTGTTAGCGGACGTTCTTTCCGCTGTTCTAGACCCAGCCTACATTTAATTTAGGCTATGTTGAGACTATTAGACCTGGCACAATGTGTCCGAGTTCCACATGGATCCTGTCATTTTGAAGACAACATAGTACAGTATGGCCTATTTTTGCCAATACAGTATGGCATGGTGTGCTGTATTTCTGTACAGTACGTAATATTGTTGAAGACAATACAGTACACTACACTACACTACCGGTATGTGGTATTTCTGATCATAAAGTAAGGCATGGCATAGTATTAGTTAATGAACTACTTCACCTGAATACAAGAGGTCTGTCCATTTCCTCCATGTCTACAAGTGAGCTTGCAGAGGAGTTCCTGCTCCCTCTACGCTCCACAGATAAAGTCTTGCCTCTGCTGCCAGCCCGGCTCTGCTGGGGATAGACCTCTCTTGAACGTGAACGGCCCCTCTCTGGGATGACGGGAGATGTCAACATGTCCCTCCGCACTTTTCTCTGTCTAATGGGAGAGGGGCACAGAGTTAAGCCGTTAAGCATTCAGTGATTTGGGTGATTTGGAAAAACCCCCGGTCCGCCCCGGTAACAAGATGTCGACATGCACACGCACTACAGTGGTAGGACGTGCAACAGGTCAACAGCACGCAAGGCCCGCCTCCGCTCGATCATGATTGGTGGAAGGCCCCTCTCTATCCTGATTGGATGAAGGCCACGTAGCCAAAAACGAAACCTAAGGTTTTTTGACCCCCAGGGGTTAACTGGGGACAGGGATTAACTCCTTATATGGTCAGCACACTCTATAGTAGGGAGGATTGTCACAAAAAAAAAAAGTGATATTTGAATTAAATGAAATCACTGAATATACCTTTAAGCTCTGTGATGCTAAACAGCCAGAAATGTATTGGTGTGTTGTTTTTTTGTAACAGACCAAAAGAGACATACCAATTGCAATTAAATAATACATAAAATAAAAATAGCAACTCACTTTTTAAAGTCTGCTTCCTGTTGCCTGCGCTGTTTGTCTTCGACATAAGCAGTTGGGTTAAATCGTTGTATCCGTGAGCCTGAAAATAATTAACACAAATTGTAATGGAAATGCAGATTGGCACTGTACAGTACCGTAATTTCCGGACTATAAAGCGCACCTGAATATAAGCTGCACCAGCAACATCTGGGGAAAAAAACAAATGTGTACATACATATACAAGCTGCACTGGACTATAAGCCGCATAGAGGCCATAGCCGGCCATAGAGATAGATTTAGGTGGTCTTTACACGAGGATGGTGTTCATAGAAAACGGCAAAATAAAGTATCGTTTGCTGTGGTCCATTTAGACGAGAACAGTGTTTTCAGGAGGTGAAAATGCAACGAAGTGAAACCACCTCCCAGAGTGAAAAACGCTGTTTTATCCTTTCTCCGTGTAAACAGGCAAAACGGTGAATCCGCAAAACTTATGACATCATGGCTCATGTTGGCTCACAGCGCATATGTTTATTACATTAATGCAGAGCCATACATAGATATATATATATGATATAATGGAGTTCCTGAACAAGCCTCCCTCCTCGCCTACAAAGCGCTGCTCATCAGCGATGGTGAATGTAAAACCATGATGTAAATAAAAAGCCTTGTGATAGGCGGCAGACGCGGCAGCAGTGTTTATGTAGCCTAATGTATTATCAAATATATAACCATCCCATGGCGCGCTCTGCCTGCATGCTCTGGGTTGCGTGAAGGGGTTCTTCTTCTTGTATGTGGGTGACTGGTCTATTTGGCAGCCCGTTACCGCCATCTAGCGATGTTATAGCGTTTTCATAAAGTGTGCGTTCTCGTGTAAAGCCTAAAAATAAAAGAGAACGCAACGGGACTTTGATGTTTTATCTGGAGTTGGTCGCCGTGTAAAAGAGGCCTTAGAAGGTCCCCTAGTTGCCGTTAGCTGTACAAATCCATAGATTAGCTGCACCGTTGTTAGCGTTGTATAGGCCGCAGGGTTCAAAGCAGGGGAAAAAAGTAGCGGCTTATAGTCTGGAAATTACGGTATATTGTTATCCACGTTGTTGATTACTTTATTGAAGTCAAACCAAAGAAAGAGACAACGTCTCAGTCTGTGTGAGAAAATGGCAACAAGCACAAGCACTTTCAAAACCCATTACCTGTGGGAGAAGGTGATGGCCTGGGAATTCGAGCACGGGGCCCTGAGGAGTCTGCTCTCCTCCCTCTTTCCTCTGGCCGTAGTGCTCTGTATTCTATCCTCTCTCTTGACCCTGAGCGAGCCCTGATCACCGTGTGCCCTGATCTCCGCTCACGGGACAGCGAGCGATAGATTTCCCCATCACCCCGAGAGCCAGCGCGTCCAGAGTGGACAGGTGTCACCCTGCTACAGACAAACACAGAGACGTGTCCATATTTTAGCTAAATGTGGAGGTCGAAAAGAACTCAAAGAAGGACAGAACACACAACACAATAGTTGGGTCGTATCTGATACTTCCGTGACCGCGGAGAGCAAAGGTCAGTTTCTCAGTGGATTTATCATCTATGAAGGTTAAAAAACAAATTGAGCCTCCATATGGATTTGGGGCTCTCATGAATTTTCCCCGCATTTTTGCGAGGTACATGGAGGCTCAATTTGTTTTTTAACCTTCATAGATAAATCCACTGAGAAACCGACCTTTGCTCTCCGCGGTCACGGAAGTATCAGATACGACCCCACTAGAAGTGAATGAATGGGAGAGAGAAAAGACAGAAAAAAGATATACATGCTTAGATTGTCTAACCCTCTCCGTAGTACTGTCAGTTCACTCATCAGGCTCTTGACTCGAATCTGCAGAGCACACTCTGATGCCTTGAGCTCCTCCAGCTAGACAAGGCAATACAACAAAACGTTAAAACAACCGACAAATACCAACTTCACTGAAGAGTGACTAGATTGTGAAGTAAAAAGAAAGCACCACCTGCTCCACTAACAGAAGTTGCTCCTGACCTCTCTTGCTTGCAGAGCGCTGACTTTTAGCTCTCTCCTTCAGAAGCTGTTCCTCTAAAGTCCTCACCACATCTCTGTCCCTCCATGACTCCACTCCGGCTGTGGAGATGCACCCCCCTTGCTGAAGGCGCTCCAGAGCCTTAGCCATGGCATCCTTCTCCTCTTTCATCAGAGAGAGCCTTGAGGACATAAGATAAGTAAAGCCTCATAACTTCTCTTATGACAGACCAAACACACACACACACACACACACACACACACACACACACACACAACGTACTCTGATCGTAGTCGTTGTATCTCGGCACGGTCTGCTGGTTTGTGACCTCCATGAGATGTGACGGCATTCAGCTCCATCCTCAGCACTCTGATTTCTTTCTGCAGGGCAGCAGGGTCAGGTTTCCCCTGGTAAGGCAGAGGCAACGGGTAGTGTATCCTGTGAACAGAGACGGGAAATATAGAAAGTAAGGGAACGTCATTCAGAAAATGGTCCGGCTGGCCGGGATTAGAACAGGAGAGTGAGGAGACTCACTGATCAGGCCATATTTTCTCCCATGCGGTATGTGCCCAAACCACTTGGTTATTGGGTTGCCCCAGGAATTCCACTGCTTGTCGGGGGGTTTCAATTTATGCAGAAAATGAGGCTTATAGTTAACACATTTTGTTTTACAACATAAATTACACCCGTTCACATCTCAGTAACTGCCTGTGTGATTCAAAAATCTGTGTGTTCATTTGCAGTAATACGTTTTTTGAGTGGTGCAACCATAGGGTGCAGCCACTCCAATGCCCAGCTTTGTCCATCCCTGTGCCCCTACAGTATGTATGTTTAGGGTACCAACCTCTATGGTACCAACAGGGGTAAATATTGTGATAACATTTTCAAGCGATATCTCCCAGATCTACAAACTCAAACCACATATACAGTAACAATTGCACAACCTTGGTTAACTTCCAGCCAGAGACCTGTACTGCATGTCAATCTCCAGCTCCCCATGTCTTTATAGTATGGAATACACTCTTTGATCTACAGTACATTTAAAAAAAAGATTATGTAAAAGATAAAAACACAGAAAATCTATATCTATGTGTCACTCCCCATCTCTCTATCAATAAAGGCATAAAAAGCCCAACTGTCAACCTGTAAGAATATCCAAAAAGAGAGGCACAAACCTGTCAAACTCCACAGTGTAGATGAGGATTAGATATCTTTTGGCACTGAGAGCAGGAGACTGCTGCTGGCCACGGGGGCGGCCCACAACCCCGGCCTTTCTGTTGCGTAGGAGCTCCAGATCGCCATACGTCAGGAGGTCAAGGGTAACAGAATCACTAGTCTGTAGGAAAAGGTCGTGTCAAGGCCATTCTTTGAGATCATGCAACTGAACAAGAATGAGTACTCATGGGAAATGGCATACGATAACGTGTGGCTAGGTCTTTATTTTGTAGCCCATCAAAAGGACCCTCTTTTTACACTTATGATAAAGTGGTCTATACCTAGCCTGGGATCCAGTTTGGCAGACTTTTAGTTTTACTAAAAGACGTCTATAGAGCGTCGCAGTCCCACCCCCTTTCATGACGACGCCAGGCCCAGGAAATGATTCCCAATGCATTTTTCCCATAGACATTTCAAAATGTATTTATTTAAAGTTGGTTACGACAAAGCCAACACGAATTGTGACAAATCATGACAATAAACACAATATTTTGGTCCAAACAAACAACAAAAAAAAGTGTTTTTTTTGTTTTTTTTGTCATGATTTGTCACAACTCCAGTTGGCTTTGTACGAGGCTTAAAAGGTCTTTAAATAAATACTTTTTGAAAAGTCTATGAGGAAAATGAACGGGGAATCATTTCCTGGGCCCTGGTAGGGGGGCGGGACTGCGACGCTCTATATACCATCACCACTAATAAAAGTGATCTACTCAAAATAATTAATCCTTCTATTGTTCTAATGCAGGGTTCCCCAATTAGCGGCCCGCGGGCAGCGCCCCTTAGCTATTTCCCCTTAGCTATTTCATTTGACCAGGCCTATTTTCAACACCAGTAAGTGAAATGTGAGGCGTACCTTTTTAACAGCACTTTCCAACATACTACAAAAGATAGGAAATTGCTTGAAGTTGCCAGTTTTGCGAGTGAGGTCCTCAATATCTACAAAATAAAAGAACAGTTTAAGTCAGTGTGTTTGGTTGTGCCTACGGAGCAATGGATTAATGTTCATGATAATGCGTCGCTCACATGCCGGCACAAATTCTCCCCTCCATTGATCAGCTGTCATAGAATCAGAGATCTCGACAATCAGCAGACTCTTCGCCAATTCTATCTTCACAGTGAACTCCACATCTCTGAAAACGATATCCTCCAGCACCTCTGAGCCCACCTCCATGGCGCTACAGTGTAGACCTATATGTTCAAACATCAAAGTTTTGTTATCGACAGTAAGTCCAATGCAATCCATGCAAAAGTATGCATGTTATTATAGTATATCAACAGCGCTTGATAAAATGTATAACGTCCTAACTGGTAAACCAAAGTGGATGTACTGCAGGCTATTCTATTCATGTGTACTAATTAAGGTCATCCATTTGGACACTCTCAGAATTCATTTTACAGAGTGTACTATAGTTTGAGGCTTGAGGTCCTAGAGAGTATTAAACGGGGGTCTGTGGCAAGTGGCATATTAGGCCTATGCATAAATATAAAACTGGGGATCCTTGATATTTAAAAGAAGGCAAAAAATGCATTTCACTTTTACAATTCTTCAAACTACTCGTTATAACAGTAACACATTGATCTCTCAGGTTCCCAGATTGATAACAAGCATACGCTGATCGCCCCAACAAACAAGCTATTCACAACAAGCACAATAAACTACTTATATAGCCTCTATATCAAATCATCCTATTTTCTATCGACTTTCCGTTATCATGACATCACTTGCGATACGACATGTCGGATGCATGCAGGCAGTTTTTGGCAGGCAGTCGTTTTTCGGCACAAAACCCTGAATAGTGAGATAAACGCTAACACGGGTCGTCACTGGGCAGCTAGCTGTGCTCTGTGTCAAACGTTATTCCGCTGTCAATAAACGGGCTAAAAAGAAAACCCAAATCAAAACACATACGGTTTTTACCTTTCGGCGTTGCCTGGCGATGAGCTCAAATATGGGTAACGTGACAGATGATATAGCTACGCCTTGAAAAACATAGCAGCCATAGCTGTGACATTAATATGTCCTAAAGATATTTGGTAATAAGTTTAAAAAAAAAACAGAACAATCATCAATCACAGACTGCAAAATGATGGAGCGCCACAACAACCGGGAACGTTGAACTCTTCTTCTACGCTTGTCTTCTTCTCCTTCTTCTTGGGAGAAGCAGCAGCAGGGTCATCGCACCTATAGGTGTACTACTGCCATCCACGGGTGATGACAAGGACATACTTCTTGTCTTTAAGGGAGAAAAATGGTAACGTATTCTAATTTCAGTTAAGCAGGCTGGTATACCGTATTTAATAATGTAATCTCTTTGATCTCTAACACAAGCAGCACAAAACACAACGTGTTTGTGTTGTTAGATAAAAGTCTTTATAAACCCTGCCGTAGATCAAGCCTATACACATTGATTGATTGATTGATTGATTGATTGATTGATTGATTGATTGATTGATTGATTGATTGATTGATTGATTGAAGTATTTTGATTTGAGAATTACAGTACATTTCAAGCACAACTCAATACAAAACAGTTTACTGTGGACGAAACCAAGCATTACACTTCATAACAGACAAACTTCTATATAGCCAAAAACAGTTGACAATTACAGTTATTCTTTTCCAGTTATTTGGGGTCCAGGCTAGCCTTGGCGGTATGTGATTGTATTTGATTATATGGTAGGTGTTGCGGTATGGTATAAGGGCCGGGGTTAGGTATTAATTGTTGGGCAATTGATAGACGATATTTTAATTTCTCATTTTAATTTCGTTTCTAAGATATGGTTTAGTATAGCCTACCATTAATGCCATCAGACAGACAAAAAGTGTCCTTAGTTACAACATTCCACTGTGTGCGAGCTTTTGTAGAAAAAAATGGGGGCCTGTAAATGTTTGATGAACATGCGCACCTGTTGCATAATATAAGAGACCCCTCCTCTCTGCATGCATGCGTCCGCACAGTCTATGACTGTTCCCATGGAGACATAATATACAGCCATAACGCTTGTCGCTTGGCGTATACTTCGTCGTACGTAGGACCGCGTCGTGTCTCTGGGAAAGTGTGCCAATCCACAAGCTCACAACGGACCGGGTCCGTGACGCGCTGTGAGCTTGTGGATCGACTATTAGGTTGTTGTTTTTTTTCCCCCGCGGCGCGCGACACCGTCGTACGACGCACTACACATTGTTGGCGTAAAAAGAGAAGTTGAGTAGTTGGTTCACTTGGTTCAGTCACAGTGGAGTCTGAAGTCCGGTCCTCCTGTCTGTCTGTCTGTCTGTCAGCGCAGCGGATCGAAGAAAAAAACAAACAAACAAGTCGGTGGTGGAATGCAGTCGCGGCGGGGGAGGCATGTATGTTGAGGAATGACTGTCTAATGGTCTTCCCCATGCAGAGCAGCACATGGAAGAAACAGAAAAGCCCGGGGATCTCATCTCCCATCTCCAGGGCCCCCGAGAAACAGCAGGAGTGGCTACAAGTGGTTGGACATGCAGGTTTGTTGGATGGATCATATCAGCCTTGCTCACTTTGCTTTACATCTTTTTTCGTTGGATAAGATTCTGTATGATATGGTACCATTTGGAGAGATAACAGGCATTTGATTAAAAATTCTTCTACATTCTCTAATTGTGTAGAATTCTTGTAAATTAAGTGATGCATGTTACAACAATAAGGTAACTATTGAGAGTGTAAAATAAAATGAGCCTTTTACACTCTCAAGAGTTAAAGATCTATAAGGGTCCATTTGGTTACCAACTCTCCATCATTCAGCTGGGGACCACCTGGAACCCCTCACTGGTGGTCCCCGGACGAACCACTGGTTGAAAACCACTGCTTTACATGGCTGCCTTCCTGAGGCAAGCAGGTAAATTACAAGGCCTTTTGAAACTGACAAAATATAGTTTGTTCTCTTATTTAAAATGTCACCTCTTTTTGCAGGAAACTTCCTTGCAGGGGACTATGGTCTGCTGCTGAAGAGATTCTGCATACGGGAGCAACAGTGTTTCCAGGGGCTGATGGAGGACACCCTGAAAGCGTTTGTGCCAGCCTACCATGGTGTGGTGCAGCGAGATGAGCAGGATTACAACATGATGGATAATCTACTCACTCACTTCAACACTCCGGCCATAATGGACTGCAAGATGGGCAGCCGGTAAGTGTAAGAGCTTTATGTTTTCTAGACCAGTCGTTCTCAAAGTGGGGCCCCCTATAAGCAAAGATCTGCCGCTTTTGAAAACATCTGGAAAAACTCTTAAGAATTTGGAATAATTCTGAAAAACAATGGATGCGAATCTTTTCTTTTGGGGCCACTACTAGGGCACAACATCTTTTGAGATGGGGGTCTGCGGCCAAAGGCTTATCAATTTGGGTGTCTTCATTTGAAACATTGTTCTAGAGTAGACAGCGAATGTAAGGGGAGCCTGTTTGCTCACACACAGCCTACTTGAGAAGAGCAAATAGTGCTCAGTGCTTATAGGGACTAGCTGTCTCTTACAGTACGTACCTCGAGGAGGAGCTGCTGATGGCGAGGGAGCGACCTCAGCCTCGTAAAGATATGTATGAAAAGATGGTGGCTGTGGATCCAGCGGCCCCCACAGCCCAGGAGCAGGAGCAGCAGGCAGTACTCAAAACAAGATACATGCAATGGAGGGAGAGCCTGAGTTCCACAACAACACTGGGCTTCCGGATAGAGGGAGTGAGAGTGAGTACTAACTGTGTGTTTTGTCTTTGAAACCTTGAAAAAAACTAGTTTTCTTTCCTTTCATTGATCCAAGTTGGAACACGATCGATTGATTGATTAAATTAAACATGCACGTGGTCCACCCATCTGACCACTTAACATGGCAGCCGTGTTTTATAAGTGGGCACTGATCCTGAAAAGGTTGAGAACCACTACTGTGCTACAGCACATTAAAAACTTGGGAGATAGACAGACTAGTACCCTCAAGATAGGGTACAACAACTGTCATGTCACTGTCATAATAATATAACCACAACATCATTGGGTGTCTTCCGGCTCGGAAACTTGTCACTGTGTATGTCCTCAATGCCCTGCCAGAAAGTACAAATATGCCCCCCAAAAACCAAAAACCAAAACCAAAGATGAAGCATTTGCTGTGCTACAGAGTGCCATACAGTTCCATCTACTGTAGTTCTGTATTCTATTCTTTATCGTCTAATTACTTCTGCAGCAGGCAAATGGAGTGTGTCAGACAAACTTCAAAAGGACCAAACGTAGAGATCAAGTGATCGAGGCTCTGAAAACCTTTTTTGATTCCAACACCCAAATTGTGGTGAGTCTGACCTTGTTATTAACTTTGAGTTCACTTCCAAAGTTCTTCCATTCTTGTTTCCTCTTTTGAAGTTCTCTTCTCTCACTCTCTCTTCAGCGGGGATATCTGAGGCGGCTGAAAGAGTTGCGTCAGGTTCTGGAGACATCACACTTCTTCAGAATGCACGAGGTGGGATGGATTCTAGTTATCTTTTGCCACAGCTTATTCAATGTTGTGAACGTGACACTGGGAAGTTAGTTGTCGTTCAACTGCAGTGTAGTTGTCAATTGCAGATAATAAGTGAAACAACATATTGCAGTGAGCAACATGGAGATTTGTATAAAGTATAAAACACAAAATCATTGTGAAATTAGCGAGGGGGTAATTTTCACTGATGACATGCCAAAAATAGGCATCAGGTTAAGTGGTTAAACCATACAGTACAACCTACAACCAGCACGAACACTTGTCTCCCTCCCTACAGGTAGTAGGGAGTTCCCTGTTGTTTGTCCATGATGGAACAGGGAAAACAGGGGTCTGGATGATCGATTTTGGAAAGACAGTAGCCCTACCACCACCCCTCACCTTGGATCACCGCACTCCCTGGGTAGAAGGGAATCGAGAAGATGGCTACTTATGGGGTCTGGACAATCTCATTGACATACTGACCAACATTCTTCTGTCCCTCGCCTGAAATCCATTCAGAAATGGTCTGGGAACTGTCACTGCCACCTACCTTATACTGTAAATGGTTAGGAGTTGGGGACTCTTGAGTGGATTGGCTCCTGCAACATCAGTGTTGGGATTGAAGTGAACTCTGGATAGAAATATAGCACATAACTGATAACATACACCAGCATGTACAGGTGAGGTGTATCTGTTACCAAAACAAAATGGACGTCCTGTGCAAGTGGTACACTGGAATACCAGTAGGCTACATTTAGGCTGATTTGGAACCCATGACATTCTCGCACATCAGACCACACTAATCTACGTTATACAGTATACTTGCACTTACGATACATTGCATTACATGATTCATGTATAAGTATAAGTGCACTTACAGCACAATTAATTACAATATTGTTGCTGTTTGGCGGAAACCATGTATCTCCACATTTCATACTTCGTCATAGTACAGTTACTACAGTACCACACCAAAGTAGCAAAAAGTTGTTAGTGCTATTTTTGCTATTTCTGAAAAGACTACAAGGTTTCCACCTGGCAGCGATGATGTAATGTAACGACACTTACAGTTCATTACATTATACTGTATACAGTAAGGTGCAGTTACAGTATGTTAATTGCATGCACTTACAGTTCATTACATTACACTGTAACACTTAACCGCACAATACATTACACATTCCGACTCAGAACCCATGACATTCTCACACAAGCCTGCAGTCCAGTAATTTCCACCCTCAGTGTGAACAACAATAGACCAGACGTTTCTGGCTGGAAACAGCTTGGTCAGCAGTTAGGAAAATATATTATTATGCAAACAATACAAGACTTTTGGAAAACCCTAGTTTACTATAAACAGCCTTCTTATAGTTCAGAAACTATGTACTAGGAAGTACAAGCTTAATGGACAACTTATCCTTATTAAAATGAAGCCACATTGTACCAGCAAATGATGCCAAAGCTTGACTATGATGCAAAGAATAAACATTGTGCCTTGTTATCGGTCTTTTCATTTAATTTAATTTAAATATATGTATCCTTTGAATTTGATATTATTTTTTTTAGGTTATTTGAATGGTCTCTTAATATTGAACACAAACTATTTCATGATGTTTAGCAAATATGTTTGTTGTTTGTGCCTAAATGTACACTTAAGCCATTGTCACATTGCAATGCTTTGTGCTTATTGATATGCTATTTTGGCAATTTTAGAAATTACCGTAAAACGTTTTTTTCTTTTTAGATTTAATTAAATGTTTCAACAAAACAAAGAAGCCATTCCACATACAGTAAATGTTTATTTATTTTCCCTGAAACACCTACACACAGACAACGGAAAGGTACCAGAAATGTATTTGTTCATGTATTTAATACTGCTTTTCATTGGTTTAGCCTGACGGCATCAATATCTAACTCCCACACCTGTTCACTCAGCCATTTAATCATCAAAAGCTGAGCAGAAGAACTCTCTGTTCTCACCTCCATGATTAAAGGCAGAGCTGACTGAATAAAGAGGCCACTCTGTCCTGTCTGTCGGAGGCCTGTGTTCCGAGAAGCACACTTTTCTACTCCCAGAATATGATTGTTAGGTTCAAACATGGCATAACGTGTCGTAGACAATGATTGTGTCCAACACTAAAAACTATGTCCACTTTTGCTAGTTAGAATGGTTATTATAAGTTATTATTATTTGTATTAACAATCTAAATCTACAAAGTAACTAAAGTTTTCAAATAATTGTTGTGGAGTAACAAGTACAATATTTGCCTCTTGATATGTAGTGGCGTGTGGAGATGTAGGAAATCGACATACGGTACTCATCTAAAGACCTCACAATTGTACTTGAGTACACAGCACTTGAATAAATGTAATGATGAGTTAATTTCCATCACTGATACCAGTACAATCAGGGGGGAGGGTGTCTGTGTGTGTGTGTGTGTGTGTGTGTGTGTGTGTGTGTGTGTGTGTGTGTGTGTGTGTGTGTGTGTGTGTGTGTGTGTGTGGCACAGTGTGTGTGTGTGTGTGTGTGTGTGTGTGTGTGTGGCGGGGGCGTCTAGGAATGATGTCAACACTAAAGTGGACACATCAGACGTTATAGAAAATAGACGCCTCCTCCCGCTGGCCATTCTCCAGCCGATCTGTGAAGTGAGCGCAGCAGACGTTCTCAGTCAATGGACAATTTCATTAATAGGTTTGTGTCGTTCTTCTTTACTTTGTCTCTATACTTCTTTGTTTAGATTGCAGATAAGGCATAGATGCTATTACATTTGTAATATTTATCGAACAAAACAGTGCTTTAAAAGGTGAAAAAAAAAAAAAAAAAATATTACAGTGGTCGAATGCCATTTTTTACAGTTATCCCATAGTTTTGCACTAAAGTGCTTTGCAATGTGCATGACATTCTTCAGCTTCACATTCACACGCCGATCTGCTCGCCGCCGACCTTCTCATCAGAAGCTGTTAGGGGTTAAGTGTCTTGCTCAAGTAGTTGCAGTGAATAAGTCAGTGATTAAGTATTCAAGAAATGTTTCTCCTGTTCTCTTCACAGGCTACGATGGCTTCAGAAACATGACAATGTCCCTTTTATCCATTCATCTAAATCAACATTGTGGCTCACACAGTACCCCTGACCCTGTCATGTCATTTTAAAGTATATGGTATATTTGAAAATGGGTGGTGGTAGTCCAGCTGTGACCATGGCGTTTTGACCCCGTTGGCGGAGTCGGTGTATGTTGGTGCAGTGGTGCACCTGGGCAGCCGCAGTCATGGCTCACAGGAGGAGGAGTGGCGTCGGCTGCTGTTCCCGGCGGTCCATGAATAAAGACAGCGCCCGCTTCTGCCTGCTCGCCGGCCTCATCCTGCTCTACTTGCTGTGCGGAGCGGCCATCTTCTCCGCTCTGGAACACCCCTTTGAGCTGCACGCCCGCCACCTCTGGAAACAGCAGCTGGACAATTTCACCCAGCAGTATCGGGTCAGCCTGAGTGCCCTGCACGCCCTGCTGCGTCAGTATGAGGAGGCCAATGGATCTGGGATCAGGGTGGACGCCTTGAGACCTCGCTGGGACTTCTCTGGGGCTTTCTATTTCGTAGGCACAGTGGTTTCCACCATTGGTGAGTGCCACAGCACTGATCGTTTCATTATATGCAGAGAAATATCTCAGCTTTTGGTTCATATGGTTATCATTATATACTGTGTATTCTATATGCTGTTCATATCTCTGTTAAGTGTGTGTGTGTGTGTGTGTGTGTGTGTGTGTGTGCGCGTGCGTGCGTGTGTGCGTTTTCAACAAGTGTTGAGTAATTACTCGTAAGCCTGAAACCTAATATACAGTATGTGCAATACTTAATAGAGCTTCAATCCATATGCATCACCAGTGTTGGCAAGTAACTTAAGTAATATACTACTTTCAGTAATATTATTACTTTTTTCCAGTAATATGTAACTTAACTAGTTACTTTCAAATTTTGAGTAATAATATTACATTTACTTTTTTTCAAAAGTAATATTATTACTATTTTCACGAGCCTTGGTGGAACTGTGGGTTTGAGTGTTTATTTATAATGGTAGACTGGGTTGAAGTCAAGTTGCTTTGCAGACTGCTGATCCGCTCTAGATCTAGACTCTAGAGCGGATACGGAAACGATGCACACTCGTCGGTACGTATGTGTGAAGTATCGGATGCAGAAGGGAGGGCCTTAAACCGTCCGGAACACGGAACAACAACCAAAACTACTGTGTGTAACTCGTTAGACTGCACTGTTAGAGAGAAGAGATGTAAATAAACTAACAATGGAGGAGGTGGAGGAGACAGAAACACCGGCACAACAAAGCGTTATAACATTCAATACTTGGAAGTATTCGCATTATTTTGAGTATGTCCGTGATCAAGACGAGATGAACATTATAGCTATATTCCACGTCGAAATCTACTTCTAATCTATGTGTACAAATGGATCCATCATCATGAGTTAAATAAACACAGTGCAGAATAGGGGAGGGGGGACTGCTAATGTTGAAAATCCAAAGTAAGACTTTTGGGGACAAAATATGCAATTACTGGGGGCGAGAGAAAAAAGTAATAAGTAAAGTAATAAGTAACTAGTTACTTTTCTCAGGAAGTAATAAGTAGTGTAACTTTATTACTTTTTTTTTAAGTAATAAGTAATAAGTAGTATATTAGTGTTAAAGTAATATTTTGCCAACACTGTGCATCACACAGCATCTGCACAATTGTGATGTTGCAAAGTTAAAGTTGTTTTTATGTTCCTCTTTCCAAGGCTTTGGTATGACCACCCCAGCCACGATAGCTGGAAAGATATTCTTAATCTTCTATGGTCTCATTGGCTGTGCCGCCAGCATCCTTTTCTTCAACCTGTTCCTCGAGAGGATAATCACCATGCTGGCCTATGTCATGCGCTGGTGTCACGAGCGTCGGCTGAGGACTTCTGCCGTGGGGTCGCTGTCGGAGCGGAAGTCACCCGTGGAAGAGGACAGCCTGGAGGGATGGAAACCTTCCGTCTACTACGTGATGCTGATCCTGGGAGTCACGTCTGTGGTGATCGCGTGCAGCGCCTCCACACTCTACTGCTCCATGGAGGACTGGAGCTACATGGACTCCCTCTACTTTTGCTTTGTGGCCTTCAGCACCATCGGCTTTGGGGACCTGGTGAGCAGCCAGCGGCAGCAGTACGAGGCCCAGGACGCCTACCGCCTCGGGAATGGCCTTTTCATCTTCATGGGGGTGTGCTGCATCTATTCCCTGTTCAATGTCATCTCTATTGTCATCAAGCAAACGCTCAACTGGATCCTGGGTAAGCTGGCCTGCCCCATGTGGCATTGCTGCTGCTCCTGCCACTGCTGCCCCGGCCTCCTGAGCAAACGGCGCGCCCTGAGGCTTCCGCCCACGCAGCTCGGCCGACGGCGCATCAGATGCAATGCCGTGCAGCCCGTCACGTCCCGCTGTCCCACAGGACAACACCACTACACGAACGCCTCAGTGGAGGTGGCGTGTGACAGTGAGACGGAAGCCGAAGCAGCCGGCGGTGGTGCATATGTGGGCCGGCGTATGTCTGGGGAAATGATCTCTGGGAATGAGTTCATGGTGTCCAATAAGGTGTCTTTGGCTCTGCTGCAGAAGCAGCTAAGCGAAACGGCTCGCCATGGCCCATTACAGAGCCACGTGCACCAAAATGGATTCTCTGGGGGCGTGGGTGCTTTTGCCATCATGAATAATCGCCTGCAGGAAACCAGCGTGGACAGATAGTCCTCCCAACAAAACCCACACACAAAAGCCATCTTCAATGGCACAGTTTTGTGGAGGACATCGCTGTAGATCTCTAAAGCACTTTGGATTCTATATATTGTACTAAGATAAGAAATGTTGTTTTTCCCCCCCTTCTAAACAAATCCTTTTTGATGCTATTTATAACACCAAAATCAGGACGCGACAATATATGTGGATAGTAGCAGACCTGCATTCTTATTATTTTCAGTTTTTCACCATTGTTTCTAAACATGGATTCCAGGCACTTAAATATTTTTCCGTGGGCAGACAGGATAGACAGATGCATATCATTTACAGAACATCATTGTGAAGAGGGGTGATATCCTGAAGTGATTGGCTCATAAGCCACTGGCTCACAGGCAATCAGATAGAGGAAGCAATGAAGGGCCTCTTGAAAAGGAAAGCTGATTTAAGAGCACTGCAGATGTTCCTGTGAGATCCTCAAAAACCAATGCCTGAATATGAGGTGGTGGTCAGTATGAGTGAATGTACAAGCCTATGCATAATGTGCATTTGCCTTCTCAATAATTTAAGACACAAAGTCGTCTTACACACCTTGATGAATATACATTGTATTGGAATTGCATTTTGAAATTAAATAGAAACTGGCTCATATTATTAATAACCACTTAAACCATCTCTAGGCTTAGTAAACTGGATCCGAGTTGGCTCTGTACTTGGAAAAAAAAATTCTCATCAACACCAAATCTCTTTGCGAACAATAGCCAATAGCCAAGCTCACAACGCATCGCAATGGCCCGCCTTGTGAGCTTGTAAATCTGCTATTGGATGCTGGGGTTCAAGCGGTAAAACATATACTCTTAATCTGTTGATGGCTAGTGAGGCCGTCAACAGATCAACAGATATCAGTTATTCACAGATAACCACCACGCTGTATTGTCTGCATTGCATACATGTATGTATGCTCATCAGATCTTTGGATACGGCAGAAAATGTTCACAATTATTAGAGTTTTTCTTTAGTGCTTATTCTCAAAAATGAACACTTAAAAGGTGGAATTATGGATTAATTGTTGTGAGAATGTTAGTTACTGTAAATTGTATCCAGCAGTTAGTCAAATAATCTTTATTCAGGCTGATAACAACCACAAGTCTTAATATGTAACGTCAATACACAGAATGCAAGGTCACTGGTCATTCCAAACATATAACAATTCAGTAAGATGTTGATAAACCTTATGGTCTCTCTATTCTTGATCTAGGATCTGTCTCAGTCATCAAATGTTCAAAATACTTAGATACTTAATACTGTACTCATATACATACAACAATAAGGCAGCACAGTACGGATCATCCATAACCATTTTAACTACAGGGACCTTAAATTGGGAAAGATTTGAAGGACCTTATACAGGAATGCCTAAATATTTAATTCTGATGTACTTAATAGATTTTCTTTGCAATTACAACAACATTGGGAAAGGTTTCCATACATATTCCCCCAGGTACCCCCATGTAGACTTAATTGCACTGTAAACTTGAAAAATCATGTTGCTTAATCCCAAAACCTTATTTTATGTCTAAATCATTTGCACATCCTCTCTGTTTCTACACTATACGGAGCCTGTATTTCTCAAAAATAGAGTTTGCGGACAATTGTTATATAATAAGTAGAGCCATCTCTGAATATTTGCAATACAAAAAATATTTTGACATCTTTAGAAAGTTTACAATCTCCTCTTCAAGTTGCTCAAAAAATGTGTTTTCTGTGACATCTGACTGATTTCAGCGGAACAAGTCACATATACTATCAAGATTAACAAGTGACACTGCGGGTACTGCTGCTTATCGATTGGCAAACAACATTCAAATGGCTATTGTTGTAATATTAGTCAATTGTGCCACGACAAAAAAACTTTCCCTGGTAAGCAGCAAGAGCAGACCAAAACTCTAAATTTCAGAATTTAATACTATTTAAAAAAAATATATATAAAAAGAAAAAGAAATCAACCTGCAAATCTTGTTTTCACATTTGGCTGTCAACACGGTCACCAAGTAAAAATGTGAATTGATCTCCGTAATATAATTTGTTCTTTGAATATGAGGCAGCGAGTTGTTGCTGGGCCGTTTCTCTACACAAGCCAAAATATTATTCCTTGTATAAATATAAAATGTATATCAGACTTTGTCACACTTACATTTTTGTATTTGTTATGGCAACTTGTTGCTTGGCTCAGGTGGCGGGACACAAAAAGCTTCTTACTTCCCATTTCTTTCAAATTGCACACATTAAGTTCTAGTATTGACATTATTTATACTCCATTCACGGATCCTTGGAGATTCATCCTCCATGGATTTTTCAAGACCCACCCAAACCCTAGGAGAACAGGGAATGAAGGAAGTAATTAGTAAATATCACACGCACGCAAACACGCACGCAGGCACGCGAGCGCACACACACACACACACACACACACACACACACACACACACACAGTTATAATGCCATCTGCTTACATTGGGTGGTGTGGGCCTATACGTCTCTCTCTTCTGATAATAAGCAGAAATTATGCAGTTCCTCCTGTAACACAAAAGGATGGATCGAACCAAGATTAAAGGACCACTTCACCACTTTTCAACCTATCTTCATATAATTGGTCCTCACTAATGTTCATGATAAAATAGCACATTTTTCTTCTACTTGGTTTGTGTCTCATAGCAGGGCTGTGGGCAGTTCAGAAACCCGTCCACCAGTGACACCATCGTTAGGCTTATTTTTAAACAAGATTTTTTTAATATATATATATTTAGATTTTTATTATCGTGAGAACGATGGCTTCCATTTTCGCATTGGAACTTTTCAGGAATAGAAAGCCTGCAGTTTCTATTAGCTTGGATTTCCCATCGATGATATCCCATATATCCCATGATCCAATAATATTGGATAAAAAAAATTCAGAGTGAATATTTTAAACTCAAATCTTTGCTTCTGGGGGGTCCCTGGAACAACATATTTTCAGATGGGTTCCACGGCCAAATACAGATAATTCTGGGGGTCCTCGACATCATGAAAAAGTTTGATCACCACTGACATAGAAACCTATGAATGAACCTATGAACTTAAATAACCAGGGTTACTGAAGTAACCTTTCTATTTTTCAGAAAATTTGGATTTAGAAGCCTTTTTTTTTTTAGAATCGGCCTCAGGTCTAAATGGGTTTTAAAACACTACAAAAACAATAGACAAACATGTCTCTTCTCTTACTTGCTCTGTATGCCTCCCCCTGGTGGTAATCCAGGGAGGGCAGTGGATGCTAGGACTGTGAGGACAGAGAGTAGGTCAGGCTCTTCCCCGGTGGCACTCAGCTCCTCATAGATCTCTGTTGAAGAGTCATCAACAAAACAGAAGAGCAAGTTAGGGAGATAGGCTTTAAAATATTAGAGGGTAAGGATTGCTAAAAATAGATGTGATGGACACAGTATATAGGCTAATAATAATAATAGTAATGCATCATATCATTGTTGCAACTTCTAAATAAATGAATAAAATGTCTTAAACATTGTTACACATTGACTTGATTGATTGATTGAAAGATGTATAAGTTAACTGTGGACCACACGACACCACAAAGCATTACACTTGGTTACAATAGGGTCCACCATTTTCAATTCATCAGAACATTTAGAGACTCTTCTATATAACAAAAAAAGGAGGTAAAAGGTAATATACAGTGAGGGGAAAAGGGGTTGGGGGGGGGACTCAAGACTTACGGGGGCCAGTTCCGAATTGCAGCCGTCCGTAGGTGCCTTTTGAGAGCGGTTTTGAAGGAGTCAAGGGATTCACATGTCTTAATGACTGTTGGTAGGGCGTTCCACATTTTGGTGGCATTGGAGCTAAATGAATTTAGTCCCTTGTTTGTGCCGAATCTGGGTTGCACATGGCTTGTTGAACTCCCTCTGGTGTTGTGGGTGTGGACTTCGTTGACATTAAGGAAGTATTTAGACAGGTACATGGGTATCTTGGTGGTTTAGCGAATTTTGTGGAACAGACCCATTGCAAGATGCTGTACTCTGTCATCAACCCTAAGCCATTTCAGCCTGTCAAAATGGGCAGGGGTGAGGTGGGTTCAGGGATAGAGGCATATTGAGTGAAACGACAGGTGAGGAGATATTACTTTTAAGTTAACAATTAACAAGGATGTGTGGTGATCAGCCCTGTCACAAATATTACCTTATCACAATTATTACATAGTTGAAAAATGTCCATACATTTTCTAATATTTTCCAAAAGGAGCGGAAATAGCCAAATCTTCAAGCTTACATTGTGACGTGTTATAGGCTAAGCTATTTCAGTTATTACATTTGTCAGTCATTTATTTATCTGTCCAGTGAATGTTTTGTTCACGAAGCCTAAAAGCCAAACAGAAATGTCATTTGTATTTATGTTCCAATATTCAATGCCAAAAACACAATTAAATTAGGCCTATTAATCGCAATTATATTTGCGTGACAATTCATCATCAAGTAAAATGTCATGATTTGTGACAGCCCTAGTGGTGGTGATTGATAAATGGCCCCAATGTTGTACCACACAGGCCCCCTCACTGTCCCACACAGTGGCCTCCACAGTCCACATGTCAGTGTCTGCACCTGCTACTTTGGATTCCAGCAGGTCCTCTAGCTCGGCCTCCTGGTGCAATGCCTCTGCTGAAAGCTGGGGGGCGCCAGGAAAGCACAGCAGGATGATGCTAATGTTGTCCAAGCTCCCCTGTGAAAGACACGTTAAAAGGAACATGGGCACCGCTGGCCGTTATGTGATGTGACGCATGTGATGTCAGCATATCGTTGTTGTGTACTGTAGAAACCTTGTATCTCCATATTTCAACGCGTTATGTTTTTTTTCATAAATTAATGCCCTACTTCATCATACTACAGCTACACAAAAATTTCCAATCAACAAGCATTAGACGTTTGTGAGCTTGTAGATCGGCTATTTTTTTGAGGGGCTATGCAGGTTTAATGTTTGTTTTTAGTTCAATGTTTGTTTTGAAAACGCCATTGACAATGAAGGGAAACTTTACCATCTTGTCCCTAACACAAATATGAAATGCCATTAACAATAAAGAGAATTTAATGTTTGTTTTTAGTTTAGTGTTTGTTTTAAAAACGCCATTGACAATGAACAGAAGTTAAGGTTTGTTTTTTAGTTCAATGTTTGTTTTAAAAACGCCATTGACAATGACGGGAATTTAATGTTTGTTTTGTCACCGTTTGTTTTACATCACCATTACATCACCTAATCACAGCAACATGAGTTAAGACTTTAATATATTAGCGCCCCTCACTTCACACGAGTGTGATTTTTGTATTAGTATTAACTAATAATGAAGACCTTGGGACTAAATAATTGTATCCATGGAAACACAGGTTCTTTTTTCCCCCCATTTCCTAAAAAGTAACAGTTTTGGACATACAAGGTTTCCACCCGACAGTAACAATATCACACATGATTTCAATCTTTTGATGACTGTGGCACAATCCTCAGTTGTACAAATACAGAGAAAGATTTAAAAATGGACCCATCCATGTGGGATATTTTTTTCTTTCTTTTTTCTTCTTTCTTTTTTATTATGGTTAAATGAACACTGAGGATTTTACTGTGTAGTGACATTACTGCTCGTCTCCCAAAGACACAGCGAAAAAAAACTATTTTGCCAAAATGTTTAAATGAGATGTTGAAGTGGGAGAGATTGTGATGTTTTCAGGTCATTGTGCATGTCCAAGCTATAGGGGCTTGTTACATAACAGTGTGACATGAGACATAGGCCAGTAACAGTCAATTCATTAGATAATAGAACCTAAGGCACTACCATAACCCAGTTTAAAATGCCAATTTGGATTATTATAATCTACCCAATAAATATTGATTTAATGATGCCCGAGGGTCCATTTTGTATACATTTGTGTGTGTGTGTGTGTGTGTGTGTGTGTGTGTGTGTGTGTGTGTGTGTGTGTATTATATACGCATAGAGAGCATTTGCACTGACTACTTATTTTATAAGGATCCGTTCATTTGGTTCCAGTATACAATCCCAGAGTTTCCGCTCAACACTCAGCCTTCCACAGTCCACCGGTGACAGGATGACGTTCTGACCTTATAGAGGCAGAGGTCGATCACCTGCGCGCAGACGTCTCTCAGGTCGGTGCAGACGCGCAGCCGGCTGTGGATAAAGGCACACAGCTCCTCGTTGGTGATCATGTCCCACACCCCGTCGCAGGCCAGCACCAGGAACTCGTCCGCGGGCGAGCGCTCCACCACGTACACCTCTGGCTCCGGGGAGACCATCTGCTGGTTGGCGAGTCGGTTCTCGGCCCCCTTGTAGCCGAAGTCCCCCAGGGCGCGGGACACGGCCAGGGAGCCGTTGATCCGCTGGAGGGACACGGAGCCGCCTGCGCTTTCGATGCGCTCCCTCTCCAGCGGGCTGTAGGGCTTGTGGTCCTCGGTGGAGAAGCACACCTGCCCGGAGCGGCACAGTAAGGCCCGCGAGTCGCCACAGTTGGCAAAGTAGATGTAGCACGGCGAGATGAGCGTGGCCACCGCCGTGGTGCCTCCTTTCTCCCAGCCCTCTCGTCGTGCGACAGTGTGCAAGTGCTTGTCTGTTTGCAGGAAACCTTCTATAATGCCGCCTCTTACTCTCCCTGGGTCGTCCTCTGGCCCCATTCCACCTAAAAGTGAACATAATAGGCAATACTGAATATATATTGAATTCTCAACCAATGTTGAGTAGTTACTGTTTTCATGTTAGAATGAGTAATGAGAACTAAATAACATAGTTTGATCAAACCAAAGCGTGATAGAAACTTGTCATAGTAGTTAGTAGTGGTAGTAGAAACTTGTCATAGTTCACCTGTAGACAGGATTTGACCCAGAAGGTGCTGCGAGCAGTACTGTGCTACACTACTGCCTGCATGCCCATCAAATACAGCAAAGAAGCTCCAGCCTGCCAGCTCACCGCCAAGCTGTGGAACGCAGTTATGGAAGTCCTCCATGTTGGCCCTCCAGCCCTGCATGCTGCCCAGGGCGTAGGTCAGGCCCCAACGAGAGCAGCCTTCCTCGGTCAGTTTGTCCAGAACGGGATGGTCCAAGTAGGGGCTCGGAATGACCTCCTCTCCCTCTCCATCCCCGGATTGCTCCCCCTCGCCTCCCGCGCCGCCTCCTCGCCCCCCCTTGAAGAAAGAGCTGACCCTCTTCTCTGTCTCTTTTGCCAGCTGCCTCATGAACGCAGGCATCTCCACACTTCCCTTCCTGGAGGTTCTCATGGCTCCTGTGTGAGAAAGCTGGTGTGTGTGAGTCTTCTTCCCGTTGGTGGCAGGGGTCTGGTGTATAGGCCTGATGCTGGGCCTTTGTGTGTGTCGTGTTGTGTAGCCCTGTTGCTCCAGCACTCAAAGCATGGCTGACTGACCTGATGGATGCTGTCCGTGCTGGCTGTTCACCACCCTCTTCCAGCTCATCTCTCTGTCTCCGTCTCCCTCCTCCCTTCGCTCAGTCGAGATGCTCGCCGATCAGCTCTCCGCTTTGACTCATCCTTCAACCTCTTCTTCCTCCGTTTTTTGTCTCTCTCCTATTTTATCCTCTCCCTCTCTTTTTCATAGCCGTTTCCTTCCTTCACCAGCTCTCCTCTAGTCTTGTTGTTTTCCCCTGCCTCAACCCCCACCTGTGATTGGATAGCTATTTATGTGCACCAATCCCTGAGCATCGTGCATCTGCCCTGTCATGAATGGAAGCGATCTCTCTCCACCACTCCTGCTCGGCTCCCGCCTGCTCTGCAGCACTCCTGCCCCTCCCACATCTATCTCTGTTAATCTCAGCCGGTGCACTCGCTCTGGATTACCCAGCATCTACTGTGGACTGGATTACAGCACGGTCAGGTGTTATAGCACAGTGGTTCCCAAAGTGGGGTCTGGGGACCCCTAGTGGTCCTTGAGGGAGTTCCAGGGGGTCCCCAGCTAAATGATATAGTTAGGAACCAAATGGACCCTTATGGGTCTGTAACTCAAAGAGTGTACAATGCAAAATCTTCTCTTATGGGGGTGTCTGGCATATCTTTTCAAATGGGGGTCTCATTAGTCCTTGACATGAAAAAGTTTGGGAACCACTGCTATAGCACGTAGAACCATATCTCCATAAATGAGTGATGGAGGGACAGGGATATTCATCTGGACACGCAGGGTTTGGTCCAGCATTAAACACGTTGGTGCAATAACAGCTACTAATTGCCAGGCCAGGCCTTATGCGACCTTTGCTGACATATAGGTCTCTGCAGAATATCATCCCAGGACTTAGAAGCAGACATCTACCAGGGCATTAGTCTGACACGTAACATTACAAATAACTGCCTGATACTGAACAGTATAAGCTGCACCATTGACCTCACATGAGGGTGAACCAAAGCAGCAGAACTACACTGAAGAGAAACGGCGAACGTGTCTCCTTCCTTGCAACACCCATGCCAGGATGTCAAACTCCTCCCGGTAGCTGCCATCTGGGACTGGGGTCACCACCTTCTCTCCCTTATGTTGGGGTCAGCCGGTCAGGTGCAGCATATCGTGTTCAGTATGTGGTTGTACATTTTGTATACCTGTGTACATGGCCCTTTGGCCTGGACTATAGGTTGAGAAGGACACCATAAGCCTGGGGTAACTTCACGCCTCTGTGTTTGAAGTCAAATGAATGCCATGGTAGATGTCTGGTTTGAAGCCCTGGGATGATGTTCTACACAGAGACCCTGGAACATGTGACGCGTTTAAAACCTAAACACCAAAGTGTGTGATAATTAAATGCTAAATGTTTATTTATGCATAAACACTGTGACTCGTTTAAAAAGTGTTACAAATATGTTTAGGACCTAAACGCTTGGATTTAGTGTGAAGGTCGCTTAAGGCCTGTGATTACCCGTTCTGGCAATTATTTTATGACCAATACCAGAAAATATAATTCCCTCTGGACATCCTGGCTGTGTGTTTTTTGAGTGGTGCAACCACTCCAAGGAACAGCAATGTCCGTGTTCACCTATGTGTTCACCTATGTGCCTATGTGTTGGTTAATGAGCACCAGTATGACTATTAGTACAAGTAGGGGCGCTGTTGTGCCAGAAACAGAGAGAGAGATAGTGCTGCTGTTGTCTGTTGCCTGTTAATGAGAGAGAGAGAGTAGGGGGGGGAGGGGAGTTGCACCACTCAGTTCACACGGTTGTGATTTTTTGTAAATAAACATGCAAGTTCTCTCTCTCTCACATGTGGCTTGAAGGTATAAGGAATTGTCACAAATGCATCACAATGTGTTGTGAGCTTGTGACTCTGAGAGTGAACACAGTGTGCCATGGACATGGTTGGTCTTGGCTAAATGCCAAGAATAGAAAACTGAGGTTATCACCTACAACAGGGGTGCCAAGACTTTTTTTTTTACTTTTTCTACTTTCAAAATGACCAGCGAAACAAGATCTACACACCAAAACATATGATCTGAAAATAGTTTAAAGAACATGACAAACACAGAAATATAGAGGGGGAAATGGAAATACTTTTCTTTTTGTATGTATGTAACTTTCTAATGCTACGGATCTTTGTGCTCAACACTCTTGAAAACAAAGTAATCTGTTGTGGGTTAACAGGCCATTTTTATGTCAATCAATCAATCAAGTCACCTTAATTCAAGTGTCAGATGCCAAATTATATATTTTTATATATAAATTATATATGTTTTTAGGGGCATGTCATGTGATCTACCTGCACAGCCTTTGTGATCTACTGGTAGATCGCGATCTACCTTTTGAGCACCCCTGACCTACAACATCCTTCCGGACCATCTACCTCTTAACCACAACAGGAGGCACTATTCATAATGTATTCATAGTTGTTTGAGTAGCTTGTATATGAAAAATCACACCCGTGTGCAGTGAGGGGCGCTAACTGGAAACTGGAAACTGGAAGTACCCTCACTAAAAACGCCGGGACAACGCTCCACACGTCCCAAACTCTTCTCCCTTCTGGCTCCAAAACTGTGGAATGCACTTCCCATTGCAGTCAGAACTGCAGCATCACTCCCAATCTTCCGCCGTAGCCTGAAAACCCACCTTTTCAGACTCCATCATGGCCCATAGCACTTACCCTAAACCCTTAGATAGCATTTCTGTTGGCTTAGATAGCATTTGACACAGACTTATAGCATGTTATGTAGACAGCACTATAATTGTATTGTATATAGTCATAGCACGCCATAGTACATATGTATAGCATAGTAGTGAATATGTATAGTTTATTATGTATAGTGTATGTATAGTTTCATCATATAGATATTCCACTGTTACCTTCTTAGCTTACGCATGTTTCATGATAAATGCTTTTATGTGATGTATTCCCATGCTTTTGTTCTTGCTTAAATGTAAGTCGCTCTGGATTAAGAGCGTCTGCTAAATGCCTAAATTGTAAATTGTAAATTGTAATATATTAAAGTCTAACTCATGTTGATTAGGTGATGTAAAACAAACGGTGCAAACACAAACATTAAATGATTAACAATAAAGAGACAATGTGACGTAATGAGGGACAATATGACGTACATTTTCCCATCATTGTTAATGGCGTTTACAAAACAAACATTAAACCTGTATAGGCTATAGGAGGGGCTAGCGGCCCTCAAAAAGAATTTCACCCCCCTGTTTTACACGTGTAAACTTGTGATGTGACAAATACATTTGAAGTTGCATTCGGGATAAGAGTGTTCGTTAAATGCTTATATTGTAAACTGAGGACTGAATCCAGCTTGGCGAACAGAACAACAAGGCTGTCTGAGGACATTACAGTAAGTACACTTGGCCAGTACTGGCTAAGTAAACATACTGTCTGTAAGTCTCTCCGAACTTAAGGGACTGTCTCCAGTTGAGCACATGCTGATGTCTCAAATTCCCCCCGACCCCCCCACGCTCTCTCTCTCTCTCTCTCTCTCTCTCTCTGGGTGTGTATTTGCATGTGTGTGAATTCAAACAGGGGGTATCCAATACAGGATAAAATTAGGCCAGCCAGGCCATATATTGCTGACTGTGCACTGGGTGGCTAAAAAAAAGCTTGGTGGGGCCTCCAGCAGCGGCAAGACAAGACAAGACAAGGAACTAGAAGAGAAGGAAGAGTAGCAGGATCACTACTAAAATGGCCATCAAAGGTAAGAGTATAGAACCCTGACAGATTTGGGTTAAATGGATCACTGAGGTATCTCAGCTGAGCTGCCTATAGAAGCGGAAGATTTATTTGATTACCTTTCCTCATAGAGGCTGTTAATCTTTTTTCTGAATAGAGTGACTAGTTAGATGTAGAGCCTGGATAATGTTGCGTGTTGGTTTTTTTGGTTAGTAAATAAGAGGATTGGATCGTGATCGTTGAGCCACTGAGAACGTGTGTTGTTGCGGAGAGTACAGTACTGTCACTGTACATAACCTTTAACTCTAGCTGTGTTTCAATTTGGCTAATGAGACTGATGTCTCTGTTGATATTTGATCCAACGTGATCTCGTCACTGAGCATTGCAGGTTGGCTAAGGCTTAGAAAGAAGATGAATGTTTCGGTGTGTGTTTATTTACATCTGCATCTGTAATCTGTGCTCTAGCAATCTTATGAACTCAATATACACCCTGCCCACACTACACAATTAGACACTATAGAGGGCCACCTTCTCTAGCTCTAAGTAGGGAAAGAGTGGATTTCAGCATTAAAGTTGAAGATGGAGTGCCGTGCGTTTTTTCCCACCCTAAAACATGATCATCTGGTATTGTTATTATATAAGGAGGAAGACTAAAATGTCGTTTTTATGTGGACACGCCCCCACCGGTTCATTAAGTATGTGCGGTTTGCCTGCTGGGTGGTGATCAACCTGAACTGAAGCCGCACCCACAGCTGTTGTTGTATGATAGAGGGGGAGGGGTTAGGGGAGGGGATGGTATTGTGATGTCACTATATCACTGTTATTTATTTATTGGTATGTTTGACTGGGATCAGCCTCCAGGAAGAAACCGTAAATACAAAGGGAAGACATAATTGCACATAACAACCACACCAAGGGGTCTAATGAAGTACTGTCATCTCATAGACACATGACAAACTTGAAAAAATACATAAATCACAGCACTCCATCTTTAAGAATTAGATTAAGCCAAGGTTTGGGAATTGGTTTAGGTGTGTGTGTGTGTGTGTGTGTGTCTTGAATATGTTTTGTCTTGTTACATGTTTTCTGTGTATGTGTGGGAGTATTGCTTACATTATACAGTACGTGTTTCTAATGCGTTTGTTTTAATCAGGTAATTACCACCAGATTTAAAGGGTACTCATTTGAAACTTTAAGTGTAAATCTGACTCACACATGTGAGTGTGTGAGAGTTACCTTATGCATGATACTGATCTCCTCTGAGACTTCATGCTGCTGGAACACCTTTCTTGAAAAAGAAACAAACAAATACATAAATAAATGCACAGAGTTGCAAAATGGAGGAAGATAGTGAGGAACACTAGATTAAGTTGTACTTGTGCAGTTACCATGGCATATCTGTGGGCATGCATCTGTGTTTATATCTGTGAGGGGGGCGTTTAAGGGTATCCACAACTTTGGCAGAGCAATTGTACTTCTAATCTCTGCACCTGCATTTCATCCATTATAGTTTATTTTACAGTCATTCTCCCGAAAAAACTAATTTAATTGTAAAAGTTTCAATCACATGTCCCTTGGTCACTCTATACCATAGACTGTAAACAAATATGGACAAAGCGTTCCCCGGGTCTAACATGAACGTAAAATGAAGCCTGTCAGTCCTTGAATTGTACATCGCCATCTTTCTAGATCCATTTGGGCCCAGCTGGCCCATTGGCTGGCCCAGACAACGAGGCGGGACTTCCCCCCTTCTTCTTAGTTGGTTTTTATTTTGACTCGAGTGGGTGGGGAATCCCGATCATAGACTGTAACGGTAGCCACGCCCCCCAGAACATACGCGACTTTATGGTCATTTTTTAATAAATGGGACCATAATTTTCCAAAAATAATATTATGACATTAGAAATGAGACTTTAAACTAGTGACTGGAAGCAGAAAGTATTCATGACCATGTTTATTAAGGTAATACAGTCTAGGTGAAGTTGGGCCCAAATACATGGACTTCTATGGGGCTATGGGTTTTTTTGGGCCCAATGACAGCACCACAAAAGGCCATTATATGAACTTTCAGGAAATCCCGATTTCCTTGTGGCTTCACAAAATATCTGTCTGACTGCCCCCCTGCTCTATACACATTACACAGAACCAACCAACCAAGAGACCACATTGTTTCTAACGCGTCAATTTCTCACTCTGTCTTTCTTATAGCTCTTGTGGATCTTGTTTACTGGCGGAATGTCAAAAAGACTGCAGTGCTGTTCACGGGCCTGGTGGTGGGCCTGGCCTGCCTGTTTCAGCTCAGCGCTGTCACCGTGGCCTCTTACCTCTGCCTGGGCATCATCTGTATAACCTTCCAACTTCGCCTCTACTATAAACTCCTTGAAATGCTGCACTGGAACCCTGACGGTGTGCATCCCTTCCAGTGAGTAGTACACTGCAGTGCAGAGTACAAAAGCTGTCTCCAAGATGAAATAGCCATACTGTAAGGTCTGCATTTCTATAGCGCCCCTTTGTGTGTTAAAATTCACCCATTCTCTCGCTCTCTTTCACACACACACACACACACACACACACACACACACACACACACACACACACACACACACACACACACACACACACACACACACACACACACACACACACACACACACACACACACACACACACACACACACACACACACACACACACACACACACACACACAGAGGAGGGGCCCAAGGATCACACAGGGAACCTTCTGCTAACCAAACTGCCACTATGCCTGCTGGGCCAACAATGAGTCCGTATCCCTTAAGTCCAGTCAGTGTATTGTGGTGAATTAACCTCTTCAAATCAAAATGCATTTGCCTATGTGTGTGTGTGTGTGTGTGTGTGTGTGTGTGTGTGTGTGTGTGTGTGTGTGTGTGTGTGTGTGTGTGTGTGTGCACGCGTGCGCGCGTCCTCAGATCCTACCTGGATGAAGACAAAACTCTGACAGACGGGCAGACGGTGAAGCTGGTGGAGGAGATTGTGCTTCTGATTGCCTTTGCATTCACAGAGCTCAAACACCTGCTCTTCATCAGCAGCATGGTGGACTCTATCAAGGTCTGTGAGCTGTCTGTGGAGACAGTTAGGTTCTGTCTGTGGAGACCGTTAGGTTCTGTCTGTGGAGACTGTTAGGTTCTGTCTGTGGAGACTGTTAGGTTGTCTGTGGAGACTGTTAGGTTCTGTCTGTGGAGACTGTTAGGTTCTGTCTGTGGAGACCGTTAGGTTCTGTCTGTGGAGACTGTTAGGTTCTGTCTGTGGAGACTGTTAGGTTGTCTGTGGAGACTGTTAGGTTCTGTCTGTGGAGACTGTTAGGTTCTGTCTGTGGAGACAGTTAGGTTCTGTCTGTGGAGACTGTTAGGTTGTCTGTGGAGACTGTTAGGTTCTGTCTGTGGAGACTGTTAGGTTCTGTCTGTGGAGACTGTTAGGTTCTGTCTGTGGAGACTGTTAGGTTCTGTCTGTGGAGACTGTTAGGTTCTGTCTGTGGAGACAGTTAGGTTCTGTCTGTGGAGACTGTTAGGTTCTGTCTGTGGAGACTGTTAGGTTCTGTCTGTGGAGACTGTTAGGTTCTGTCTGTGGAGACTGTTAGGTTCTGTCTGTGGAGACTGTTAGGTTCTGTCTGTGGAGACCGTTAGGTTCTGTCTGTGGAGACCGTTAGGTTCTGTCTGTGGAGACTGTTAGGTTCTGTCTGTGGAGACTGTTAGGTTGTCTGTGGAGACTGTTAGGTTCTGTCTGTGGAGACCGTTAGGTTCTGTCTGTGGAGACCGTTAGGTTCTGTCTGTGGAGACTGTTAGGTTGTCTGTGGAGACTGTTAGGTTCTGTCTGTGGAGACTGTTAGGTTGTCTGTGGAGACCGTTAGGTTCTGTCTGTGGAGACCGTTAGGTTCTGTCTGTGGAGACCGTTAGGTTCTGTCTGTGGAGACTGTTAGGTTCTGTCTGTGGAGACTGTTAGGTTCTGTCTGTGGAGACTGTTAGGTTCTGTCTGTGGAGACCGTTAGGTTCTGTCTGTGGAGACTGTTAGGTTGTCTGTGGAGACTGTTAGGTTCTGTCTGTGGAGACTGTTAGGTTGTCTGTGGAGACTGTTAGGTTCTGTCTGTGGAGACCGTTAGGTTCTGTCTGTGGAGACCGTTAGGTTCTGTCTGTGGAGACCGTTAGGTTCTGTCTGTGGAGACTGTTAGGCTGTCTGTGGAGACTGTTAGGTTCTGTCTGTGGAGACTGTTAGGTTCTGTCTGTGGAGACTGTTAGGTTGTCTGTGGAGACTGTTAGGTTCTGTCTGTGGAGACTGTTAGGTTCTGTCTGTGGAGACTGTTAGGTTCTGTCTGTGGAGACTGTTAGGTTCTGTCTGTGGAGACTGTTAGGTTCTGTCTGTGGAGACTGTTAGGTTCTGTCTGTGGAGACTGTTAGGTTCTGTCTGTGGAGACCGTTAGTTTCTGTCTGTGGAGACCGTTAGGTTCTGTCTGTGGAGACTGTTAGGTTCTGTCTGTGGAGACTGTTAGGTTGTCTGTGGAGACTGTTAGGTTCTGTCTGTGGAGACCGTTAGGTTCTGTCTGTGGAGACTGTTAGGTTCTGTCTGTGGAGACCGTTAGGTTCTGTCTGTGGAGACTGTTAGGTTCTGTCTGTGGAGACCGTTAGGCTCACACAATGTTCAAATGTTCCCGCCGCAAGCCTTTGCAGCAGTGTTGTTTTCGTCGACTAAAACGAAGCGACGTGTTGTGAGCTTGTAAATTCAGTCATTATGACTGCATCAAGGCCCGCCAAAATACATTTTAGATTTTAGTCGACTAAATCTACAGTTGATTTAGTCGACTAAAATCTTATGATATTTAGTCGACTAAAACTAGACTAAAACTAAAAACATTCCAGGTGACAAATGTGACTGTAACTAAATGAAAGCTATTGAAGAGACTATGACTATGAAACTAAAATCAAGATTTTCTGCCAAAAACAACACTGCTTTTCAGTTTTCAGGAGGCGTAGTTACAGACTATCTGTACCATTCAAAGATAGTGGAATAGTTGTCTGTGAATCATACTGCTTAAAAAGAGGTGGTTCATTCCAAATAAAAAAAGGAACATTACATAATAGTATTTTCCTCTCATCCTGATACTGTAGTTTCAGATCTGCAGATTTCTGCCATCACCGCAATTACGAGGAGCTCAACAGCATTTTTGACAGTCGGGAGCAGACAACTTTAGGAGACAAGACATTACTGTCTATGTTTACCTAGACAGGTGTTTCTCCCAAATAGGATTTTCAGAATTACAAAAAAGTTAAAAACAAAAAGGAAATAGCAGATCTATAGCCTACACAACTTCACAATACATGGCATTGTGATTTTTGTGAGCTTGTAGATCTGCTATTTTCACATAGTACTTTTTAAATAATATTTAAGTGATTAATTATTTTAATAATATATATATTTTTTTTAAGTTTGGGTCCCGGAGAGATTCCAGAAACCTCTTGTGGTTCTCAAGCTGAGGTGGTTTGGAAACAACGTACGGTATGGTTACAGGAAAAGTTGAGTCAAAGTGTTTCTTCTCTGTTCGTCAGTTTGCTGTGCTCCTGTATTTGCTGACTTGTGTGGGGACTCAAACCAACGGACTGACACTGATGATAATTGGTGAGTTGCTGACACACCACAACCAAACACAGCTCAGAGCATACTCTGTTTCTTTTTCATCTTCTCATAGTTTGTCTTGTCTAGTTTCTGAATTTTGGTGGCCGAACACACAGTTTGGTGGCCTGTACAGTACAGTACAGTACAGTACAGTACAGTACAGTGGCCTACCACTCACTTCAGACTTTAATCTTGGTTTTGCAGGTGTGATTTCTGCTTTCTCCTTGCCTATATTGTACAAAAAGCAGCAGGTGAGATGAATTATGTTGATAGCTGTTCAAATGCAATCCTGCACATACTTGCCTTATATTATTTTATGTTTAACAATGTATTTAACACAATGTATTTGGTCACAGGTGCGGATAAGAAAGATGGTTAGAGCGGCAAAGGCCTTCGCAAAGACAATCTCAAATATGTAAGTTATCCCATTTAAAAAATGTAATTAAAAATTAAAGGATTTCTTTTTTTAATCACGATTTTTCATAAATAGCAGACCTACAAGCTCGTAGCACGCCACTCGGTGGCGCTCTATGAGCTTGTAGATCTGCTATTTTTCAATAGCTAAAGTATAACATAATGCTTAGTTAAAACACCCAAAGGGGTTCCCGTCCAGAATGGGTTATACAGCACAGATCTGATGAATTAATTCAGATTGACCTTGTGAATATTTTTAGTACTAGCATCTGTAGGGACATTAAGTAAGCTGCACTTGAAAATTCAGGTCAGAATAATCACAGTAAGTATAGCTACACAGTAAAATGCTCAGCACTAATTTACAGTAAGTCCGACTCAAATGTAAGAGTCCATTTTGAGGATTGCATGGTGTACACACAGGATGCAACCCACACAATAGTTTCTAGAGCCTCCCACACACTACAAGGTTTTTGTCAAGATTTTAGAAGTCTTGTCAAAAAGTGTATGGGAAGCATGTCGTGCGTATACGGTATCTAAGGTTTGATGTAATGTGTTGTCCCTTTTTTTTCTTGCAGGTTTGATAGTTTGTTAAGTAAGTTCAAATCATCTGCCACCGAGTCTGAATCAACCCCGGTACCAGCGATTGCAGCTGCACCTAAACAGAAAGCAAAGTCAAAGTAATGAGTGTGTGTGTCAGTGTGTGTGTGTGTGTGTGTGTGACTGTGTGTGTGTGTGTGTGTGTGTGTGTGTGTGTGTGTGTGTGTGTGTGTGTGTGTGTGTGTGTGTGTGTGTGTGCGTGCAGACGGTGTACTGTACAGCATGTGAAGGAGCACTGGAGCACCATGCAGCTCACATAGACAAGTATGTTCACCATAGCAGTGGTTCCCAAACGTTGTAGCCCTTGCCCCCGAAAGAGAGAGATTAGATTTGTCCATGGCCTAAACTATAGTGAAAAGTGAGTTTTTTAATTTATGGATTTATTTATTTATTTCCTCATGAAATTACTGAAAAGAATCTTTGGATTTTATTTTTTAATTAATTAAAGTAGTAGTAGCCTTGCCGAGCCATAAGGCCCATATAGGGCAGGAGCCTATCTCTTGTTTCTGTAGCGTGAGGCAGCTTGATGTACAAGTACACCCCCTGGACATGATGTACAATTACACCCCCTGGACATGATGTTAGTATGTCGCAGGGAATTACCCCCAATCCAGCCCTTGATGCTGAGTGTCAAGCAGGGAGGCACTGGGTCCCATTTTTAGAGTGGTATGACCCGGCCGGGGATCGAACCCCTGACCTCCCAGTCTCAGGGCGGACACTCTAACCACAAGGTCACTGAGCTGGCCTTAACTAATAAAAGGGACCCATAAAAATGTGTCTGTGACCCACAAATGGGTCCCGACCTCCCGACCCAGTGTTTGGGAACCACTGCACTATATGGTTGCTGGAGGAGAAATTCCCTTTTCCCCACCATAATGTTCATGTGATTAATCTTAGATTGTTTGTTAGACTGTTTCTCTGACGGACTGTCTACGTTGTATGGCACAATAATGAATTCCCTCATTTATTAAACACATGTACTAACAGAGACGAAAAGAAAAAGAAAAATGACAATCCAACATATTCATATCAATAACACCCTGTTTATCTGGTTTCTTGACTGGTGGCCTGAGACCTCAATACTGACCAATGGACCTGCATCAAGTATATACAACCATTGCTCAGACCAGTAACACATGGCCACCCCATAAGGAACAGTGTCATAAGGCCTCACTCACACCTAAGACACACTTGTGTCCTGTGTGTTCGGTGTGTTCCTCCCCCCCATGCAACAAGGGTGTGTCTTCAAACCATGTGACTCCCATTGGAAATGCATTGAGGCGGCCATAACACACAGAACACACAGGACACAAGTATGTCCTAGGTGTGAGTGAGGCCTAATCGATCATAACTGCATTTTGATATGCAAAGCTTGTGGACTGCAGGGATGTATGTATTGAGGTGGTGGAGGGTGAACCGGAAGTGTCTCGTCAAATTCCATCATTTAACAACGTTATTATAATATGTTTAGCCAATGACCTTTGGTTCTTCAGCTAACTTTCTATTTAGGCTACCTAATACTTCTCGTCTTAATGTCAATCCCTTTGGTTTGTTGCTCAAATTAAGTTGTGGGATTTGCTTCTTGTTTTTTAACCAGGTCACATGTCACATTAGCATCACATGTCAGATGTATTTAACCCATTCTGGGCGGGAATCCCTTTTGGTGTTTTAAGCATTATGTTGTACTTTTTAACATAATGCTAATACTTTTTCTTATTTTTCTGTTGAAAAATAGCAGATCTACAACTACGAGCTTGTAGATCTGCTATTTTTGAAAAATCCTATTATGCTTTCACAGTGAACATTTTTAACTGAAATCTTTGCTTCTGGGGGGGGGGGGTCCCTGGAACAACATATTTTCAGATGGGGGTCGGCGGCCATATACATATAATTCTGGGGGTCCTTGACATGAAATAGTTTGAGAACCACTGATATAGAAACATAGGTTTTTCTGAAAACTGTTTTCAGGATGGATTTAGAAGCAACAAATGGGAAACTAAACTGTGAAAAATATTAATTAAACCCCAAAGATAGGGCTACCAATCAACATGCCAACATGCACATAGATGTGTTTATAAATAATACACACTCTGACAGATGCTATTTCAGGTCTCAGCTGATTGACCAGTCAAATATGTGTTACATCAAAATACTCACATTTATTTGACAGTTACTGTTCAAAGGTTCTCTGGAAGTGAATCATATAACTGATATCCACATGGGTATAAATGTAATCATTGACACATTTTGTTCTAAAATAATTTAAAAAAAAATGTCTGTCATGTTACTTGTCAACTTTGTTTAGTATTTTTCTATAGTTATTTATTAACCTGTTAATTAATTTTATTTAATGTACTCCCCAATTAAAAGACATTATCCCATGCAGCAAGACTTATCTCTTGACTCCCGGTGATTCCAAAGGCACATGGTGTGCCATAATGCTCTCAACCAATTAAATCAGAATGCTTCCTCCAAACCTCTTGTATGTATAATGAATATGGTTACCCACTGTCAAATATATTGGAATGCAGCCACGCAGCCCAATAGATGGCGCTCACACACCGTCTTTGGCCTTGGGGGGAATTGTCTTGTGTATGACGTTACAACTCAGTGATGCTGTGTTTGCTGCAAATCAAGTCTGTTCAAACTAAGCAGATTGCAATCGTTTGGAGTAGAAGTAAAAGCATTGCAAATTGGAAATACTCCAGTAAAGTCAAAGTACTTCAAAAGTAATTGTATTGACTTCCCCCGCCCACTGGTTCAAGGTTGCACTAAAAATAATTAACTTTAAACAAAAGCTCAGTGGTTCACTGGATTAAGAGCCTGCTTATGAAAGCTTAGGTTGCAGGCTCGATTCCTGACTCTGACAATGTGTTGAAATGGCGCCATTTCTGAGTCCAGAAGTAATATGTAGACATTAGTTTTCAAATCTACAGCCTTTCTTCCATTGTGGCATTAAAGGTTTTACCTTACTTGTCGTTTCTTAACCGGCTTTATATTTTACTTCAAATATCCAGAATTAAATTATTGTTATAATTTATATTCGATTTTTTAGCACAGTCTGCAGAGCATGTTGCAACATAGTTTTGTGTGACAAATAAACCCCTTTGATTCGTTTCATCTTAAATCTCATTTCTCGGTATGGCCTCACATATTTATAGGATTAGTAAAGTAACACTTCCTATGAATCCAATATCTATAATGCACTATAAACACAAGGTGTAATGCATTATAATCTGCTTATAACACTAAATTATTAGATAATTCTATGCACTATAAATACTCATACTGCTTATAAGAATCACAGATTATTAAGTATTTATAATAATTCACAAGGTCAAGTTTACTTCAAGGCTACTTCATAATTGCTGGACACTCAGACATTTCTTTGGAAAGGAGTGTAGGCCTAATGTATTATAATTATTATAGTTGGAATACACTATAATGCATAATATTATTCTAGTGATTACAACAAGTCATATTACCAGTAAGACACCTGAGGGCGAGAAGCGTGCATGCATCCGCCTGGGTGACAGCAGACTGGGCGAGCGCTGGTGCTTTGGCATGGGGGGGGGGGGGGGGGGGGGTCAGATCAACATATGGAATGAATTCTGTACTGGCCATACTGTATATGGAGCGTGTCTTGAGTGTATACAGTGTTTATGAGGTCAGATCAACATATGGAATGTCAGAACAGGTCAGCTCCATATGGAGATCTAAGGGTGGTAGCGGGGGCAGTGTCTTGAGTGTACAGGGTTTGATGAGGCCCCAGGTAGGGCCGGGCCTTAATTTTCGGGCCTGTTGAGAACTCTAGTTTTCACCGGCTGCGGCTGCATTAATAACTTTGGGGCAGGTCCTTAGAGTTTACTTTAAATGGACAGGTATCAATCAAAAGTAGAGACATCGAAGAGAAAGGATGGATGGGGAAAGGAACAGGTTCTGACATATATCCAAATATGGAGATCTAAGGGTTTGAGGTCAGATGTAGAGTTGCTGGCCAATATCGATGACCTTGGGATCTCCATATATGGGCGACAGCATGTCGCATTTACTATGACATCACTATCTCCATCCCTGATGATGTCCCGTGGTGTCGCGAGACCTGGGCACCATATATGGGGGCTTTCCAATGTATGGGGATTTTGAGTGATACACTGACTGACAAAAATGTACGATTTCATAGTAAATGCGACCTGCAGTCGCAATAATGTGATTATATCTATTATTATCTATAAATGCACCATATGTGTATGTCTGTAATCCGCGTAACTCGAGAACCGTTCGCCACACTGAATTTAAATTTGACACACGCATTCCACACCACCACAGGGAGTGCAGTGCCCGGCCTTGAGTCGTTTAAAGCAATGTACTGGAGATATTGGTGGTTTATTGAAAAGGTAGACGAAAAGTACATTTCAATGCAGCTTAAAATATCCCCAGTGATTAACAATGTTTTCACACAGTGAGCTTGAGTTTCTCTATACAGTAAGGCTACAAAATAACAAAGCTACAGTATCATATAAAGACTAGTGCAAATTTTGGCAACAACATACACATGAAAGAACAATTTTAGTTAATAAATCAAACAAGAAAATGGAGAAATTAAAGATATCCACGTATAACTTCACTAACATATCAATATGGCACTTGAAATGAGCTGGCATCTCTCCATGCATGTTCACAGTAAATGCCAGATAATATACTTTTACAAAAGTATGATAAAACTATAGAAATGTACACTTAGCTCAAATCTCTGCCAGGAGACATGTGTTCAGGTTGGGGCCCTGAACATTTTCAGAAATACAGCCATTGTGTAAACATCTTGTGGTGTCCATTTTACATGCCCTGAACCAAACATGATAAGACAGAATAGGTGATATCTAGCCCTATATGGTTTGACGATCTGCATGGTTACAATAGTAATCTACATCTGGCATGCTGTGAGACATGTACACAATTGCCTTTACTAAACTGCATTATTTTGAATCGATTGATTGTTTGAAAATCCTATGGCAGTTCAGTTGCGGCCGTCACAGCCTGCCAAATTCCTGAAGTGTGCAATGTTCTTATGTTTCCCTGTGTTGCATGTATATAGGCCACAATCAAAGCAGTTTGAAGCTTCGTGATGTGGAGCCTACCTCCAGGCTTCACCTTTTGAGGGGGAAAAAATATCTTTCCCCACTAAAGCACACAAAACCTATATGCACAAAAGCAAAACTGATATTAAAGATGGAAGTGCCACAAGTTTAGTATTTTTCCAGTTTTGCATGTGTCTATGAGGTGACAGTACTTCATTAGACACTCTGGAGTCGTTTTTATGTGCAATGGTGTATTAACTTTGTATTTAGGGTGAAGGCTGAACCCTTGACAGTCAAACGGGCCAATGAAATAAACAGTAATATAGAAGTGTCATCACACTATCAGCCCCTCCCCCTTTATCATACAACTACTGCTGTGGGTGTGGCTTCAGTTCAGGTGGATCACCAGTCACCCACCAGGCAAAACAGGCATACTTAATGAACTGGTGGGCGTGTCCACATAAAAGCATGATTTTAACAAATACTGGAAAAAGTTCTTCCTCCATATAATAATACCTGATGATCATGTTTTAGGGTGGAAAAGAATTGTGGCACTCCATCTTTCAGTGGTCAAAATGAATATTGTCGGTTAACATTAACATCCTTACCCAGGCTAGACTTTATAATATCAGTGCCGCTGCATGTAAGTTGCATAGTTTTAATACTTAATCCCTTTTTTTGTTAACCTTGAAAAGACAGTGAGTGTAAAAAGTACATTTCAATAGGGGGGGGGGGGGTCTTATTATAATGAGTCAAAGATGTGGGAGGGGAGTAGCTGGGATGAGGGCGTGGCAGAGAAATAATTTGCATACACAGCGCCCCCACCACATCAGGACATTGTGGTACTGCAGTGTCTGAATAGAGGGTATGTGCGTGACATCATCATCATACCCGGACGTTATGCGGGAACGCCTGCTGAGTGGCAAAAACTGCGTTCTGGACTTGACAGTCCATACATCCAAACAGAAAAGTCCTATCTGATTGCATTAATGTCTTTAAACAACATTAAATTCCCTTTGTCACTCACTTTGCCACTCGATCTGCCATTCACTGTATGCATGAGCATACCCTCTATATATAGATATAATGAATATAAGTCACATCTCTGCGAGTCTAGGGGTTTGAATTAGTGATGCACCGAATATTCGGCCGCAGAAAATATTCGGCAGAAAATGGCAAAAAATGCATTTTTCGGCCTATTCGGTTTCGGCCCGAATAGGCAGAAAATATATCACCGAATAGTGTATGCAATTAATGCATTCAAAAGAGCTGAATTAATGTTTTATGGACCCATAATAGTGATTATTATTTAAGTTAAGTTTTGGCATAACCATTTATTTTGCCATAAATCCAGTAGCTTTAAGGTACGGCCATGAAAGCAATGGTAGGAAAAGAATATATAATTATAATATTAATTTTGGATATTCGGTTTTCGGCCAACTGTTTCCTATATTTCGTTTCGTCCAAGAATTTCCCTTTCGGTGCATCCCTAGTTTGAATGCACTGCGGTGCACCAAGCTTTGTCAACGAACACAATTGAGCAGGGAAGGCGATATTTGTCCCTCACTGCACATACTCGTTACGGGCTGGGGCTACACCTGTCAGCAGGGAGTGTTGGGCAGGAGGAGTACAGTAGGTCGGAGGTGCTACAGTACGTCCTCCCAGTGGGAGCTCCTCACTGGCAAGTGAGCCAGTAGCAGGGACGTGCAGAGAGTGTAGGCAGGGGCTGAAATGTAAGAGAGCACTTTTGGACAAAAATAGCAAAAATAGCAGATCTACAAGCTCACAACGCGTCTCGCTGCGACGCGTTGTGAGCGTTGACGCAGCGATTTTCAACAACCCAGCTAGTGGAGATGCGGTGTAACGACATGGATTTCTGCTCAAAATACTGTGTTTTTGAGCATGGTTCCGCTCAAAATACTGTGTTCACGTTCAGGAGACTCCTGGAAAAAAAGCAATTCACCTGAATGCTGCCTTATGGCATGGAAAGGACTCAAGGAGTGTGGCATTTGCATTTCTTTCACTATAGTAAATGCTGCATTCGAGGTCTGGAAAGGGCAGCTGTAGAAGGGCAGGGGCTGAAGCCCCCTTTGATGTCTATGTGTGCACGTCCCTGGCCAGCAGTGGCAACACATAAATGTGTGTGGGGAGGAATTAATTGGCATAACAACTAAATTGGAGAAGAAATATAACTTCCCTTACTAGTACGGTGGTAACTTGTTAGGGATATGTTATCACGTTTATATCGTTGTTACTGTAACGTTGGTTTGTACCTGCAAGCTTGCATGTTTGTGATTGTCTAGTTCTGGTAGGATACATCCCATAGGTTGGAGGGACAGGAGCATTGTCTAGTTCTGGACTGGTAGCCTACATCCCATAGGTTGTAGGGACAGGAGCATTGCAATCGAGTAGCCTGGCAGGATGCTTATCCGTAGCCGCATGCACACACACACACACACACACACACACACACACACACACACACACACACACACACACACACACACACACACACACACACACACACACACACACACACACACACACACACACACACACACACACACACACACACACACACACACACACACTCTTGGCGGGGATAATAAATCACATTTAAATTGTGATTGTGACCTTTTGCTCCCACTATCAGTGTTCATGAATCACCATGAAAACTTTTCAGAGCAATTGCAACTTACACATAAATATTATTATGTAAGTAGGCGCTACATAAGCTTATATTCCTATAAATACCATTCAAGTTTAATAATCTGACTATGTTATTGTCTCTGGTAGCTACAAGTTTAGGATCAACATACATTCTAAAATGTGGCAATATGCTAGCAGCTATTAGAATTCTATAAGTCTACCACCAAAAATACTGCAATAATGTTAGATTAGCATAATAATGACAATAAATGTTTGGATCATTTCCTTATATGTGGAGCGTTTTTAGGTTGGTGACTTGGTGCAGGTGTATGTAATGCGGCAGCCTTGTGTGAGAGGTTGGACTAAAGCTTAGGTGGTGGTGCATGCGCGCGCGTGTGCGTGTGTGTGTGTGTGTGTGTGGATACTACAATTGAGCTATAGTCTAATTCATAGGCTACTTACTGTGTGCTAGACGGAAATAATGATTTTCAAATAAAAAAACATTGATTTTTCAACGGAAAAACATCTTTCAGTTGACCATCAGCTATATGTTTGGCCGACAACAGATGAAATGTAGACATTTTATATCAATACTTACTTACTAATTTTGGAATGCATGAGTTGATAGGAGGCAGATGTTCTGAACACACTTCTGGAGATACACCAGCAAAGGCTGTGGAAATACAGGGCACTTCATATATAGAAACAAATTAAACACTAATGATAGCAAAAAGAAGAAAAAAAAATACATCAAACTGGTGATAACCATCAGTGTGATTTACAGCGGGATTTGTCCTACAATGCCACAACAGCCGTTTCATTTCCAGGAATGCAGGAGGCTGTGAGTCAAGTGGATTTCATGAGCTTATTGATATCGGTCAGAATGATTGACTGACAGTTCCTCGCTTGATTGTGTGGTCGGTCAGGGGGGCGCGTCTTGTCACACGTAGTGTTCCCGGTGATTGATGTAAACACGGTCATCTCCGCTCTGATGACACACCCACTGGTGGCCGGACAGCTGACGGTGGGTGGGGCTTTGGGCTGCGTGCTGCACAGGCCGTGTAGTAGGAGGCGCTCGCTCGGCTCCCTCATACCTGCGCTCTGCCCTGCGGGTCTGCAATGCACATCACATCACAAGATGATGTCATTGCAGTCGCTCGCTGCCGGTGATATTTATAAATACTGTAGCTATTTTAAAAGAGAGTGCATGGGCAGTCCATTCCCTGGCCATTTGCCTTTTAAACGGTGCAGGAAAGCACAGGAGGAAGAATGACACGGCAGGGTTTGATCCTAGGCCAGTTGGGTTTACATGTAGTTCAAGGAGACAAAATGCTTTAACCCATTTAGGCCTGAAATATTCAAAGATTTGTGCCACATTTTCACGATTTTTCAAAAATAGCAGATCTACAAGCTCGAGTGGCGCGCTATGAGCTTGTAGATCTGCTATTTTTCAATAGCTAAAGTATAACATAATGCTTAGTTAAAACACCAAAATGGGTTCCCGTCCGGAATGCTTTAAACAGGTGAATATATATTTTGTGGTACAGGTATACGGCGCTAAACATTAGACTGATTCGAGCACTTTCTGCCTATAAACACAGAAGACAAAAATGGTCAGAAAGGAGGGTGAATGACGAGGTACTGATATACTGGATGATGGTACAGTAATTAGGGCATGTGAACAACATCAGACCTCTACAGTGAATGTATTTGTTGTTAATGTATGTATTGCATATCATTAGATTTAGGTCATTATGATTTGGATAAGAATATTATGTCAAATAATTTGATGTAAAACGAGGGGAGCTGTGGGGTTTCTTTTAAACGCACACAGTTCACTTAATTTTGGAGGGTGAAAGACTCTTTCTGGCGTGGCTATAAATAGCAAAAGTTGTCTCTAAAAGCTGGCAGTGATCTCTCTTCTCTACCGGCTAAGAACATCCTTATGTGTTTAAGTGTGCTGGAGATGATTACCTGACACAGCCACGCCACTTGTGAGGCATGGACTCCAATAGGAATGGCAGGGGGTCTCTCGGTATAGGGAGGAGGGGGCTTGTGAGTTGGGGGGAGATCAATGCTGCAGAGAGAGAGAGAGAGACAGCAGTGACAGGAAAATGAGAATTAGAATTGTGACATTATAGTAATTGACCAATGCTTACTTAATCTGTTCCATTACATTTTCAAAGTTTAGGCCCTAATCCAATTGTCGTTTCTAGTACGCCGTGAAAGGAGTATTTCCCATTAAATAGCCATATTCATGTGGGAGTAGGGTTGATATAGACATGCATACTACAGCAAATTACATAAAGTAACAATAAATTGGATGAGTAATGGACGCTGCCGCTAAGATTCTTCACAGAGGGACCTCAATTTAAGCGAAGTAAGAGGTTGAGGCCAGAGTTCACCGTCTCATTAGTTTAAATGGGGCTGAGACCTAGATATTGACCTGAGCCATTCATAAAGTGATGTCATCATCATACAGTAGCTATTGATTCCCAACATTGGACGTGCGTTCATTGCCTCGTGAGCCTTTTATGCAGTCAGAAATCATCATCGTGGTTCTGCTACTTTCTCACTCGATGGGGTTGTGGCTTTACAGCTCATGTATTCACGATTGCACGCTGCCCCACATCCATTATAAAAATGGGCTTTCATATCTGTGTGGTGACAGAGAGGGATGAGGGCAGATTGCATCCTGTCGTCCCACGGGGACATCCATTCAGGGTTGCATTTATACTCCGTAGTACGACAGTGCTTGCCAGAAATAATGCATTGTGGTTGTAGGTCAGTTCTTTTTTGGCACTGTAGCGCGATGGGAGTATTAAACTGAAAATACAAGGAATTTGTGTTGGGATTAATTGCAAACCACTATAGATGCATGCCTCTGGATAAGTGAGGATATAGCCTCAGCACCAAAAATAGACCATTGTTAGAACCTTACGGACAATTTGAGGATATCTTTTGAGTTGCAGGCTCATTATTTTTTAAATGTCAACATTTTAGAACTCATGCTAAATAAACGTTATCCTTTGTGAAACGCAGTAACACTGATATTTTTTACAGGACCCCGATTGGTTTTTCATATTTCACATGGAACGGGGAGGTATTGCTGTACCAGCCATGTGTGCATCTCAAAGGGAATTAAAGCTTTAGAATTAAGAAATAAAACAGCACACACGCAAAATGATGTATGCGTACTTGAAGACATTAATAGGGAAATTCATCAAATTCATTACATTTATTAAAAACTCCACCTTGCTTGCCTCGCAGATACAGTCATGCAAACATACAGAGAGAAACACAGTTTTTCGCACAGTCTCACGCACACACACACACACACACACACACACACGCACACACGCACACACAAATCCCAGGAGGAGTCAGTGTGTGACCTAGCTCCCAGGTAAATAATTTAATCCAGAAGTTTCTCTCTGCCCTGGCCTCAGACACCAACATTAACCTGAGTGCAGGTCTTGCATGGAAACAAACACGGCAAAATAGGATAAGGGCTCCCTGCCAAGACAGCAATTACCTGCCACCTCTCAACCTTGTACCATAACCTTCCTGGACAATGGATCGTAGCACAGCGTGAATCCCAACAGAAGCATCCACCGGAATCCATTCAGTTAATGTCATGGATGCAATATGGCATTAATTAAACAGCTGATCATTTTCTGCAGCATGAATTATTTGTGGGACTCACACTTTGTCAGTAAAGACAGGGGGAGGGGCCTTCCGGGCAGTGAGGATGACGATGGTGAAGACTGCAATGAGGAACAGAGCGAAGACCGCACCCATCACAGCTCCTACCACAGCGACGGAGTTTGACCTCTCCTGTTGAGACTGGTCTGGGGTGGAATAAAGGAGGAGCAATGTATTTTAAATGTCACACAACAGAAGAAACCAAACAACATGACAAACGACACATGATGACCACATGTACGCGCCGGTAACACAGACAGTAATGACGGGGAATGTCTTCCCCACGTTTCCGTTAGTGTTTCATGGCGAGTGTTGAGCCGTAACTGACGTGTATTGCCCATGGCAGGTTGATGGCTGTGCCCGGCAGCTCTACGGTGCAAGAGGGGGATGGGGAAGAGGGGGGTATAGTATACTCCTCCTTCACTGGTGCTCGTGTTTAGCTTGGTCAAACTCTCCGCTGAGCATTGCTCACGTTACGTTACACCTCCATCTCCCATCATCCCGCCTCCCTCTGCCCTCTGCGGGAGGAGCTCAGTGTACCATCATGTCGCCGTTAAGTTGACTTTGTCAGACCATATGCTTGTTTTTATCCCCTGTGTCGTCTCCCCCCCCCCCCCCCCCCCCACCGAGAGGAGATTAGGATTAATCATGATTAACATGTATTAAACTACACACCACCCCAAAAAACAGGCTTTGGCCAATCAGGAGCCATTACATCAACTGTGGTTGATGGATAATCCTTTGGGCAGGTAGTGTGTTAATAGGACTGTGATTGTGGGGCATTGAAAGAAGCAGAGGACATAAGGTTGGGGGTGTTGGTGTGACGACGGTCAATTTGAGTTGCTTTAGCCATTGAGGTGGAACGAGGGGGAAGAAAAAAATCAATAATTTGCTGAGGAGAATCCTAAATAACATCTTAATTATGATGCAGAACAAGCTGGGACTTTAGAGTTGAGCCCCCGAGACTTACATTTCTTTACTCTCATGCCCTTCATAGCCATAGTTTGTAATGGATTTAGCCGTTATAGCTTGGTGGTAGATCACACTTTGCAGCAAGGCAGTGGCAGGAAGAGCCTAAACTAAGCAGAAGATGTCTTTGAAGACCTTCCCTCTTTGATAACCATGACAACAAACTTTTTGGATGAGTCATGAGTCAGACTGAATGACAAAAAGAAAGCCATTACTCACGCTGTCCTACTTTTTTTTACCTGAACAAAACACACAGGCTTTAGCTGTAGAAATGCATCCATTTACTTAAACCTTCTATATTTTCACCCAAGGCTCTATACTGCTGTAAGTTCATCAATTCTTGTCCTCAACAGCAAATCTCTTCGCAGAAAATAGCCAATCAACAAGCTCAAAATTTGTTTTGCGAATGCGAGGCATTGCGAATGCATAAAATGACTTGTCTTTTAGTTCTACTGGATCTCCTCTGCACTAGTCCCTCCCTAACATGTTTTTATTGGTGAAATATTTTCATCATAGTGTTAGTCGAAGTAACGAGACAGAAGTCTCAAGGAACAGATAGCGATGTAATGGTAGGGATCAGTGGATCAGTATGAACCAGGCACATTTGTATTTTGCATAGGGTAGGTATAGTCCAAAATACCCCCCCCCCCCCCCCCCCCCCATTCTCTCTCTTTATTTCAAGCCTTATCCTGTTTTCTGAGGGTGGCAATTTAGAATTTCCTCACACAACCAGATTGTATCCTCCTTTGCTGCCTGCGAAATTGTTCCTTTCCGTTGTGTATTTGTAGTGTCAAGTCAAACGGATTGACTTCTGAATGGGGGTTCAAAAGAAATGAAGGTCTAGCTGATTAAAGTCATTGCTAGCAGAGAGCTGCTTTGCCCTTACTCGTCAGAACAAGCTGGCGTGCGGCTCCAGACTGAGCATGCTCCGTTTCAAGGTCACAGCAAGAACTGCTGTGGCCACAATAAGATCTATTGAAGAAACGACAGTGTGATGGAAGTGAACTGATTGCAAACACATTTCATGATTAGCGGAAGGACTCCGGTGCTAAACAATGCCAAGGTCAATTTGACATTTTTGTCTCTCGTTTCCCAGCTCAGCAGAGCGCTCCGTAGAGCCGCCACGGCTATACAAAAGGGACACGTCCAAAACCAAACAGTGGATTCTGTCATTTAACCAGGCCCGTGCCCTCAGCTCCACTAGCCCCCGTCTCCACTCTCCGTCTTTCGCAGCCAGGTAGAACCAGCAGCAAAGCCTTACAAGAAGACAGCCTCTGTCACCAGCCCCTGATGAGCTTGTTGCCATGGGGACAGAGTCAATGGGCTGGAGAGAGAGAGAGAGCGGGACGTTTGGGCCTCAGACAAACACTCAGCGTTAAATTTTTACCAGCTGGTAGATATAGGGAGAAAAGGCATGGGGTCCGATAGGTGGGGGTTCACAAAGGAGACCAGCTGTTTTAGTGGAGAGCGAGGGGAAATCCTGTCCTGTCACGAAACACAAAATCAGGACAGGACAACAGCAGGGGAGGGAGGGAGGGGAAGCATTCTGCTGAGAGGAGAGAAACACTCTGGAGATAAGTGAAGCATACAATCCAATTCTGACAAATGAAGAAACATATTGCTGCCCGTCATCATGCAGAAACCTTGCATTTCCACATTTCAATTAATGCCCTACTACAGTCAGTGTCACATAAAAGTAGCAAAGATATGCGATCTACAATGAGTCGCATCGCAATGTTTTTATCTAGATATTGAACCAATGAAAGTATTAACAAATGACTAGATCATTATCTACATTGAATTGATTTTTTTGACAAACAAGGATTCCACCCGACAGCGATGCTTTTATATACCTCCCTGTGGGATCAGGAGGTGTGTGTGGGGGGGGGGGGGGGGGGGGGGGGGGGGGGGTACTGGTTAAAGGCTGATTGATGCCTTGATGACAAGTGTGTCCCTTGACAAATAATATTTTCAACTGAATTAGGTGTCGACGCATTGCTTTCTTTTCTCAGCTGAAAAGGTTATTTCTGTCTCACGACACGCTGAAGCATGGAGCAGGCTTTTAGAGAACTGTAGGTGACGTCATTTCTAGAAGCACACCGAGCTGGGAAACATTCAGCGGGAACAGAACTCACAGGTGCTAAGGTGCTTTATTGAACAAAAGTATCTCAAAACTCTTTACAAAATAACGTGCCATTGTCATTACTGATACAGCTGTGTGATATATATATATTTTAACTTTTAAACTAATTATTTATATACAAAACACAAGGAGAAAGTGCTTTCATGTGAGACTGAAGTTAACCCTTCACTCTTACGCAGTCTGTTATGCAGACCAAATGTAGCTACAGTAAGTACAGCATTTACCATCGTTCATGTTATTTTAGTTGACTATCTGGAGTATCTGCATGCATTTGTTCTTGTTCATCCGTTCAAATAATGTTGACAAATTAATTGGTGACATAACGACGAGTCAAGAACACAGAAATGGATATGGCATAGACGAGTTAAATGTCTTGAGGGAACTCAGAGACCAAAGGTAGTGAATACTCTAAAAGGACAAGAGACAAGACAAACGCATTTCTTGGAAGCCAACCAAAACATGTTCCCATCATTAAATACCTTAAAAAAAAAAAGATATACAATAACAAAATAACCAAAATTAAAATGTCTGGGTTTCTAAGGCACCAGTGTTCATGTTTCTGAACCCCAAGCAGAAGAACTTAATTCATGACTCCCTTCCAAGACTTTGCAACCAACACCCAGAGATAATGCCAACAGCGATAATGACAAACATAATATTGGCAAATTCGAAATTTCATTGTTATTAAGAATAAAGAACATGATCAGCATGTCTATTCTGACTTGAATCCATTATCACTGAACATGTCCTACTAAAATAACGGTTAATTCTACTGTACTCAACAGTGCTTCACAGATGACACCACCACATACATTTAAGTATTTGGATTGCAATTGAATTCAAAATTCAAATAAAATGCTAGTGCTCAATTCATTCCTCACAAAAACAAAACTCCACTCCACAAACAGTTTCTGGGATATCTAATTGTTCTAAGGAATCTTTTCTCTCTACTTCAGGCTAGTCTGAAAAGGTGTTTCAGTTGTCATTCATTAGCCAATAACACCATGTCTGATACACTACTGTCGTAATACATACAATAAACATTTTGGCATTTAAAAATACTGTATCTGATCATACCATTATGGTTGGCACCTACTCACAAAACACTTGTGCATGTGAAAAAAGAAATACTGTTGAGTTTTCTTCTCCATGCAAATCTACAAGTGTTTTTTTACTACATGAAATACAAATCTGTCTTTTCTTCTGCGGTTACCTAATCACAGAGGGCTAGAAATTAAATGTGGTTACAGACACCACCTATAATTTTATTTGCAAGTGCAATTACGATGTGATATATCAGATACCATATACTGTAGGCCTACTGATTTTCAAATACATCCAATTTGTGCAATAAAAGAAAAACGGAGACAGATCTCATTGAACATGAGGATCTTTCCCTCGCTGCATTTACTGTATGAGGTTTAAGTAAAGGGCAACCAGCTACAGTATTTCTGGTAGGATACTAGGAATTAATGGATTCACTGTTGGAACAAATTATTATCCCCCCCCCCCCCCCCCCCCCCCGACTAGGAACCTAAGTTGCAACTATTACTGAAGGCCTAGCTAAACAGATACTCTAGAATTTACAAATACAATAATCTGTTGCTAGACAGCAGCAGGTGCATATTATCTAGTCACTAGATTCTAGTGGACCACAAGTGCTATGTAAAATAAATGAATTAATCTTCTTCAAAGCATGAAACAAAACAAAACAAAACAAAACAAACAAACTCTCGTAAACCCTATATACAGTGCTTCAGGGCTCTGGTCATTTTCCCCTCTACATCAGTTCTCTCACAACGTGCCGTGTTGCGTGCTTGTAGTTTGGATTTCTTTGCCAGATGCTCGCCTTTTATGACATGCCCAGAATAAGCAGTGTTTAAGCTAGAAAGACGTAAGAGACCAACTTGTGTTTTGTCATGTCGATTAACGACAGCATTTTCCCAGTGAGTTTGTATGTTAAGGCCAGACTGTGTGACAAATGACGTCTGTAGTTACATTTGAGTGGAGCAGCATACAGGCTGAGGCAGACCCCCAGTGGCTATTCACCCCCCCCCCCCCCCCCCCCCACTGTCATTTCAGCTAGTCTTATCTTTTCTTCTTCCCATCCCGCTCTCCTGGGGACGACAGCCTATAGGAGCCGAGGACACTGAATTACTCTCTCAAGGTTCTTCGTACTTTCTAGGGCATCATTTTCCAGGACATTTCCACGACATCACAGATCAAATTGACCAGTGGCAAATTGACAAAGCGCCACATCATTGCAGCTTGTAGTGATTGCAACCCTCCTCCCAAACACACACACACACACGTGTCTTTAACATGATGCCTTTTTTGCACCATCATTTGTGGCACCGCCAACAGCTTAACTAAATATTAAAATGGACCATACTTTCAGGCGATGAAATAACCTTAAAATGTATCCGCTTCTCCAACTGATATTGTCACTGAACGAACGGGTGTCTGAATTTTATTCGTCAAACAATCTTTTCTCCAGGGACTAATTTCGGGAACACTTTTCAAATAAACGTGCAGTTTCATCGTCATTAAATACGCTACACTATGTAATGTTGACAAACTATAAAAAATAAAGGCCACAAAAAGTCCCCGATGTTCGAATACCTGCCTCACGCATGTTTCAAGTTAATTTCTAACCGTACTGAAATGAATGGTAAAGCATACCACGAGTTGTAGTCAATTAATGGGCTACACATGGCAGTGGTATGGTCCTTTTAGGCCAAAATAAACCAAACAGATCATCAGAACAGCTGGGGATTCACATTGGCACGGGTCAGCAAACTCAGCAGTGATTCCTTCAGACCAAACACTCACTACGGCCGCCTCCTCATTTAAACAACTGGATTGAAAATTCTCTGCATGAAGAATGCCGCCACCAGAGCACCACACTAAACTCGACCGACAGGTGACAGCTGTGCCTCGGTTATGTTTTTGAGCCAAGCTCCCGTGATCCGTTATTCTGTTGAGGCCGGACTTCAGTCTAAAATATGCCAACACAACAAGCAGACTACTTCAAATTGTCTTTACCCTGCCGTTTTCCCCCGACCACTGGCTTGGTGTATTTTAAGCTTGACACAGGTGGCTGTAGACTATAATTAGAGGGTAGCACAAGATTTCTCAAGCAAATCAGTGCAAGTTTTAGCAACACACACACACACACACACACACACATAACATAAGACGGTAAAAAAAAAAAGATACGTGATTTCAGTAAATGAACTGACGTATACCAATAATTCAAAGTAAACTGCCAATCCTTCATTAACCATTACCTGAACTAAAGCAGACAGTAGTGCATGTGTGTTGTGCTTTAGTTCCAGCATCCAACACACAAACCTGCTAGTTTGACCCTTCAACACGCAATTAGGGCATTGTCTTGCCTTGGGTCCATATAGTTTGGCAGTCCACTCTGGCCACACAAAGAATGAAATGTATATATATTTAAAAAAAATCAAGTATCAACCAGGCATCTTGAACAGATTAAAAACTACAGTTCTAGTGTGTGGGTGCGTGCAAGGGAGAGAAAAATCCCCCCCCCCCCCACCAAATAATAGATGAAATCCCTCCAATTCCTGTGGTCGTCATCTCCTTGGTTTAACAGTATCCATTTACGACTTTAAGTGGTAGTGGGTCAAACGTACCACTCTCTGCGGGAGATAACCGAACCGTCTGTATGGGAGACGTAGTCACCATCGGGACCACTGTCATAGCAGTCATCCGAAACGTAGGGGGAGCTGTTGCTCAGCGGTTTGGGAGAAGGTTTGGGAGAAGGAGGAGGGTATCGGGCATGTTTAGTCCGCTGTGGACTGGAATAGTGTAATTTGTCATGGCGGTCATGATGGTGACCGTTCTGGTGGTGGTGACCGCTTTCCCTCATGGCCCTGGTGTAGCCGTTGGGAGAGTACTCCTCTCCGTCGTGGTTGCCCCACTCCTCTCGGTCGTTGTCCTGGTGGGAGGAGCCATTGCCGGTCTTGGTCGGGTGGAGCTCATGCTGCTGGGTGGCGGGTGCCTTCTGGAGGTCGGACGGGCCCAAGTACTGCTTGGCATAGTAGTTGCTGTGGAAGGTCTGCTGCTTCCGCAGGTAACAGATGCCTCCGAGAGACAGCAGCAGCAGCAGGAACAAGGCCCCGCCCACAGCCCCACCCACTACAGATCCCAGATTGCTCTCAGGGAGGGCTTGGAGCGTTGGGGAGCTGAGGAGGACCTGGCGCTTATCGTCCACTAAGGTGGAGGCAACGCCCGATAGGACAGGCGCGGTAATGGTGGAGGGCATGGTGGGAGGATCTAATGGAGGGAAGGAGGGAAGGAAGTAGAATGGGGTGGAAAAAAAGAGGGAGAAAGGAATTTGGGAGGGAAGGGAGGGGAGGGATGGACAGGCAGAAGAGTAGAGAATGTCAATGCCAACTACATCAGCATTTTCACTAAGAAGGGGTTGGTTGACATGAAAACACTAACATCAACTCAACTAACCGAGAATTAAACTACATGCTTACGATAGCCTTTGGTTTGCGTTGGCAACACATCCGAAATAAACAATCCTTTAAGTCTCTATGTTTATAATAACAGTGCATGCTTTAGTCATCTCTGCAGATCTGCACTTGGTCACCCTCAGTAGAAAGATGTAGTCACTAATTGCTTTAGGTATTTATTTGTTTTATTGCAGAGAAAACGGACACTAAATCCCTTTAAATGGATGGAATTCAAGTCCATTGCCTGATGCATAAACGTAAAGTCTGTGATCACTGAAGGAGGGTGCCATTTTATTTAATGTAACGTTGTTAGTTAATGTGACGTTGCATGGAAACATCACAGTAAAATTCAAGGTTAAACAAAAGCAAACCAAAGGCGATAATGTGTTATTTGTACACAATTCAATAAACACATGGAAAACTATGAAAGGCCAGTGATGTAACCAGTGTTCCCTCCGAGTTGTCCCGCGAAGCCACGGCAAGCTCCAGATATCCACAAATATAACCATAACAGCTTAGAGGGAACACTGGATGCTACTGTATTGATCTAGTCTTATGACCTTGTTTAAAATGTTATGCATCTTGTCACAGTTTCCACCATTGCATGTTCTGCTTTGTTTAGAAGAGTCTAACCATTTCAGTTGTACAATGTGATCAACTGGATATTGCAATCATTCCATTTTAAGGTGTCTTCTGATTTATAAAACCTCCCATGGTTGTATCTCTCCGACAATAGTTTCCTCTCATCTTTTGACGTTGATTTTTGAAAGCAGAAATGCAAAGTTGAAGAAATGCTAACTTTTCATGATGTCCCAATAATGCTATGGCAATTTGCACTATTAGAATCACTTATAGGGCGTGTTCGGAAATAGCACACTGAGCGCACTGTGCAATGCAAACTAATAGGCGAGTGCGCTCCCGGTGCGCATTTCCGAACGCACCCTTAATGTCCTGCCACTATATTCATAAGTGCCTTAGAGGAGCAGTTATGAGTATATACAACAACTGCAGATGCACAACCTGTCAATGAGAATGTGATTAGGAAAAGGGGGTTCTGATGAAGGAGGAGGAAGGGTATTTCTAGTGTATGTTACTGGAGCACAGGACGAAGTCTATCAAGAAATCGGGACAAAGAATAAAAGACTTTCATGTGTAATTATGCATGTTTAATTTTATTTTATAAACAAAAGGCCCTTTAAATCAAACTCTAGGACTTATTTTACATACGCTTGCGCTTGTTCAAACAAACAATTCCACATGGTTGCTCCATCACTAGTGCCTTATTTCGGATGGCTTGACTTCCACTTGTACGTTTTCTATCCCTTGTAAAATATGTAAATATGACTTGACTGCAGCGCTTACAACAAGACAGTCTAAAAGACAATGGCTTGATGAATTTTCTTTTTTCCAGGTTCCCATGAGTTTTTGCAGAGTGCCATTGAGAGCCAATGACTATCGACAGTATAGTTGAATAAATCATGTCACTGACATTACACGTTTGTCACAATGCAGAAAAGAACAAGACTAGATTGGATTCTGAGTCGGTGTATTCGCTGTCTGTGACAGTCGCACATCATTTAATGCACAGAAAAGGTATGATGAATTGAGTCCAAATTCTTTTACGTCATCATCGTCTAAACCTTCTGGCATTCTGCACTATTTCGAGCGTGGGAAAATCCCAGCTCGCTCAGACACCTACGTAGGCTAGCCTAAAAGAAACCTTGGTATTTACACGTCAAATTTGACCCACTTCTACTATGAACTACACAGTCAGCATTAGTTGTCCAGCACAAGGTGTAGCACAGCTGACTTAATGAGGCACGACAAGGCCTTGCGGGAAACCAACTTCAGAATAAACTGTCGGCATCAGGCTGACAACACCCAGAGCAGAGGGAACTCAACACACACATAATAGGAAGGATGTTAGAAGTCATGGAAAAGTGCCAGGGTCCTGCAAATTATTTTTCCAAGCCAGCTGTATAAGCGGAAGAGTCACATTTATTGCGGCAACATCATAAGATTGTGGTTTTTAGTTAAATTATTATGATACCATGCATAGTCGTATGCAAAAATAACACATACACCCAGGAGAGCAGCATCTTGTACATGCACACTTGCGCACAACCATACAGCTCATCTCAAAGGAAAAATATATAAGGATGATAAATAATAAATAAGAGTTGAAAAGAACTAGTGAATGTTTTATGAATCTGGGACATCATCTGAGGCTGGAGGCTTTTGCCTATCGTTGCATGACAAACACAGAAATAAGAGTGAAAAGAAGAGAGAGATGCAGCAGAGGATCACATCATACTCAGAGGTTCATTCAGGAGGAGCGATTCCAGAGGCAAGAGGAGTGTAACAACACCTTGGGGACATGCTCATAATGCACAAACACAATCACATGCCAAGGAGAGAGAGAGCGAAAGAAAGACAATGACAGAGAGAGAAAGAGAGAGGAGGGTGGTGCCTTGTGGTCGACTTAAACATCAGCAGATGGGTTTAGCTGGTTGAAATTCTCCTGTTGAACATCTGGAGACCTGGCGTTAATCAATGCGAATCAGCCTGTAATTAGTAATAAATCTAAGGGGCCGGAAATAATCTGCACAAATCATAGCAGGAAAGAGTCTCGATAGGCTGTGGGTGTGTATTATCTGGATGTAACTCAACTCTGCATTTTTGTAAGTATGATGTAATGTACAACAATTCGCCGGGATGACATGTGCGTTTCTGCCAATGGGTTTGCACGGCTCTTTCCTGAGGGAGGGGGAATGCAGTCAGCCGTTTTACAGACCGCATTCGGACTCACCTTGTATTAGGATGCGTACGTCTCTGCTGCGAAGGTTTACGTCATTAGCAGCCTCGCACCTGTAAACCCCCGAATCGTTCCGCTGGAGCGGCCGCAGGAACAGCAACGTGTTGTTGACCACTTCAACGCCTTCTGGCATTTCACCGTCCAGTCTGGGATACACATCAAACGCTTTCAGTTACACACAAACACACACAGTATGCATGATGTACACAATATGCACTGTCTGGTTGATACCAGTCTGCAGCAGAACATTATCACAGTTCCACACTACTTTTTTTTTTTGTGTGTGTGTGTGTGTGTGTGTGTGTGTTTTGCCAAATTTTGTTGCTGCAACTCTAAGTCGGCTGTACATGATCCACGCAGACAGTCACAGCTGGTATTCTAAGGGCTTGGCTGACTATGCTTCGCTCCAGAGCTCCACTTCGCCATCTCAGTGCTATTTCTGCCACTGAAGAAAGGACAGCTTCCCCCCCCTCACAATACTGACTTTATATGTCAGTACATTTCATTGTCTCCACCAGCCGAAGGCATGGGGAGAGTATGTTTTGCACTCCGTCCGTCCGTCCGTGTGTCCGTGTGTCCGTCCGTCCGTCCGTCCGTCCGTCCGTCCGTGAACAGCTAATCTCAGCCACCGTTAACCCGGTCGATGCCAAATTTTGCACACACACTCCCTGGATGCCAACCATGAACCTCTGCCCCAAACTTTCCAGAACGGCCTGTTATAGCGCCACCAGGAGGCCGCTTTGTGCAAAACAAGTTTTTGCACAGTACACCTACAGATTTTGTCCAAACATCACGCAAATTGGTACACAGTCTCTCTAGAGCCATTCAACGAAACGGGTCTTTCAGATTTATCAGACTCCATCCTGATTGGTTAAGATTGGCTTCCAAAGTTCACAGGAGTGCTCAGTTTCAAACAAAATGCTGCAAATCATGAACACATCGCGTGATTTCCGTGAAATTGTGCACCCACATTCCCACTAGGCCCAGGACGAAATGCCACATGAACAATTTCAACTCAGCCTCAAGGTGGCGCTATAACTGGCCCAAAAGTGTTTTTACCTCTAACTGCACGGATCTGTGGATAACCTGGTGGAGACCTGTGCCCGGAAGGGCACTTTTTCTAGTTTATAATGTTTTTGTTCTTATAATAATTGTGACTTGGTATAATTCATAAAATGTTGAGAACTGAGATATGTTTTTAAGCAAAATGCAGATGCACACCTCAGAAGGCTACTGACAGGTGCGTAGGGCAATAAGGCATAATTAAAATGGGTATATTTGAAGAACAAAGAGAAGGTCCTGCACACTTGCCAAAATGTTGCTCTTTATTAAGGTTGACGTTTCGGTCGCTTAGACCTTCACTAGGACAGACAATGAATGAATGAGATATGTTTGATTTGTTAGAAAGAAAACATAAATGAGGTATTTTTCACTTTTATTCAATGGAGGAACTGGGTTTCCATAAAACCTGTTTCTCTTTTTAAATAAACCATTTTCTGCCATCATTTGGACAGGGTAGAAGAAGCTTCTGTGGAAATCAGGTTGAGGATCACAATATACAAATGATGTAATATTGGGATATCAAGGAATACAAAATAAAAAAACAGAATATGTTTTAACTGTGCCATGTAGGGCTGTACCAATATTTATTGGCCGATACTGATGTAAATCCTCTGATTGTGCACAGATTTGAATGTGCAGAGCCTTCCTTTCTTTTTTTCTTCATTATACCTTTGTGACTCCAGCACCTCACTTAAGTTTTTTTTTTCAGCAGATGAGCTGTGGGGGGGGGGGGGGGGGGGGGTTTCTACATTTTTGTCGGATGTTTAAAATAACAATTTAGCCGATACAGATATAAAACGATATTTGTATTCGTTAGTTAGTTATTATTTCCGGATTTTGTGCAGGGAAACTAATAGAAATAACGGCCCAGGCCGTAGCGTAACGGTCTGGGCACCGGACTGGTAATCCAGTCGCAGTGTGCCGCGGGTTCGACTCCCGGACCCGACACGGCCTTTACTGCATGTCATCCCCCCATCTCTCTCCCGTTTCCTGTCAGCCTACTGTCTGTCCCTTCAAAAATCAATAAAAGGCGTAAGCCGCAAAAAAATATCTTAAAAAAAAAAAGAAAAAAAAAAAAGAAATAACTGTTCAGAATCTACAACTTGGTAGGCTGCAGATACACCAATACAACAACATAGCCAGCACAAAATTGCTCATCAACAACAACTAAATATTGGTTAATGTCAGCTTTATTTGCTGATAACAAATATCAGCAGATACCGATAAGTGGCCAATGTATGGGTGCATCCCTAATGCCATGACTTAACATGCTGTCCATTCAACTGGAAGCACAAGTCAATCACATGCCAAGTATAAATGCATGCTTATCCAGTTTTGCACTTGCACTACATTTTCAGTCTACTGTACATATTATCATGCAGCATATTAACGGTTCATAATGTGTAACAATGCTTGCTCACACAGAGGCATTTATTTTAAATACAATAAATGGCACATGAGCCGCAGTGGCTGTTATTACATTGTTATATAAAAGGTAGCTCAAAATCATACAATCTGATTGGATATTGATTCAGGTCAATATTACTCCTTGACTAAGAAAAAGCTAAAATATTTTAGGCTATAAACTGTACAAATGTGACCAGATGATTTGACTGAGAGACTGCCATCGCGCAAATTCCAGCTTTTCACAAGAGGAGAAAAACTTTTTTTATTTTTTAATGAGAATCTGAAATAAGTATCAGAGCTGAAATCGACAACCTTTCAAGCCCGTTTTCTCAACTCGCTGTTTTCTGCAACAACAACAACCTATACGTCAATTTGAAGCTATGATTCCCTGCTTTCATAAGACATGAAAAAACGAAAATTAAAAAGAATCCAATGGCAGTCTGTCAAATTTGGTCACAAATGTCACAAGGTACACAATACTCAATAACAAAATGACAACATTTAACCACTTAAAAGTTAAACCTATATACTTTGTTGCATATCAAATAGTAGAAATAGCCCATATCTCATCAAAATGTGACATGTTGCTTATACAGTATATTGCCATTTCTGCCATATGGTCACCAAATAGTCCCCCCCATTTCTGCCATATGGTCATCTAAAGTATTTTCCTAAATGTTAGTCTATAAAATTATGACATGCCAAGAATAGGGATAGAGCTGTGCATGTCTCTGTGAGATATTGCCACCGGGAGTGGCTAAGAAGGTAGTTGGGTCATCTGGGAATTAGATGGTCCCCGTTTGAGCCTGGCTCCCCCTTGGCACCGTGCATCAAAATGTCCTTGAGCAACACACTGAACCCAAACTCCTCCCGATAAGCACGATGGCACATTGAAAGGCTGGCTGCCTCTGCCATTGGTTTGACGAGGAACAGTTTGACCGTGAGGCATACATTGTAGAGCCCTTTCTGTAGTCGGAACACTACTGTAGAAAGAAATCAAAAAAAATCCATGTATGCAGTGTAAATGTACTACTTGTAACAATAGTTACAAGGTCTAAGTGAAGACATCTTGACTCATATATCACATCATATAAAAGGCAAACGATGGCCGCACAAGTGATATGTAATTATACCACAGTTCCTCCTCAACGCTACTATGCCACTTTTATATTTAGAAACCTTATAACGGCTTAATTTGTCATCCTTTTTGAAAATATATAAAATGATCTCGTTTATGCAGGTAGTCAGGAGGGCCTGCTTTCTTATAAATAATTGTACTGAAATCGTTAGTCAATTTGGGATACATCTATAATTTTTAAACTGCCATATTTGTTTTATAAAAGCAATAACTCAACGCCTGGCCTGTCATAAGTTATTACTTAAATATTCATTTGGCACCCTACCATCTTTCCTGCCCAGTTGGGAAGAATATTTACAGGGGTTGTAGCAGTTAAACTGAAGATAATGAAAAATATAAAATGTCTAATAAAAGCAGTATTAAATACATGACGTATTGCATGAATGCATGCATGCATGAATCATCTTTTGACAATCACAAAACAATATAATGGCTGGTGCAACAAACCACTCCCACATACATTAAGAAATAAACCATATCTCCATATCCAGCTAGCTGATGCATGCAACATACATGATTAATGGCCCCTACAGACTGTAGGAGTTTTAAAGTTGTCGGCGAGTCATTCACACTACCGGAGTAGTTTTTTGTAAAATCAGGTGTCATATCTTTGTGGCTTTCACACTAAACGATTTTATAGCAGACAAGGGATCACACACTGCAAAAGTTCTCCAAAATGCGATCCGGACCAGACCCGATACATTCCAATTCATATTGACACCTCACGTACGTACAGGATGCGGTGATACAAGTACGAGACCAACACAGGACATCGCTCTCTCGCTCTCTGTGCGTGCACACACACACACACACACACACACACACACACACACACACACACACACACACACACACACACACACACACACACACACACACACACACACACACACACACACACACGATTGTGATAGCCTAGTAGCCTACGTGCGCTATAGCGAGACAGGATGTTAAAAGAAAAAAGTCCAGAATTTTGCGCTGCAGCTCCCCGAAAGCTAAATCGGAGCAAATATCGTGCAGTGTGTAGGGGCCATTACAGGGAGGAAGCCTTGTGCGTCAGGCTTACACATCCAATAGAAAAGTCAGGAGCATTACTGTAGCGTAGCATTGGGAAACGTACTTACTTCAATGTGAAACGCTACAAGTGATCAAATATGTACAACAAAATTCAGGAGTCAGAGTAGATTCTCCTCCACCCCCCGCCCCCCCCCAAGGAATTTGTACACAGTGCTGCCAACACAAAATAGCTGCCTCACACACTGCATGTTTCCAGTTTGGTAAATGCTGGGTGCTTGTTTTTGTTGTTGAAGCAAATGCATTCTAGTTCTGCAGATGAACATCTATGGCAAGTAGAAAATGCACTGTAGAGTTCTTTGCTCAGTATTACTTTTACTCATTTTAGCTTCTGCCGTGTCTTTTCAGCCGGAAGTCTTATTTTGAAGACCATTAACGCTGCTATAAGCAATATTTTTTCAGAATTTATTTTTTGTATTCAGACAGACGATTTGCCTGTCTACTTCCTGATTGGTTAGTCATTTCAGCAGGGTTTTTCCTTTTTTTTCGACCAATGACAAAGCTTCTACGAAAATCTTTGAATGCAGATTGTGGCCCCTAGATGCATCGCAGAAACAAAATTTGTTTGGGATTGATTGATTGATTGATTGAAATATTTATTAACAGTTTGTAGAATTACAGTACATTTCAAGCACAAACTCAATACAAAGACTGTTAACTGTGAGTGGACGACCCAATTAAGCATTACACTTGTTTACAACAGGGTCCACATTGTTCAATTCATCAAAACATTTAGAGACATACAAATAGACATTTCTATGTAGCTAAAGAACAGAACAGGAATTCATCATATAGGAAGCAAAAAGGGAAAAGATACATCTACAGTGAGGGGAAATGGGGGGGGGGGGGGGATTCAGATTTTACAGAGGCCAATTTCGAATTGCAGCCATCCGTAGGTGCCCTTTGAGAGCGGTTTTGAAGGAGTCAAGGGATTCACATGTCTTAATGACTGTTGGTAGGGCGTTCCACATTTTGGTGGCATAGGAGCGAAAATAATTTAGTCCCTTGTTTGTGCCGAATCTGGGTTGTACATGGTTTGTTGCACTCCCTCTGGTGTTGTGGGTGTGGAATTCGTTTACATTAAGGAAGTATTTAGACAGGTACATGGGTATCTTGGTGGTGTATCGAATCTTGTGGACCAGACCCATTGCAAGATGCTGTACTCTGTCGTCGACCCTAAGCCATCCCAGCCTGTCAAAGTGGGCAGGGGTGAGGTGGGTTCGGGGGGTGAGGCCAAGTAGGAGCCTGACCAGTTTGTTTTGGGAGGTCTGGAGCCTTGTTTTAAGGGCCTTTGAGGTGCTGTGGTACCAAGAGGTGGATGCATAGTCAAAGAAACCTTGTACGAGGGCTCCCATTAAGGTCTTCAAGCTGTTTTTGCTGACCAGTGAGGAGATCCTGTAAAGGAATCTTGTTTTTTGATTTACTTTTTTGATTACGTTGGTGGCCATTTTATCACCGGGAGCGTTTTACTCATTGCTGGCTGTCTGAATACCAAAAAACAAAACAGGTAATTACATTTTGACATATTATTGCTTTAACTCCCGGAAGTAAAACCAGAATTAAAATCCGACTGTGTAACGCATCTCGCGATCGTTCTTTAATTGAACCGTTTTAAACTGCTAAAAAAGTATCAAACAATCATAATCAATCAAACACACAAACGGACAGTTACACAGTGGTTTGCTATCATGGTATTACTTGGCTTTGAAATTATTCTTCCAAGAACTAAACTCTCAAAAGTACCAGACGCACCTGATCCATCTGAAGTGATTGGCCGGCGGGTTGGCGTTGGCTTTGCAGGTCAGCTGGACGTGCTCTCGGCCCACATGCCAATCTCCATCATATCCCACAACGGAGATATCAGGGGCAACTGCAACACAGACGGGCAATAGATGGAAAGTGTGAGACATGCCAGCAGGACGTAAGCCAGACTTCCTCCATACAAGCATGAGCACGCACACACACACCATATGCTATGTAACTGCAGTAGTCAACCAAAGAGGATGTCACCAAGGTGACCTTTGAATATCATTGTTTGTCGGGCAGAAACCTTGCATCGCCATAACGTTGTTTTCCTGAAAATTAAGTGGCCAGTTTCATCACGCAAAATGTAGCAAAAATACTACAAGCACAATCACATCACACATTAGCATGTAGATGTGCCATTTTTGATAAACTTTTGATCAAATATTTTCGTAGTAAAAGAAAAAGTAAAAGTGGCCCAGTCTTATTTAAAAATTTCAAAAGTATATACAGAATACAAATAACTACTTTGGATTCGATTGGAACACAGATAATTCTTTCAAATTCCCTGAAAAACAAACATTTTAGACATGCAAGGTTTCCATTTCGACAGCGACACCATTTCATAGATGTTTCTGCTATGACACCCTGTCAATAGTTCCAAGTCAAACATACGGCAAATTGTGCAAAACAAACCGTGTCTGCAGACACTGGTTGACAGCATCCTCTAATATCTTTGTGAGGAAAAGGGGCCAAGTAATCATTATTTTGTTCGTGAAAAATATATTTATATATATATTTTACTTATAAGAATAAGTTGCATGACTGAAGCGTTTGTGACATTCCATCATGACATAAGACATCCAATGCAGCAGTGGATCCTCAGTCAGGACGTCTGCCCAAACAAGGTCCCGTAACATGACTGCAGGGTATTAACTAAGAACATGATCGAAGACAGCACTAGCCTCCACTAGCCAGGTTTCCAGATCAGTTGGAAACATTCAAAACAAAAGAGCTTGTTATACTGAATAAAGTGGTGGTCTGTTTTATTTTCCATGGCATAATCAATCAACCATTTGGCTTTGTTGCCGGGTATGCGGAATCTTAATATCGAAATGTTGTTCATTCGTTCATGGATTTACTTAAAATATCACATCTCTTTGGTTGTCAAGGTTTGACAACTTTCTTAAGCCAATTAGAGAGAGGATGCTAGATGAGCTCTCGTCAATAGAATGTACACTTTGGTCAGTTAAGGGCTCACATACTCTTAGCAAGATCTATCGACACACAAAAAGCTGAGGAAATACAGACACAGGGGAAAAAAAGACAATACAAGAACAGAAGACCTGCACTTTGGCATAAAAAAAGTAGCAATTAAAATCCTCCTCCAAGTGGAGAAGGAAACACTAACAATTACATTTAAGCTCTGTGCAATGTTAGAAGAAAAAAGTCCTTCCTTATGCACACCTACAGCGGTCAGGTGCGTCAGATAACTGGAACTGGAGAAGTAGAGAAAAAAGGCATCATCAGGCATCATGCCTGATGAAGGTCTGAACGACCGAAACGTTGCTCAATAAATCTAATTCTGCAAGTGAAGACAGTGTGCGCCTGGGGGACCCATTTTTTCTCTACTAGCTCTGTGCAATGGACTTTTTCATTCCACTATGCTGATCTGTTTTCTATCACAATACAACAAAACAGCTGCCAATTAATGAAAATGTTGCATTTAGCTTTCCAACAGAACTTGGGATGGCTAGATGACGTACCAACTCAATCAACTAAAAAAGGAACAATGATGTGGCAACACGTCATAGGCCATACATGTATTGCATATCATACATACACATCATGGACCATTTTCCTGTTAATGGTTTTAATTTGAGAATTTGTGTTTCGTTTACATTTTCTTCACAGTAAATGTTACCACACTTTCATGAAAGACATGATTAAGTCACGATTAAGTCATGGACATATGAATTTAGTTTGAAGATTTTTGCTCAACTTCTCAAATCATCGTTCATTCTTTGCAATGCATAAAAAAAAAAAGGAGGAAGCAATTTTCAATTCTCTGTAAATTCATACCGTAACTGAATGGAATCCAATTGTTTCCACCAAAAATCAAGTGAGCATGCATTGGAAAATGGAAACATTAAGTAAAGCATGAGTAACATTCAATGACTAAACAGGGTGTAATTTCGGTAAGGTCCTTTTAACCCATTTAGACCTGAGGACCTTTTTCATGTCAAAGACCCCTAGAATTATCTGTATTTGGTCGTGGACCCCCATCTGAAAATATGTAGTTCCAGGGACCTCCCAGAAGCAAATAAGTTATATATATATATATATATATATATATATATATACAAAGATTTGCACCACATTTTGACGATTTTTCAAAAATAGCAGACCTACATTAAGCGCGGCAATCAGTGCCACGCTATGAGCTTGTAGATCTGCTATTTTTCAATAGCTAAAGTGGCCAAAAGGGGTTCCCGCCCCAAAATGGATTAAGACGAAGACGATTAAGACGAAACAAAAAAATAACTCACACTGCACGTTGAGTTTGTACGGGATCCTGAAGTCGTTCAGCAGTGCCGGGTGGCGCACCACACAGGTCAGCGTGTGTCCCTGGATGTGGCGGGTGGGCTGCCACAGGTAGCGCACCTGCGTGCTGGTGGTGCCGTTGGGCTCGTCGAACAGCTGCACCTCCGACTGGCCGAACAAGTTGGACTCCCAGGAGACCTCGGCGGGGGGGCGGGACCGCTCTGCAATGCAGGTGGCCACCACGGACTCGTTACCGCCGTCGATCAGAGCTGCCGATCCTGCCGACACGTAGACCTTGGGCTCCACTAAGATTCACAGAGACAGTTGGGGGAAAGGGGTGTGGGGGGGAGGGGGTGGGGGGGGATAAATAAATACTATACAAATTGGTGGTCTTTTGAAATGTTCCCAGCACACACTTCCTTCACGCTTTTTCTAAGCATGCAGTATAGCAGCAGAGACGATTTCTGTAATTTACTCTTTCTCTCACAGTTTTGTGCACCAAACTTTAGCGAGGGAGAGAGAGAGAGACAGTGTGTGTGTGTTCCCACAGTTCTCCTTGACAGGAGAGTCTCACCAGTGAAACAAAATCAACAAACATACCCAACACTGCCATTATTCTTCCATCTCTAAATAAACCTGTTTCTTTACATTTACAACCCTGCTTTTAACTCTAATTTCTCCTGTTACATTGCCTAGACACGAGGGATTCTCAGAGTGAGGTTCCAGGGATCTGCAGGGGTCCACAGGGACACTTCAATTTAGCCAATATTTCACCGGCTAGCCCAGAAAGAAAACGTATAAGAATGACTACGGTATTCAGATCATAGTTTTCATTGTCTCCACTGCCGTCTTCGCACAGTGACAGTTCTAGTAGAATTCTTTACTTAATCCAATAATCCAACGACTAAACACTTCTGTTGTGGGTGACTCTGGAACAGAATCATTTCAAAGGGGGTCACTCAGCAGGCCAATATTCATATCAAGTTGGTACAATATTACAATATTAAGAGTACAATATTACCATACAACTATTGATGTCCAGACGCAACTTGCGTCTCGACATCAATCATACAAAAATTAACAGCATTTCCATGAATGGAACCGATGTTTGCAATGCACTTTATTCCCATTTGGTGACTAATTGTGACCAATGGGGCTTAAACAAGCCACATAAAAGTAATACATTGGATTTAATAGGTGTGTTGGATTAATTTTATTTATTAATTTAAATTATTTGTATATATTGTCCATCTCATCAGTTCAACATCCAGACACTCATGCATGAAACTATGCATGTACAGTACATGCATGCCACAGAAGCACAAACGGACACGTAAACACTTACCAAGCACAGCGACAGTGGTGGAGGCCTGTGCGTTCCCCAGAGGGAAAGTAGCCACCTTGCAGGTGTAAACTCCGATGTCGGAGAAACCCACCTCCTCCAGGACAATGGTGGCATCATAAGGCGAGGGCGATCGGAAATGCAAACGGCGGGTATACTCTGGTGGAATGGAGATGCCAAACTGGGGGTGGTAGACTGCCACCGTGACTGAGCCAGAGGGCAGACGGCGCTCCCATGAGCTCTGGGTGAGACTGAGGTTTGTGTCCACCTCAACCCTGCATTCCAATGTCACATTCTTCCCCAACACAGCATTCACCTTCTGAGGCACCAGCACTTGATTGCTCCATACACCTGCTGAACAAACACATTAATTTACAACCAGGTACACTTCATGACAGGGCACTCTTGTGTTTCAGTTAACAATCAAATAGGGAGTGAGATTATTAAAATCAGATAATAAAGATTAATCAAATAAAAATATTATAAGTTTAGTGCTGTATCATGTAAGCATGTCTAATCTGTGCAATTTCATTAAAATAACAATGTTTAACCTTGTTCCTGGTTTTCCCAAAAGGAAAATAAATACAGGAATTATGTTTTTGACTGCTGGGGAAACTCATTAAACACAGGGCAACAGATTTTAAATGCTGGAAATAAAAATGTGAAGAAACTGTAACTATGTGAGAATTTCACAATCCTCAAGGTTGTGATGTCAGGAGCGGAAATCATTTTTATACTTGTTGCTGTCTGGAAGAAACCACTCAACTCCAAAATGTTCATTTTTCAGTAAATAAAAAAACATCCAGCTCAAGTGGAGTTGGGAGGTTTTTGTCAAAACGCTTTTTAATACTCGTTTATTGGTTCAATTTTTTTTACCAAAAAAATCACACCCGTGTGAACTGAGTGTTGCAAATCCGCCCCCCCTCTCTCTCTCTCATTAGCAGGCAACAGTGTCTCTCTCTCCGTTTCTGGCACAACAGCGCCACTTTTGGTACTCATTGGTACTGGTGCTCATAGTCACACACAAACAAACATGAACACACGGTTGACACGGACATTGCTGTTCCTTGGAGTGGTTGCACCACTCAAAAAGACGGATGGAGTTGGCTGGTTTGGCAGATAGTTTGAGGATCCAATGGAGTTGGAGTCGATAGCATTGATTTATAATATAAATGGAGTTAGGCGACAGTTGAACTGGTTCCAGAGCATTGCAAAGAGTTAGTTTTGAATGCAAGACAATTACTACTATGTACATAGTCAAACACAGTACTGTCAATACAGTAGTACATCTAGCTTCTTCCTCCATTCAGGTCATAATTCTACTTCAATTGCATTCTGATACATTTACACCCACCATTTTAAGTCAAAAATTTCATAAAATGATGCAAAGCAACCAATAATATTGTCGCCTAGAAATATGATAGTGTTATACATGATACTAAGTAAGCATGATCTTCAGTTGTCCCTTAAAGTTATCTGATGCCCTACCTTAAGGCGTAAAGTGAATTCAAGATGTCCATTTAGGTTCAGATAACATGTGATATGATTTACAAACATTTATACATGATTTTAAGGTTTAAATGATAGCATATATATATATATTTATATAGCAATATAGTAATCAAATAAAAAAATTAACAAATTATTATGAAAGTAATCGTTGCTGTAGTTTAGTACTTTCACACTGTGCGCTTCCAACTGAAATCCACACAGGTTGTTAATGTTGCTCAATCAAATACTGACTGACTGAGATATACTACAATACATTTAAAAGCGCATTTCTGTTGCTTACTGTTCCCAACTTATAAATAAGGGAAAAAAGGGAAAAAAAGAAAACTGGCAGAAGTTAAAATGTACTGTCTGTCTCCAGATATAAGTTTGACCACCACCATCTACTGCAAATAACATGACTGGTCTCTTTAAAGCTGTGAACTCGGCTGAAAGGGAGGAGAGTACAGGGGACAGAGAAACGGAAAGGGAATGATGTGTTATCACGATGAAGTCATCGGTGAGAGAAGAGAAATAAGGTCAAAGGGATGAAGAAGCAACAGTGTGATTATGGTACCGCATCAAATAGGAATTAAAATGGAAACGTACAGTATCACCAAGATTCTGGTAACCAACAAAAAAAAAGAAATAAAAAAATGAGTGAGTCAAGTTAATAAAAGCATAACAACCCTGCTATACCCCTCAACGTTATCACTAATTGCAACAAGCTGCCAGTGGGAAGACGTCATCGTAAATCAAAACCTGCCACATTGCTTGGCAACCGACCGAGAAATTTCTATTGTTGTTTTGCCAACAACTGCTTTGTCCCTGGTCCAATCTCCCACCAAGAAAATATAGCACCCTACAATACTAAACATCCACAAACCACTGACCAAAAACCAGCCATTCCATTTAATGTTCTGAATTTGAACAAGCAAGCCTCTAATTTTGTTTTTAAAATTGGATTTCAGTTGTGTTTGTTAGCCATCTTCCAGACAAGTTGTTAAAAGTATGTAGATACTGTATGCCGATTTACTTAAACTGCATAATAACTAGTTAACTACATACAACAAGCATTGATTATTATGCCAATAAGTCTAAACTTTAGAATTAAATTATTAACCCTAAATCTGATCTCTTCCTCTCTCACAATAGACAGACAGCAAGGCGGATTGACAGAGTATAGATATAAGCAGACTTCAGGTGAACTGAACTTGGAATGGTATGCTGGGGGTCACATCTGACACGATAACTGCTAGTCAGCTATCACTAGATAATAATTGATGAATTGTGTAAAACCACATTTCTAAAACGGGTAGTCCCAATACTTAATTGTGATTGGCTGGTTACCGTCACGTGACCGGTGTAAATTTCACCGATAACCCACTGCTTCAATCACTTTGTATCATCCTGCAGCCTTGTAGCTGAACTGGGGAAGGGGAGCACTTGATTGCTTTACAAACACATGCCGTGCGGGCGTCTAAGCCTCGGGTCTGCCTACGCTCCCAGGCAGTGTAAAATACCCGGTAACCTGAGACCTCTCGTGGCTTATTGCTTAATTGACCCAAGATCGGACTTCAGCTCTCTAGTTCCTAGCTCATCAAAAGTAGTTCAAAGACTACAGCGGACAGAATATTTATCTCAAGGAAAAGGAAAAGTGTAACTGTCATACTCAACAAATGTTGTTTACAATTCCCCGTCAACCACACTGTGATCAACCCATTCTTCAAAAGGATTAATGGCGTGCAGCTATTTCACTTTGCGATACAATGTGAGCTTTCGGATTTATCGGTACTACTGGATTTAAAAAAAATAAAAACCACACACACACACCTTTGTGAAATGAGGGGCGCTCTTATCATTGTATCATCATGACATGATAACATGTCGATTTGCTATGACGTACACTCGTACAGTCTCCATTCATTGTCAATGGGAAACTTTGTGTAGGTAATTCTACCAATCAACATTAAAACTGTAGGCTACTAGTTTCTGTCCTACACACACCTTAAATTGGAGCGACGAGATGCAATCTAGCATCCCCAAAGTAGATTATGAAGCCTAAATGTAGCATCCTCCAAGGTATATAAATCCTAGGCTGTTTGAACTAACTGGAGATAAGTGCGGCCATAGCTGAATGGGTAGACAGGCCACCTGGGAAACCAAAGATCCCCCGTTTCCATTCAGGCCCTGCCGATGTTGAAGTGTCCCTGGCAAGAAGACACTTTACCCCTAACTGCTCTCCGGGTACTGTCCCTGTAGGGCCCACAGCTCCAGATACTTAAGTTGGTTTAAATGCAGAGGACACATTTTATGTGCAAATATAACACCCCTAAGGAGTGGGCACATTATTGTGATTATTATTATTATTATTATTATTATCAAATCCTCCCTTTGTGAAGCATATGGAGGGAGTTCCTCCTGTTTTGAAACATTTACATCAGTGCTCAGTTGAAACACTTTTGAGGAGTACAACCTTACATAAGCTTGTCCTGAATTCCTCCCCTGCCCAGAAAATAAACAATAAAAGGCAAAAATCAATCAAATCCTGTGTCAATGTTTAATTTATACTACATCATTGTTGTCATTTGCCGATCTGCAAAGCTCACAACGCGTTGCATCATCGGATCATAAAGTATAGATCGGGTTTACTGTGAACGAGTCTCATCCTGAAAGAAAATAGTGTAGACATTTATCCAATCTGCGCATAGCAGATAGAACACCACCATCATGTCACAATACTCCAATGTCTTACACACACACACACACACACTGATGTAATGTCCTGGTAGCAAGGACACATCATTCCCACTGGAAGCGCCACTACACAGTCCCAGTGCCACTTTCATGCACACCGCTCATGCAGTAACCATGAATGTCTTATTAAAAGTGCAAAGAACACACACCGGTGTTGGTGCAGTAGGATGGGCTTGGGCATGCGTGTTAAGTTCTAGAAAAGTGCCCTTATTTTTACCCCCCCCCCCCCCCCCCCCCCCCCCCCCCCCCCAAGTCAGAACCAGCCGTACCGTTTCTGCTGTACAGGCTTGTGATTTCCACATGATTTCAGGGCCATTATGAAACTCAACTGCATCACCAGTGATGTAACTAGGTTTCCAATGTAATGAGTCCCAGGATGCAGGGATGGTCTTGTAGATGAGTCCCAGGGACATTTGATGAGTCCCACTTCAGCGACGTTGTCGGTCACATTTTGTCATTTTTACAAATTGCAGCATTAAACTATCATTTCATTTTTGATTGTTATAATGTGGTTATATTCATGTAGAAATGTATGAAAGAAGTGAATACAATTCCAAATCTGAAAACTTTAATATTTGCAAAGATGTTTGCAACAACAGTGCAAAGTATGCAAACAGAACAACACAACAGACTTTGAAGTACTACATGGAGAGTTAGGCTGTGCACAGGCTGTGGCAGGGAGGGCAGCATCACAGGTAAGGGCAGAAGATACTGTATAATAGAAGAAGAATTAATATTAAAGCTAGCCAAAATAAGATAGAATAAATCAAATACATATTTCATATTATTTTGGCTATATGAAATAATCTATAATTTGTAACTGTCCCAGTTTTAACTTTAGTGTTAATACATCTTAACATTGTTTACATTACACAATAAAAACAAATGTGCCTTGAGATAATAACCTTGAGATGAAGTAGCACAGGTTATGGAGTTAGGCTGTGCACAGGCTGTGGCAGGGAGGGCAGCATCACAGGTAGATGTAGGAGCAGAAGATACTGTAGTATGAAGAAATTATTATAAATAAAGCTAGCAAAATAAACTAGAAAACAAATGCTCTACATATTTCATAGTTTGGATTATGTGACATCTATAATAACTGGCAGTTTGAACGATTAATACAACTTTACATTGTTTTCATTACATCACATACTGTACCTGGAGATGAAGCAGAAGCAGTCATGGAGGAGGTAGGCTGTGCACAAGTAGAGGCAGCAGGTATGGGAACGGGGTTATCAACATCATTGAAATTTCTTTGGTGCCATTTTAATGTGTGGTGGCACAACACACACGCAACAGAAACAACAATACCGGCGTGTCACTGTTATTGTGAATCGGGTCTGCTTGTCACGCTAAAACATGTTCCCCTAAATATTTCTGTCGGAGGCAGCGCGGTTTAGTTGAGAGAGTTGCGACATCTCCGTTCACTGCTTACCCGTGGGGCTGCAACGGGCTGCAAGCGTCACTGATCACTCAATTGTCGTCACTCTCTCTCTCTAAACGGCTCTAGTCTACTCTAGAGGCTGCACTCGGAGCGCTCCGCTCCCCGGTCAGAGCTCGCCTGAGCAACATGGCGGCGCGCTGTGTTGACAATGTAGTTACAAATTAGTCGTTCTACAACGATTTCTACATGGATTTTATTTTTTATAACATAGGATGAGGTCGGATGTGGGCATACAAAATGATCGTTTCCGTAGATTATTGTTTTACCGCATTATTTTCCCCCGCGATTTCTTTTCAGTGGGAGTACAGTAGTGCATCCCATGGACGCACAGGTTGATGGTCTATTGCGTCCCAAAACTATAAAGTGCGTTTTTGGACGCAAAACGCACCCTAGTTACATCACTGCATCACTACTGATGGAAACACAGACATCTTGCAGCACTTAAAGAACGTTTCAAATTCAATGCTAAATGTATTGGTCCAAGACAAGTAACAAGTTTGAATGTACTATGCAAAATGTTAGGAAGGTTAATAGTTCATTTTCATTCAAAGAGCTAATATAGAACTAGCTAGCTTTTTATGTTCCTTATCAGACAGACATAATTATAGGCTAAAAGGTATGCTTATTTACTCGTCCAGACCCATTTTTCCCCAACATTTGGGGAAGTTGGCCGTCTCAGGCGACAGGCATGCTGTGGCAGCAGTATTGATTTTGTCAACTAACTTTTTTCACTGACGGAGTGAGACTAAATATATTGACAATTTCAACGACAAATAAAAACTATACTAAAATGTTTGCAAAGGACTAGTGGACAAGAGATCCAGTATACGTAAGATACAAGAAACTTTACACTTGGTTGCATGCTGAAAATAGCCGATCTACAAGCTCACAACGCATCGCAGCACGACGCATTGTGAGCTTGCTATTTTCAGCAAGCGTAAAAACGACGTCATTATGACGGCATCAAGGCCCGCCAAAATACATTTTAGTCGACTAAAATCTTATGATATTTAGTTAACTAGACTAACACTAAAATATTCCAGGTGACTAAAATGTGACTAAACTACAGTAAGTGAAAACTATTCAAGAAAACTAAAATTAAAATCTGCGGCCAAAAACACTGCTGATGACATTGGTGGAGATTTAAAGCAAATGGAAACTACAGCCTCTCTCTTCCCGGAAAGTTAGCATGCTACAATAATAGCCTTTTAATGAATCAATTAAAAAGATAAAAGAAAAACAAAAGGAAGAAGTTTAGTTTGTGTAGTGGTATTCTCCTTCAAGGCCTATAGGCATTAGCTGTGAGTAAGTATGCATCTATTTTACATTCTAAAGCACAAGGTCAAACACCTCATTGAAATGTACAGCAGACTTGATGCAGCGTGGAAATATAGGAAACTGCTGCTCTGCACCAGAACGTGAACTTTGAACTGGAGATTCATTCGAGTGTACATTAGGGATGGTCTGCTCTTCTGGCTTGGTTCCATTAGTGATACTACTTTGGGGGCATACATTTTTCAGACTTTTAAATTCTTCTGTACAGTGAAGTTAAATATAAATGTATTGCATACCATAGCCCATTTTAAATTAGTCCAGACAAACGTCATGTGCAAAGTGTTTAATTTCAGCCCAAAATTAATATTCACATGATGTAAGTGTATAGATAAATACCTGCAATTTGATCTGTTGCCAGGGGCAGATACATAATCTTTGATTGGTACAGCATAATTTCAGTACCAAGAGTGTCCATAAACATGACAGGTTGGTCACATCAGCCAGAGTGCACTGTGATGCCTCAACAACATATTGCCCATTTGGGCAATATGTTGTAATTGTAATTGGCAATTAGACTTTTAAGCTGCCTATGGCACTAGTTTTCCTCCCCTAAAGTATGCTTAAAAAATGTGTTTCGCAAAAAACAGGCCAATGTGAAAATGGTGGGAGATATTCCTCAGCCTAGTAGAAAAGTCCATGAAATATTTCATGTAAATTGCATGCTGCAATCTGGAGTAATATCAAAACTGTGTTTTACAAAAGTCGGCCTCCTGGTGGCGCTATAACAGGCTGTTCTGGAAAGTTTGGGGCAGAGGTTCATTGTTGGCATCCAGGGAGTGTGTGTGCAAAATGTGGCATCGACCGGGTTAACGGTGCCAGAGATTAGCTGTTAACAGACGGACGGACGGACGCCCACACAATCCTGCAAACTTTGAAAGCCAATGTTAGCCAATTAAGATGGAATATGAAATATCGGACAGATCCGTCTTGAACACATGACTAGAGATAGTGTATAATGATTTACGGGATTTTTGGACAGAATCTGGAGGAGTAATATCAAAAAATGTGTTTTACAAAAGTCGGCCCCCTGGTGGCACTATAACAGGACGTTCTGGAATATTTGGGGCAGAGGTTCATTGTTGGCATCCAGCCAATTAAGATGGAATATGAAATATCGGACAGATCCGTCTTGAACACATGACTATAGAGATAGTGTATAATGATGTATAATGAGTGCAAAACATACTCTCTCCCCATGCCTTCGGCCTGGTGGAGACAAAAATGCTTGTCTCCAGGACACGCACTCTGCTTTCCGCATCCCAAATGCAATTGTTGTCATTCCACGGAAATTGGGACATTGTAAGCTTTGCGTTCTTAAATACTGAAGAAAATAGTGCAGAGGTCTTACATTTTTCTCTAAAAACTACATCTCTAGGATAAAAATAGGGTGTGCTGAACTTAAGCTCCTTTAGAGAGTTATATTCCAACTCGTTCCGTCAAAGGGTTAGACTTTAGCCTAAACAAACTTGTTAGCTGATCATAAGATCCAGACAAGACTCATCCTTTCATAGGTGGTGAGTGGCGACTCATAATAAGGTGTGAACTAGAGTCCAACCGATGCCAGATTATTGAGTCCAATGCTAATCCAGAGTTTGGAGAGTCGTAAAGCACTGATTACCAATGTTTTTGACAGATTTCTTTAAAAGGGCAAAGTGCACAAGGAAATATTTGCACGTCCATTTAGCTCTGATGCAAATGACCAGTAATGAGTTGACCACACACTGATTGGACCTTCATCAAAGTGTCTTGAACACACTCTTGATGAGTTCCAGAGGGACTGAAACATCAGTGTTTAAGGGATATTTCACTTTCAAACATGTTTGGGGTAATTTTAACATCTACTCGTACTCACTACTCAGGCTTCTGTGTTTCACCCCAGACAGTTATTAAGTTGCTTGATTCAGTATTTAGATATTTTATATGAATTTTAATCAGACACGTACATCCCCTTCCTCTACAAACAGATTGTAACTTCAAACTCCATTTTAACCATGTTGAACTCATTGAAAACAGATCTGTCGTCCACTGTATGTATTTTATTTAAAAAACACATTTCTAAAATAATAAATGAAAAAACACGGCTAGTCGGCTACCTCGCACATTAGAAGGACAATATTAGTCACCAGAACCAAGTACGTGTGTTTTCATATACAGTATATACAAGTGTACATTGAATAAATTGCTGCCGCTGATAAATTGAGCAAGAGCAGCGTATGGGATTTTTCTTTAAAAAGAACAAAATCTTTAAATCAATATTTGATAAAAGTTTGAGAACATTTCACGTGTAAGCAAAAAAAAGGCAAAGAAAATAGAAAATGCATACATTTTGATAGAAAATTTGAAAACTTCAATGTAAAAAGGACATTTACCTTTATACAAAGAACAAGCAAATATAAAATACAAACTTTTATTTAACAATTTGCAGTCGCAACAACTTAAGACCTATTCAGGAATGTTAAACCCCCACCCCCTTCAAGTGAGGCACGCTCTTATCACCATGCATCACATTCCGTGCTCAACCATCACAAATCACAAATGTCATTCCGGCCAATCACTTTTGGCATCTTCACTTTTTCTGCCCTCACTTATAGATTCTTCAATATGTACTTTGCTCAGCCAATCAAATCGCAATGGGGTGACCAGCCAATTACAAGCCAATGTTTGTGTCCTGTTCACACAAACCCGGAAAGCTGGGCATAGGAGACTAAAAAAAAAGAATTAGACGATGTATATAAGCTCACAATGGTGCCGTGTTGTGAGCTTGTCGATAGGGCTAGATTCGTTCAACCATTTCCCACAAGAGGAATGCCAGGTCGAGTTGAAAAATCTGGACACATCGGCTGCATAATTGCAGATACTAATGTCGTCAACAATGGCTCTAGTGTCCCTGAAGTGAGTTCAGCTTTTGATGCTGAACTTTGAGAGTGCTTTCCTTAATGAGAAGTCATCCAGCAAAGCCAAGTGTGTTAGTTATGTTGAGTACAATGAAGGGAAATACCAATATACACTGCAGTATTCATTTGAATTCAAACCAAATAAACCAAGGATTAAGTATTAGGTTCTGAAACAAAATTATTAAAATTACGTGACATATCAATATTCAACATTAAGCGACATGTGTTGCTAAACCATGCAGATTGCAGACTCACCATGAATGTTAACATAAATACTAATACAGGTGCTCTGTGGAGCAAGGGTAAAGTACCTAGTACCCATCATCGAGGAATCTAGGTTCAAATCCACCATGGTGAATCTGGCTTACAGAGGTCTACTCTCTCTAGGCCTATATATTATAAACACAATTGGACATATTTGGGAGAGGGAAGCCGAGAGGGAAGGGCAAGCTTTGTCACTCAATAGTACTAGGGTCAGGGTGGTAGTAGGGTGCGTCCTCCCAGTGGGGGCTCCTCACTGACAGGTGAGCCGTGGCAAACAGTGGGAGGAATTAATTGGTTTGGTATAATGACTAAATTGGGAGAAAATGGGGTAAAGAAAATTGTTGGCTACTCTTAATTTATAATGACATTCTTCATTTTTCCCCCAGAGGTCAAATTGGTTAGGGTTTGTTGTATCCCATGAGACAAGCTAAGACATTTCACAGTACACTCACAGGTCAATTGTCATATGCAAAAATGAACAATGTGTGCTACTTTTGTATGGGTTTAAACCATGTTAGAAAGCAGCCAGTGTGTAGACAACACGCAACAGGCAATGCAATGATTCTATACCTTAGTAAGCCTACTGGCTGACAGTGACAATATAGTCGGTTCGGGTTGACTGGGATGCTGGGCTTCCAAGAGTTTGTCTTGGGGGGGAGTTAGTAAATTAACAATGACGTCATCCTTTTAACTAATATGGGCATAAAGAGTCTGCGATCCACTGTGGGCACCGTGTTGCCGCCTCTAAATATTTCACACCGACATCCACGGAGGGCCAAGTTAAAATGCTATAAACATTTTAAATTATATACCTGCCAAAAGGAAGAGGGGTGAGATTCTGGAGCCAACATGGCTGCCACTCTACATACAGTGACCTAACTGCTCACGGTTTCTATGGAGTGTTTCTATGGTAGCCGCCCGCCGGGGCCACACCGTCATCTGCGGCGGCGCTATCATTCCAAAGCACTGGACTTGGAAGTTCATTGCAAGTTCTCTTTGAGTCTTTGGTCTTCAAATGTCCGTCTTACTTATTTATTTTTAATACGCCAATAATGATATGGCTTTAAAATGTATATTGCCTTCACTTTAGTCTGTACCCCAAAGTTATAACTGCATAAATAAATAAACATGCCGAGAGTGCTCCCATGCAGGGCGCGCCGAGACAACCCCGCCGGCTGCAGGTTTCAAAAACTGCACACAACTTCTGTTTATAGGCAGAAATAAATCAATTCCAACTACCTGAGCGTGCATGACGTACCTGTGATGCTGTACAGTACGAGGTGAAATAAAGCCACCTTGCACCGGCGACGTGGGCAGCTCGTCCAGTGACAGGACAGTGACATTTTTTTCCCAAAGCGGTGTTGTCTTCTTTCTTTCACAAAGCAGCAGACGCGTGTACGTTCCCATTGAATGCTATCTGCTCAACTATGCAACCTCCTCGGCAACAACTCCACCAAACTGCATGTGGAGGACCGTACCACCACACAACACCCAGCAGGGAGAGAATAAAGGCATGTTGGACGGTACCATGACTAAACACTGAGCAGGGACGGGGAGCTCACCTAAAACTATATAGAGGTCCACCCACGAAGAATGAACATTACGTCATGCTTGTTGAGAGCCGCACATATTCGATTGTGTGTAATAATTTTTCTTTGTTACACCCCCCCCCCCTCCCTGTCTCGGTCACTTCATGTAATGGTAAAATTATCGTTTGTGTTTAGTGGTATAGGCTATAATATTATAGGACCAACAAGTGGATGTAACCTGGAATGATGCTTGACATCATGTAGGCTACATCAGTGAAATGAAAAAATGAACCGTTCACAGATACTGGCTGCAAAATGAATAAATATATATTTAGGAGTTGTAGAGAAATATTGTGATTAGGCGGCAAACACGAATGGCTTTAGCGAACGATTATTGCACATTTCTTTCTTTTCAGTTTTGTCTGCTTTTATTTAGCCTGCCTGCTTATGTGTTTATTGCGCCGACCGACGACATGTGAATGATGTGGTACCTCGTAACCTCGATGTCCGTACTCTAGCCAGCCCAGTGAAGCAAGTTAATCCTTGCGAAGTAAATGCGGGGTCACGGCTCACCCCTCCTGCTGTCTGCTGTCACAAAGCTAACCAGGTCATTGCTTTAATTTGAGTCGCACTGTGTTGTCCTCTCTAGAGAGCCACAAGGGACACAATTACGCGCCTCTCCTACAAGGTTATTATAGTTAACTATAACTAACGAAAAAACGAAAACTAGAATTAAAAAAACATTTTAGTTAACTGAAACTAAACTGAAACTAAAATAAATTAAAAAACGATAACTAAACTAAAACTGTATTGTGTGTTCACAAAACTAACTAAAACGAACTGAAATGATAGACAAAATGGCATTCGTTATCGTTTTTTTAACAATATTTATATGCCTTACGGACATCTAGAATATAAACCTTTTAAATTAATTCGGTACTTTTCCTTATTTCCCGAGCCGTTTTTACGGCACTTTTCAGCACCGTAAGGCAGCAGAAACTAAAACTAAACTAAAACTAAACTAAAACTAAACTAAAACTAAGCATTTTCACAAAATAAAAACTAAACTAAAACTAGCAAACCCGCTCTAAAAACTAACTAAAACTAACTGAATTCGAAAAAAAGATGTCAAAACTAACTAAAACTAAACTATAATGAAAAAACCAAAACTATTATAACCTTGCTCTCCTATTAATCCCCACTATATAGTGGTTGCACTGTTCATATGTGAGTATCTTTCTATAGGCTATAGAGAATCTCAATGCCGTACTGCTCAGATTCAAAACGACTTGCACTCATATTAAAGTTATGTTGTGGTCACAAAAGCTGAAGCATTTCACAAGACAGTCTCAGACTCAGCCACATAAGTATAGGTTTTAAGCTTGAGGTCAATTAACTTCTAGGCCTAAAAACCCAAACTGAAGTAATTTAGCCTGAACAGTTCACTATGGCATTGGCTATTACTTTGAATCGTCTTCATAAGTGTGGGTTGTACTTGTAGACGTGCATCTGAGCCGTTTCCATTTATTGGGACAAGTGTGGGGGTTATTTATTTAACCATTTATTGCCACCTCAGCAAACCCAGTTTCCTTATCTTTCTAATAACCTCAGTACAATGTCCTTGCTGTGCACAGTACTGTATAGGTCTATTCATAATCTGAGCAACACAAAATACCACTGGTGTAGAATTGTAGATATAGAAGGTTCAATGTTCTTTATTGTTTGTGCACAGCACAAGTTCATAAGAGAATAATGTTCCTTTGTCAATAGCTTCTTGGACATTGCGGCAATATAGATAAAAACAATAGTGATTGTTGGGCGAGTGGACTGGGTGGGACCAAAGACAAATATGGGACTAAAATAATATTAATAATGAAAAAGCGTGAGCATGCATGCATGAAATGGCTTCAAAGTAATTAACAGAAACCAAACACATGCATAGGCCTATGTCAGTAAACAACCCCTTATTTTCTCCCCTTGATACTGCTCCTTTCTCTCTGTGGAATGTTGTTCAAGGCATCAAGTGCCCTCTCATGAGGGTAAGGATGTATGGAGAGGGTCCTGAATGATCCCAAAGTAAAAGATCAGTTAAATTAGACCACCTGTCCCTTCAAACCATTCTGTTGTTCTATGATTCGGCTCCCCCTGCCTAGTTTACCCACATAAACTGGTCTCTCTTGTCTGTCCCCTCCACTATCCTTTTTCTGGTGCCATGGCCTATAAGTATCTGAACCATGCAGGAACTGAGAGAACATACAGCTAGCTATGAATGTAAAAACGTTCAATAACAGCCATTGGTGGATAGGATAGTTGTACAATAGGCCTATATACAACATACACATCCATTTAAAATGTAAACATATAGCTGAGCTCGAGCTGTTAAAATGGCATTCTGGATTGTACTGTGCAGAAAAACACAACCGTGGCGACTGATGGGAAACTTATGAAGCTGTGGCGACATCTGCTGGTCAAAACAATAAATGCATACAAATACCTTTGGCAAGGCTAGTGTAGACTACTGAAAATTTCCATCTAATTGGATTTAACCCTGTTAATAATTTTTTTTAGCTGGATTTAAATTGTATTCAGTGTTGATTTCGTCGGCTATGACAAAAAATGTCATAGCCAACAAACCGACTCAAACTAAACAGAAACTAAATGAAAACGAAGCTATGATGACTAAAACGGAGACTAAAAGCCTATTCATAGTCTGGATTTTCGGTGGTGAGGTGACCACTGCTCCGGTGGTGAGCTGACCACCGTAGCTGAAATAACGTTGAGCGGTGGTGAGTAAAAACAGAGAGAAGGGCTGGAGTGGTGGCGGTGGTTTGCTCTTCACCGCGGCTCGTCACCTCACCTCACCACCGGAAATCCAGACTATGAATAGGCCTTAAATCTATTCACAATTTCGTCAAGAAATAAAAACTAGACTAGATCTACAAGATCTTGTTGTGAACTTGTAGATCTGCAAGTGTAAAATCAGCCATTACAGTGGCATCAAGGCCCGCCAAAATACATTTTAGTTGACTAAATCAACTGTACTTTAGTTGACTAAATTTTTTTATTTAGTCGACTAAAACTAGACTAACACTAAAACATTGCAGGTGACTAAAACTAAATGAAAACTATTGAAGACTATATGACTAAAACTAAAACCAAAATCAATACAGATTGTATTTTAGGTAAAAGAAAAGAACAGGTCAAATTTTCTTTTTAAATGACTCAACCTGGCTGTGCTACTTAACCTGAAAAGAAAAAAACATCTTTGCATATATCTCTCTCTCTCTGTCTCTCTCTCCCAGCAACACATGTTACTAAATCAAGCTGTGAATCAAAGTGATAGTTGAATTTTGTATTACCAAACATTATGGTGGAGATGTTTGGTTAGATTCTCTACTAGTACTCTACTGTATCTTATGTGTCTCTACATGTACTCTGTTACATACATGGGCTTCTATGCCCTTTAATCATGACCTTACATGGTGAGGCCAGTGGTGTTAAAATGATACCAGTTATGTAGACCAAATAATGCTTCTATAGCAGCTTGACTCTTTGTGACACAAGGGCCAGCCTTGTTAAAGACCCAGAAGGCTATTCTTCCTGACTGTGATTAAGTGTGAAATAAACCTCTAAAGGTGGTTGCACACTGGACACGTTTTTTCGGAAAACAGACAGAAAAACGTTGCTAAAAATCCAAAAACGCGTCCAGTGTGCAGGGACCTTTACTGTGGCCTTTGGATCATAATGTACATGAATAAATTCACAACATTTGGGAGCATTCAAAACAGTGTCCACTGTGCAGATTTTCTCTTCTTTCTCATTGGCTTTTGTCAATAGACAAACAAGAGTTTTTCTTTTTTTTTTAACAATGTGATATACTGTAGCAAAAAGTTAAGTAGATGTCTGTTGGTGTTTTGTTTTTCTATATCCATCTTTAATCATCATTCTTTAAATCCAAAATATTAAACACATATCACAACAGTCAATCACGTCAAAATAGACCAGAAACAATGATTGCGTCAAAGGTATAAAAACAAATAATAAGAAAAAGATTAAGATCTTGGGCAAGCAAAGCCAAATCCATGCATTCCAAAGGAATCTAATAAAATAAGGCAAAGCTGGAAGGTGCAATAATAATAACAATAATAATAATAATAATGTTTATTGTACTTGTAATATTTTCTTGAGTTTGGTGTTAAATTGTACGATGTCCATGGATCTCCACACATTTTCTCTATGGCTGCTGGCTATGTGTATACTGGACACTGTAAATTAGCTGTAAAAGAATGATCAACAACATTAAATGTATTTTTTTCCTCATAATTTCAGATCCAATACTCTCATATACTGTATAATATTATGAACCCTTTGTAAGGATCAGAGATCAGATTGGTGTAATTCAAATACCGGTATATAAATACTAATTGCTGTAACCCCAATGAGCCATTTCATATTTAAATGAGTGCAGATCATTCTGGCTCAAGTTAATATTGAAAGATACAACTAATTCAGTCTCAAAGCTCCCCCCCGGTTAAGGCAGATGGTGGTCGATTTGGTGCTGTATAAATTAAATTGACTGGATTTGATAAATAGACAATACTACTACCGTATTGTGCCAAATATAAGACGACTCTGATTATAATACGACCACCATTTTTCAAGACCCATTTGTGGAAAAAGAATATTGAATGTCAAATAGTCTAGTCCCCGATTATAATACGACCCTGTTTGTTGGGATATTTCCATTGGAGGAAAAAAAGTCTTACTGTATATGCAGGCCAATAAGGGGTAAATTACATGATACTACTCATGCATGCCTTGGCTTATACAGTATGACCATCAGTGCAGCTTGATATAAATCTTCATATAAAATCTAAATCTACCACAAGAACTGTAAAGTGAAATAGGATTTGCTCTTACCACAGGTATCCCTCCTTAAATTCAGTGAATTTGTGCCGGACCATAAATGATGCTATAGCATCTGCTACCTGGTAAGAAATAAGACGTTGAAACCAAAGCCCACTGCATCCTACAAACTGTCCTCTACAACAACTCAGAAAAATATTTTAGCCACAGTACTTGCTCAGGTAAATACAGTAAACATACTTTTTCGGGAACATCCTCATGGACAGCATGGCCACACTGAGGAAGAACCTGCATCTGAAACTTCCCTGTAGAGAAACAGATTAACAATGGTTGCAAAATCATGAACCTGAATTTCATTATGAATTGCGATCTAAAGTCGTTGACATTGGTTTCACACTGACGGACAGAAAAGTGTAGAAGAATGAACCAAATGCATGCATCGCTCCTCACCTTGCATCTGCCCAATAGTTAAGTCTTTATCAAGCCTGTCCACTCCTATGGAGGACAGAAATGTAACATTTTTAGACAGTGTTAACAGTGTGTCAGTGACATACAGTACAGTAGTACTTTTGTCAGTGATACTGAACTTTGGTAGGCTTGAGTGCAATTGCTATGACTATATTATATGTAAACATCCAAATACCCTGCAATACCAAAACTAGTTTAAATCAATAATAACTAGGAAAGGTGCTCCTCGGAGCACAGGTATCCTATATAGTCCTATAGAGATAGTGTGTACCTATTTGCGTGATGTATGAATAAAATCTGTAGGAGCAATATAAAAAATGGGTTTTGCAAAAATCGGCCTCATGGTGGCGCTTTAAACAGGCCGTTTTGGAAAAGTTGTGGCAGACTGTGTTTGCAGTTTCGTAGCGACCCACCAAAGGTCTGACAGTCATTAGAACGACAAGCTACCCCAAACCCTAACGTAACCCTAACCGCAAGCACGACGCAACGCATGTCGGACCAACGCATGTCGGGATTTCTGCATATAGAACCTTTGGTGTGTCGGATAAGCGTGCGCACCCCCCAGAGATTAACTGGTAACAGACGGAAGGACGGACACACGGACGAGCGAATGGACGTAATCTTCGCCATGCTATTGCCTGGTGGACACAATAACTGTACAACATAGCTCTGTATTCAAAATGTATTTAAAACATGTCGTGATGTACAGTCATGTTGGTTTGTTGTGCAGAACCTAGTGAAATACCGTGGTAATTTGGACCACACCAACATGTCCAAATTCAATCTATTCGATGGCAGCATTCTTCAGCACAAACAGTGAAAAATTGTAGTTTTTTTAAAGAACTAACCAGCAAGGAGAAGCAGTTTAGGCACAGAGACGGAGAGAAAGAGAGCAGACAAGCCTCTAAACCAGCCATCCCAGTATTTCTCCGTCTTTGACAGATCCACTCGCCAAGTAAAAACATTCTCCTTCTTCACCTGTATGGACAGAGTTCATGTTAACACACATACAGTACACACACAAACTCTCAGTAAGAAAAACATTTTTTTACTCAGCTAGCTGAGCTGGCCCTATCCCTTAACTTAACCTAACCGTAAACCTTCACCGCAATCCTAACCCCCCAAAAAAAACATAATTCTTCCAAGAGTAGCAAATTATTATTTTGTTCTCTTTTTCATTTCTGTGCGTTGTCACTGCTGTTGTACCTTTCTGGCTCACCTGCCAGTAAGGAGCCCCCACCAGGAGGATTCAGAACCTCCATCCTGCTCCTCCCGCCCAACACTCCCTGCTGACAGGTGCCGCCCCAGTCTGTAGGAATGCGTGTAGTGACAAATATCACCCCCAGCCCGGATTCCCTCCCATAAACATGGGCCAATTGTGTTCGCAAAGCCGGATGCACCGCCGTGGATTCAAACCCCCTAGACTCCAGAGTGGTGGGCATTAGGGCTCTATCTCGCACCACACTTATCCTTAAACTTATTTGCCATTTCATACTATTTTGAAAAACATTTTAAAATAGTTCAACTAGCCGATCTACATCTAGGCGTTGTGAGCCTGTAGATCGGCTATTTGAACTATTTTAAAAGGTTTTTTTAAATAGTTAAAAATAGCAAATAAGTTTAGGGATAAGGGTTAAGGGGTGGCGCAAGATATAGCCCTAGGTATTTTACCAGCCGATCACCCATAGAAAACCTTTTCCTCATGCAGACTAGAAAAATATATTTTGGGACCCATAAAGTTAGTGAAACATAAGACAGACAGAACAAACCTCTCTGTCATCTTCTTTCAATCTTTTATTGTTGGACCCCTCTCCTTCTCCTTCTTCTTCTTCCTCTTCTTCTTCTTCTTCTTCTTCTATTATTCCTTCGATGCTGGTAGAAACACCTGTACTGATGACGGTCTCCTCCATTCTATAAATGTCGGGAGAGAGGATCACATATAGTTGATTGGCTGAGAAGGTCAGACACAAGGGCAGCATCTGATGTACCGTACAGCCTACAGTACCCACACAAACATACTTTTTTATTTGACCTCCCATGGACACCCGTGCTGACTCTATGTTTCGGATCTGTCCACTCTTCACACTGAAAGAAATATGGAGTACAGTATATGGACATTTAATGCTGGAACATTTCATGAGTTACATTCTTGCTAATTCAACTCTCAATGTCAGACTTTTAGCACACAAACACAAACAAAGCAGAATTTGTCAATAATATGACATTTCAAAAGCAGACAGTGATTTATTTTTACGGTGTGTCTCTGTGGAAGGCTAGCCATGTCTATAAAGAGGGTTGATCTGCGTTTGTGTCAATGTCAATCAGTGCCACATTTCTTGTGCACACTGCCAATAAGCCAAAGACGATCTACAAATCCTTCTTTCAGTTAATAATGGAAGTCAGTGGGGCTCAAAACATCCATAATTTTATACAATTGGTAGGATTGGTGTTTGCAAACATTTTTGTGCAAAATATGTGAAGAGAGTTAGACCTGTTCGACCATGCAATGTAACTCAAGACTATTTTGGATTATCCAATTTAAATCAAAGAAGCAACTATTGGCCCAGGCCGTAGCGTAACGGTCTGGGCACCGGACTGGTAATCCAGTCGCGGTGTGCCGCGGGTTCGACTCCCGAACCCGACACGGCCTTTACCGCATGTCATCCCCCCATCTCTCTCCCGTTTCCTGTCAGCCTACTATCTGTCCCTTAAAAAATCAATAAAAGGCGTAAGCCGCAAAAAAAATATCTTTAAAAAAAAACAAAAAAAGAAGCAACTATTGAAGATACGTCCCCAACATTTGTTTAATAAGTTTAATAGTGCTTTAAGGCCATAGTCACTACTTTGACTATAAACCTAAAGTACCCTATGCATATTTTTTTTACCTCCATTCAATGGCATTCTCCAGGGACTTGAAAGTCTTTGGCCGACTCCGGAGGAAATTCTGCATACTGTTCAAAGCATCCATTGCTGTGCCTGACCACAATCACAGGACGTTTTTCATTTTACACCAATTAGAAAAGTAATGGAAACCTGCTAAATTGGAAGACAGCTAGAATAAAGAACAGTTAGAACACACACACAGCTCTTACCAATTTATATTTACAACGCAAGCATGCGTGTTTACCTTCGACAACATCAATGACACAGAGGCCAAGTAGGGATGGTATGTGATTGGCAGCTGCTGTGTGAACTCCGATAGCACCACCCATGCTGTGTCCGACAATCATGATAGGTGGAGGGTTTTCGCCGTAGAGAGCCTCTACTACTTTACCAATATCCCTTAAAAAAAAAAAAAAACAGCAAAATCTGTATTATTTTCATGCCAACTTTAACATGTTCACTTGTAATTTCCCAATAACTCAATCTAGTATTTCTGAATATAAACTGGCCTGATTGATAACAGTGAGGGAAAACTGAGATTCTAATGCTGTAAATCTGTGGAACATTTTGATGACAGGGACCCCCAAGTTGAAGTATTTGGCCAATAAAATACTTCAACGAAAGACGTGGGGTAAAATGTAAGTCCTTTCATTCTAGCAAATAAGGGGACAGCAGCAGATGTTCATGGACAAACAAACTTTCCAACAGCATAGTAATAATAAACCTCAATGATGAACTACAGCATGGGGTCCCTTTTAACATCCCAAAACACTCCTGAGGCGTTGAGTAATGATCATGTATGGATGCAGCAAATCTTGTTCTTCCCCAATTCATCAAATAGTCGCGCTTTTAAGTAGGACGTTTTGGCACCTTGCCTAATGTAAATAATTTGTTTCCACACACAATCCTGCAAGTCTACTGTACATATGCCCCTCATTTTCCTTTCTATGCAGCAAGGAAAACAATAGAATAATGGAAGGAATGCGTTTGTGTTTTTTGACCGGACAACTTACTTGGCCATTGTGTCTGCAGAGAGATCATCATCATCTTTCACTTTAGTGTCACCTGCAATACAGCAGAGAAAAGTATTTGACAATTTGTTACATCTGAGGCTAAAAATGCAGGAGGCAGAGTAATCGGGAGGCAGAGTAAGAGCGAATGTACTACCATGTAGACTCAACATTGAAAACAAGGCAATCTTGGCATTAAAAACATGCCAGGCAGGCATGCCACAAAAGTGCACTCAGCATAAGCCGAAAAAGTGCCTGCTCAGAGCAGAGCAATGGCCGTTCTGCCAGCTCAGTGCCTTCCGAGTGGCATACCGAATCGATAGATTGGGAAAACAATTACCGGTATAATAATTCTGTCATCGACATTGTCAACATACAGTATGCAACAGGGCATCCTCAACCTCAGCATGGGACACCAAAGTTACATGACCAATTGACCATGCTGCGAAATCTAACAAGTAAGGCATGACAGCATGCATTGCTGCGTTGGTTAGGAATATCCTTGTGCATGAGTCAAACTCTTGCACAAGGAAAGGGTAAATTCCTAGATATTATTCTACTTTGTTGACATAACCTTACATATGCTGGATTACTAAACTTTCAGGGAACCTTCTACCACTTACCATGAGATCGCAGATCCATAGCCACCACCCTGCAATTAATCCTGCTGAATATCACAGACTGCAAATGCACGAAGAAATTGAAATGGTTAACACCGATCAATCGAGACAAAACAGCTTTGAAATGTAATGCAGCACTGCAGATGTGGAGGTACCGTATGTCTTTTATTTTACAGTAACGTGGCTCACAGTGAACACAGCCCAGGAGAGAGCAGAGTGACCTCCTCCGTGGAGCAGGAGCAGTACAGGACCATGAGACCCGCTGCAGTAAATTCTGAACAGGTGCACGGAAGTCAAGGAAATAGATGAAAGTCTTATGACAAAAAAAAGATGTAATTGAAATCTACACATGATAATTAACTAAGCATAATATGCTCTTAATTAAGAGCAAAGTATATATAATATAATATAATATAGTAATATACTATGATATTTTGCTATTACTACTATGCCACATATTATGTAGCAATATGTGCTAAAAAGATAGTTTCTGCCTGGTTCGCTTCATATTCATACCTACGTTTGTTCACATACTGTATATGCAGTACCTGAACCTAACAGTAGTGTTCCACTGTTGACCAATGAGCAGCTCTATAACAGCATTTGGAGCAGACTACTTTCAACCTGGCTTCCCGATTTTCACCAGAAAAAGAAAAGACACCGTGACACATTGTGAGTCTGTTGTTAAGGAGTGGGCATTGCTACTGTACTCTTGACTCACTATGCCAGACCAACCACCTGGTCTGGAGAACCAAAGCCGAAAACAGGCAGGCTCCTCAAACCTTTAGGTTACCAAGTCCACCCCACAGGGTAAGAGAGAACATGAATAAGCATGATAAGGATATATCTTTTCCATTGTCATGTTCCACTTCGACGTCTTCCATTGTTTCAAAATACTGACTCCAGCACAACGGGGTGAAATCTTTTTTCCGTCCAGGTCTATGAGAAATGGGGAACAACAAGAGAGGTTTTAACTTGAACTGCATGTCAGCTGTTAAATGCCTAATTGCAGGTTATATGGCTATATGATTTGATTGCAATGACACAATGTAAACAAATTAATAGCAGTATACAAAATATAAACATTGCAGTGGAGACATGTTTTTATTGTCCAGGTCCAGACCACCTTCCGACTCTCTTGATAGGAGAACTACATTATAGACAATATACATTAAATCATGTTTCCTGTATTTTCAGCGCAGCCTAGTGCAATTTGTAGAGATTTTCAAATAATTTTCCATCTACAAATCAAACTCTTGTTCAGTGTTTTAGTAGTAGTTAGAGGTAGATGCAACATTGCATCATATACTGTCTGTGAAAGGATATATGATGAAACAAAAAAGCAGAGTGGGAAAGAAAATTGGGTCCTCCTCCTGAGTCCTGACTGAGTCACGGTCACGACTATCATCAATAACAACTGCCCACGCACATTTCAAGGTGGAGCGAAACGTCATAGCAGGATGTATAGACCTAGAATGCCTGTGATCATTTAATTGTACTTACTGTATGTAACAACAAGAGCCGTTCTAGGGCTAAGCAGGATGTATATCAATATGTAAACGTGAACGTTACAGAAACATGACGCATAGATAGGCTATACACCTGCCATCCTCATCACAGAACAGCAGGGATCTCCACTTCTCCACCACTGACAAAACAATCGTATTTCATTCCATTCAATATTATAAAACATTCAATAATACAATTTCAATCTACAATTAAAGACTTGTGTGTATTTTAACGTACAACAGTATTTCAACTCAATATACAAAGTACATATGTTATGTACCGTTTTTGTTTTGTAACTTAATTAGAATTAGACCTGTGGGCTGATGGCTTTAGAGACTCGGCACACTCAACCTCACACTGAAAAAAGGCTGTCACAACAATATTGTAATGTGGAGTGGACCATATCTATGGAGTGGACCACCGCAGCAGGTTCAAAATACTCTATGCAAACTGGGACAATGCATTGCAGCCGACAGCTCTCCAAACTCTGCCAAGTGTGTCTATGCTAAGCTAACATTATTGTAAAATAGGCTTATAAACCAGACACCTCTCTATGGCCTCATTGGAGAGAGGCAGATGGCTCTGTGCTCAGCGGGAATCTGAGGATAGGTAGCTAACAAAGTTGATAGCATGCTAACACAACATATAGTGGCTAAACTCACCCCATTCTCATCTTGGACCCCGACTGCAAACCACCTCCCATTGGAGGTCTGGAGGTTAATAAATTTAAATGTAACTGTTTCTCCATGTCGTCGACAGCGTGGAGTTTGTTCTGTCAAGAACAATGCGATAGGAGCGCCTCTCTTTTTTGCAGCATATAATTCCTCCTCTTCAAACCCACAGTGAGAGGCACCACTCTCTCTCGTCCAGTTAAGCACTTGGACAATCTCAGCTATTTCGGGCTATTCGAGTGCTTTGACGTTTTCCAACCAGAAGCAGTACTGTCCACCTCAGCTCAGCCCACCATAATAGACCATATCATTCTTCTTCTTCGTTCAGTTATTCTGCCATGGATTCTTCTTCTTCTTCGTGGAAGAAATAAATCTGACAGACTATGTGCTTGTATGGTTATTGGTGCCCTCCACAGGACAGTTTTTTGTAATCGATTTTAAAATATTAAATTTAATATTTTTATTTTATAATGGAAGTCAGTAAAAAAAAAGAAAAAACAGATGTTAGGCGCCAGAGCATCCAGCGGTTGCTGGAAAGAATGGCTGGCAGAGGGTGGTGAGAAAATGTTTACCCACAATCTGACAACCCTGGGGTTTTCCATCGCTGGAAGCAAGCTGCTAGAAGAAGAGTGTAGGCCGCAACCCCAGGGGGCATAGGGTTATCCATCACTCTTGCCTCCAAATGTGCCTGATGGTGGTATAGGCTACCATTGCAGGCATAGGGCTGCAGAGCCACTGCTCCCTGCCATCAAGCATGACTGGCAGTACACCATCTCTGTTGATGATGGTACAACTAACAGGTGTCCCCACCGGTGCTCACATTGAAGAGAGTACAGACCCCCGTGTCCATGAACCCCCCCCCCCCCCCCCCCCCCTCCATTCACATGTTGGGTTTTTTCAATTATCTTTTCAATTTATTTTTTATATTTTGGGAGTGACAACTAAATAATAATAAATGAAAAACAACATAAAATAAATAAAGATATTTAACAGACCATTTGGAATGTTATTTGCAATGAAACTGAGTAACTGACTCTGTAAGAAAGAAGTTAATGCTAAATGATAAATGTATTCTGTGACATGGAATAAATTCCATTCCACTGATTGAACAAAAGAGGGCAGTGTTACCAAAGTAAGTTTAAAGAACACAATTTCCACATGACAACACATAAATTAGTGGTAATAAAGAAGAGAAGAGTACAGCAACATATCTCAACACAGGTATGACCATTTGGAAAATACTTTTTTTTACATTTGAAAAGGTATAAATTATTATTATTATTACCAGTAAGATGCCCTGAGGGCGAGAATTTGGGTGAGGTCGCACTGAAACAACAGGTCTGGGAATGCCCATATATGGACCTTTCTATTTTTTAATTTACGTTTTGGGGCCGGTATAGGGTGTAAAATGTGTGCTGATTAGTAAGGCCAGGCGGGGCCTCGGGCCAGCCCAATTTTCGGGCCTATTGAGAACTCTAGTTTCCGCCGGCTGCCGGGCGCAGCTGCGCTAATAACTTTGGGGTGGGCCATGCATCTAGAGTTTGAATGGACAGGTCAAAAGGGAGACATCCAAGAGGAAGGAAGGGTGGGGAAGGATCAACATATGGAATGTCAGAACAGGTCAGCTCCATATATCTAAGGGTTTGAGGTTTGAGGTCAGATGTAGAGTTACTGGCTGGCTCCATATATGCAGATCTAGGTGATGATCCAGTACTATACTTTTTTCAGGCCATACTTTTCAATGACTCGTTATGTTATGTTTGAGGGGCGCTAACCCCTCTATATACAGCTTTAATGTTTGTGTTGTCTGAACAAACATAAAAAATGCCATTGACAATGAACAGAGAACTAATGTTTGTGCTGTCTGAACAAACATGTAAAATGTCATTGACAATGAACGGATAATTTAGTGTGCAAATCAGCATATATATCGGTGCAGGGAACCTTTGGCCAATAAGGGACCAACATTCTTTATGATGATGTACGACAATTAGAGCGCCCCTCACTTCACACGGGTGTGGTTTTTCACTGTATGTTCACTTTTTGGAAGAATTGTTTGCCTGTTCTGTCATGCCCAGAGCTGATGTGATTAATAGTGTAAAGGACCACAGGGTGGTGAGTGATGATGGGGGGGGGTTGGTTAACTAGGCTTCTTGAGACACTCGCACACCGATATTCAATTTCATTTTCAGGGCCAGAGGGTAACTTCAGGGCTGTTGGGTTCGGCCAAATGACCAAGTTGTTTACCAGTCCAGCTATGTTCTCAAAGGTTACTGGACATTATGTTCCCACTAGGGTAACAAGTTACCTTCCCTTCCTTTCCTCGAGTGTGCGTACTGTTGTTCAGCACCTGAAACATTTTGGTCAGGATGTGCGTGCATCCCATTGGACTTAATCTCATTTAAGACTTCTTCACCTAATACAAATATACCAAGCGCATTCAGATGTATGTTGCAGAACTGGCCAATGAGTCAGGAGCACAATTTTGAAAGTTGAGATTTGCGAAGACGTACGTCAGAACACAACGTTCTGACACACAACAGCAGGTGATTTTTTAGGAGACACTGGTTTGCATAGTTAACGGCTGGGCCTGAGTCTGACAGGGCCATGACCTACAGCTACCATGGAAAATCACACGTAGAGAGGAATGCCTGCTAAGGACGTCACAGCACACCCAGCCTTCCTGGCATCTGGACCATACCCTTCTCTGCACGCAAACCTCTCCTTTTGTGCTCCTTTTGTGTTCGCAAAACACGAATGGCCTGATTCTGATGTAATCAATCAATCAATCGATTGCATACAGATGTCAGGTCCATTCCCCCACCCAAATGCATTGTACAGGGATGGACACTAGAGTTTAAAATGTTGGCCCGAGCCCGTCGGAACCCGACTCCAATTTGTTATGTATTTGTCGGGCTTTGGGTCTGGCCGGGCTAGTCATTTTAAGTCAATTAAGCTTGTTTAGAATAAATGTCGGGTTTCGGGCTGTGTCGGTCTCACTTTGTCAATTATGTAAACGGGCTTCGAGGAAATTCTGTCGGGCTGGGCCGGGTCGGGCTCAACATTTTAGGCCCGATTAAAGGACACACCATATCGTATATTATCTTCCAAAGCACTGAGAAAAGGCTACAATACAAACAACACTCACTATAACATTATGTAAGTGAAAGCATAAAAGCATGCTTGGAATCCAGACAGGCCTCACTGGCTGATTGGATACAACCAATGGGATCATGAGACAACTTTTACGTCAGCATGTGATGTTGAGGCAAACAGTTTCTTGGAAAGTATAGTAGTAAATAAAATAACGAATGTGAGCATATGACAAATTGGAAGAAAACTAATTGCACAGTTAACACATATATATTTAACAATAAAATATAAACATTAGGCTATAGACAATGGTTCTAATAAAATTAAATAAATAAATTTATTGTCAATTTTCTATTCTTCTTGTCTGTACTACTTTCCAATTTCACAAAAGTGAAAACCAAAACAGAGGATGAAAACGGTTCCATCCATTAGGTTCCATTAAAAGGTTGCAGTGCTGTTTGTGAGTGACCCGGCCTGTTTGTGTGATGAGTAGATCAACAACTGCAGCTCAAGTAGCCGGCCGTGTCCTGGCGGTGTCCTGTAACGTGATATAATAAACATAGCAGGAGCACTCTGTGTGACCAACTTCTCATGCTTATATATGGCATGGATCTGAGGTACCTGCTACATAAATTGAGGAGCTCCTTCAGTGTTACAACTGTAGCCATACAACAAGGACTACAGACAACTAGCAAGGATTTATCAAGGATATAATGTGTCATATTATACTGGATAATACTTTTCCATGGAATAACTTTAATAAGGTAAAAACTTCTATTTCAATTAAGTCACATTCATTTATTTAGGGAATTTTATTGTATATACCAGATTCCATTTTAATAGACAGTCTGCAATTTTATATTATTCTTTCTTCATTCAGTCATTTATTGTGTCAGTTAGCCTATAAAGAATTAAGTTTGCTTATTTTTGTCACTAGCTTTAGTTGTGACTTAGTGATGTAATCATGTATGGGGGTACAACTGTATATAGGGATATATCAATACTGTAAAATGTTATTGTAATACATGAGCCTTGCTTAATTACAAGTATGACACAGTCAACCACAGTCAATCAATTCAGTGATGAATGTGGTTCATTTCAACAGGGACTTGTATGCTGCTTTGCTTAGTTGGAGATCAGTTTATGGCCAAGACATCTCAAAAGAGTATCAGACTTACAAAGAGAAAGAGAAAGGTTTACCACAGGGAACAACTTGAATAATTCTTCTTTGACACACAGGTATGTACTTTTAAAAAATTATGTATAACAATAAACTATAACAATAAACTAACTATGGGTTGAGCTGCTGTGCTCTCTTTGTCATGTCTGTATTTATGAGATGATTAGTTTGTAATTAAGGGACATCTCATCTCTGTCTCTCCTTAGATATACAACGAGGGCAAAAACACACCTTTAGTTAACCAAATCCTGTGAACATCCCATCAATCCCAAAATTCCCAACGCAGCAATGGTTGGCATAAATGCCACAGACCTCGCACCTTCTACCGCCACCAAGTTCTTTGGTGCAGGCACTGCAGGCTGCTTGGCTGATCTTGTCACCTTTCCCCTGGATACTGCTAAAGTCAGACTACAGGTTAGATGCACTAAGAATTCATTCTTAGTCTATTTTTTAAGCATGGTTTATGTTCGGTTTTCCACATAAGCAATTAAGAAAATAATTGAATGGACTGTACAATATCTTTTTCTTAGTCTATTAAAAATAAAAACATATTATTCTCCAGACAACATTAGTTTGTTGCTCAGCATCATACTGTATCATTCTATTTCCCAGATCCAAGATGTATCTCAAACAGTGCAAGGGACCAATGCTATAAAGTATCGGGGCGTTTTTGGTACCCTCACCACCATTGTGCGAACAGAAGGACCCAGTGGCCTTTACAATGGCCTGGTGGCAGGACTCCAGAGGCAGATGACCTTTGCCTCTGTCCGAATCGGTCTCTATGACTCCATGAAGCAGTTCTACACTCGAGGCTCAGAGAGTGAGTTTCTATCTATACGCACCTGACTAGTATGATTGGGCCTCATGCGCCAATAAGTTCCTAACTTTTCCTCTTACATGTCTTCCTAAGTGAATTCCTAATGGGGTTGGTATCATGGTATGGTGCTTGCCTTCAACTCAACTGGTCTGTTTGGATTGGATTGGAATTCTCAGGCCTGTTGTTCTGAAACATTTTCATGTCAAGGACCCCCAAATTGACATGTATTCTGCAGACCCCCACCTGAAATTGTTTTCTGCTAGGGAAGAAGATTTATCAAAATATTTCAAAAATAGCCAATCTACAAGCTCAAAAGGGCAGTAATGGGACGCGTTGTGAGCTTGTAGATTGGCTATTTTCAAAGTATAAAATGGGTTAAAGTGGTAAAATGTTCCATATTTTGCTGTGGACTGCCTGGAACTTCCTCAAGGACCCCTTGAGGTCCTCAGACCAAACTTTGAGCATCATGCAGAGGGCGCTGTTTTTCCTTTATGTTTTCAGATTGCTCTTAAGAACAAAAAAGGCACCCTAAGGCCTGACTCACACGTGCACAACAGATTGATGTATAGCTGATGCATGAGACTTATTGACTGATGCAAGCTCGCAATTCATTTTCAATGGGAGTCACGTGGTTTGACACACCATTTGTGTTGTATGAGGGGGTGGGGGCCAGTCGAAACACAGCCGAAAGCCGTACAACACAAATGTTGTGTCAAACCATGTGACTTCCATTGGAAATGCATTGGGGCAAGATGTAAACAAACCCTTTCATACATCTAGCATGCATCAATGTTGTATGCTAGATGCGAAGGTGTGAGTCAGGCCTTAGGGTCGATTCATACTCCTATTTTACCGCTGTTTCGGCTCGTCAGAAATTTTCAGTAGCACCGAAGAGCCGACTTTAGGACGGGACCCCCCCCCCCCCCCCCCCCGAACCTCAAATTACGTCACATTGTAGGCTTAACAGAGCCGAACCGACTTTTATTCGGCTCTAAAATAGGAGTATGAATCGGCCCTTAGAGTGCTCCACAGTGTGCTTAGATTATGTTCTTACCTACGAACAAATGACAGCTAAGAAAACATTGAGGGATCCCAAAACCTTCTTAAAAACTTCCTAAGTGGGTCTAAGAACAAATTTCCTCTTAAGAACTTCTTAAGAACGGTTGGCGCATGAGGCCCATTGTGTTGACCCACGATTCTCTGTGACTCATCATACATCCTTAAACTCCTCTTCAGACACTGGGATCGTGGTCCGGCTCATGGCAGGTGCTACCACAGGAGCCTTGGCTGTGGTTTTTGCTCAGCCCACAGATGTGGTGAAAGTACGTTTCCAAGCCCAGGCTTGCCTGATTGGTGGTGAAAAAAGATACAGTGGCACCATGGATGCTTACCGGACAATTGCTCGTGATGAGGGAGTGCGGGGCCTTTGGAGAGGTACCAGTCATCTTAAATCAAGACGTCTATATTCCATGATCTTAAATTGCCATACGTTGCTGATATCATAGTTTCATTGTCTTCATGGTTCCTGAATGCCTGATCCTATCAACTCTCTGTTTCTGCTCTAGGTTGCATACCAAACATAACACGTAACGCCATTGTGAATTGTTCAGAGTTGGTAACCTATGACATCTTCAAGGAGCTCATCCTGAAGTATAACCTCATGACAGGTGAGACAGATCAGAAGATAGCGAGTGCATTTTCCGGCAACGGCATCAGCTGTGGAACAAACGCAGCAGGCGACAATGTTTCTCAGCGGCATCAGTCCGACACTCTACCCCAAACCCTTACCCTAACCCTAACTGCAAGCACGACGCAACGCATGTCGGGCCATGAACGCACTGCCGCAGAAGCGAGCGGCAGTCAAGGGTCATCATAATTCCCTGGCCAGTTACCGGCAGTTTACCGGCAGTGCCGAACAGACCGAAATGGAGCGGCAGTGGAGTGTCATAATCCCCCGGCAGATTCTGCCCCTTCTCCTGGCAGCGCCGCGGCCGTTACCGACAGTTACCGGCAGTTTACCGGCAGTAAGCCGAAAGGACCGAGATGGAGCGTCCAGGCCGCTGCGTCTGATTGCCGTTGTCGGAGAATGCACTCGCTGCTTCTGGGAGAGACAGCCAACAAAGTAGCCTATACAGTAATGTAAAGGTTGGTGTTATTAAATGTGTCATTGTCTATATTTCCCCACAGATAACATGCCGTGTCACTTCACGGCTGCCTTCATAGCGGGGTTCTGTACAACAATTGTGGCTTCTCCGGTGGATGTAGTCAAAACACGTTACATGAACTCGGGCTCAGGCCAGTACAGCAGTGCCATACATTGTACAGTCACAATGCTGACAAAGGAGGGACTCACAGCTTTCTATAAGGGGTAAATACATCACCATCACTGTTGTACAGTACGACACAGTAAATTGTGAGTGTTTATTTAATTACAAGAGTGTACAAATGGAAGCAAATCCTTTGGTTCCACTTGTACACTCTCAGAATGATATACCCCAAAGTCAATTATTTACACTAGTGTAAATAAACACTCAGGAATCAGGATGATGTGTATTAGCCTAGTATTGCATATATTAAAATTGAAATGTACACTTCTTCACTTCTATTTTGTCTGCTTCAGATTCATACCATCGTTCCTGCGACTGGGGTCTTGGAACATTGTGATGTTTGTGTCATATGAACAGATTAAGCGAGGGATGACCAGAGCACAGCAGTCCTGGGAGTCTCCATTCTGACCTCATCCGTCGGTGTAATTATACATTTCTCAGACAGAGCTCGCAGGCATGGATGCCAACTCGAACTCTGGAGGCTACTCCGTTGTGTGAAGTCGTGCTGTTCGACAAACATGACTTGTGAAGACCACATTTCACTGCAGCACAGTCATTATAGTGACACCAGAGCTTCATGAATGAATGCAAATCCTATTATGGGATTTCAGATGCAAATGTATTGAATACAGGTGTGATTTCAGTCCTTTCAGTCAGCCTGGACACGTCACTCTGTATGGCAATGAACATAATAGCTGCTTCACACCTAAGCCTGTTTGGCAAGGAGGACTAAAAGCATCGCTGACTGTTTTTGGAGTCTTGGCCCTCTGTCAACTTACATGCAAAATGAGAGGTTATGTCCTCCATGCTGTTCAGATGACATCTGAATGACACCTTTGAAACGTGCTGCAGTTGGAGGATTTTAGGCACCTTCTCCACTGTATGAGACTCTTATATGGGCCTCAAAATTGTTCATGTAGTTGGTGAAAAGATCATGACCAGGTGGCAGCACAGAGGCAGAGATCATAATTATAAAGAGTTCATATATCTATGCTACGCTCATCATCGTGGACCGTTTAGCATTGATTTGTGAACATGAGCCTATATAATAAAAGGGCGGATTTTGTCAGCCGATGTGTCAGCTAGCGACAGGGTGGTGCGATGGAGTAAATTAAATCCTGGATCTGCTCCACTGATAGATCTGTCCATGACGTCTGTAACTTCACAGACTTGAGACTACATACAATGTATTATTCAGAAAAAACAGCATGAACATTTTGTCTAAAAGTTCAAACTATGACATTCTGAAGATGCCACAGGTTAGAACCACATTTGCTGTGTTTATGAATCAAAATATTGATTGAAGTGGTTGAACATTTTAACTATTAACTGACAGAATTGCACTGTACGGGGTATATATTGATGTAATGACCACATTTTGACTGTAAAATGTTTACATTTTTTATGGTGTACTGTAAATAGGTAGGTTTATATCCATTCATGTCACTGTTTACAGAGCTGTTTGCTCAATATTGTGAAAGTATGGCTAATAATGGCTTATTGCTGGCAATAAGACATTTTATGGAAAAACAAATGTGTATAACCCAATAAAGCTTTAAATTGTGATTTATATTGTGTGGTACAACTTGTTTGCATCTCATCTTAACCTACAGTACCTTATTTGGATTGTGGTATTACAAAATATCAAGATCAATAGTAATAACATTGCTTTTGTCACTGAAGCAGTAGATGAGATTACTTGATGAAATATTGGAAAGCTATTTTCAGAAACAACTATTGGGAGTGAATACCTTCACAATACATTCAATATCCATATTTATCTAGTACATCATTTGTGTTTATTTAGCATTCTTGTGGCAGAGTGTCGGTAACAATTTAACTAGAAAAGACATTGTGCTGTTTCTGAACATATGGATCTACTTTTAGGAGGTGGAGTGGGGCGTACATTTTGGGGGTGGGGCCTTCATGGTTTCTCATCATGACTCAGCAACAACAAGCACAACAAGTACATTATGTAATTCTGTCCAGACAAAGCACTACAAGCATTACAAAACTGTAACTCAATATTGATTGATTGGTTGTGTTCCAACTCAAGTGGATGACACCTGTCTACACCACAACTGAAGACAGAGGTGAACAATATAGTTATTATAATCATAGTGCTAGGTGAAGTTGGCCTTAAGACAGATACATGACTTGTGATGATGTGCTTTAGGAAGTGGGATTGTTCAGAATTAGTACCATTGTTTTCATTGTAATTGCATTGTCTTTCTCTATGCAGCTAATCTTTTTCAGTCTGTCTATAGTTCATGAAAAATCTTATATAACGGCATATTAATTTAGCTCACATACTGAGAATGTCCAGAATGTTGTCAGGGCCTTTACTAGATTGTATTCTATTTCTAATCATCTGAGAACTATGAATAGATGACTTGTGACTGCCATAAACAGTGCTGGGAGGTCTATTTTCACCAGAGCAGGATTGATTAAGAAGGTAACATTATGAGGCAGACGTAGGTTATAGAATCTTAACTTTATAGTAACTTTATATTCTGTCCAATAGAGCCACCCACTTATATTATGAATGGATGAATAGATGAATGAACAAGTCTTGTATTATGTTTCAGTGATGTGCATTCTATTGTTTGGGGTGTTGCTGTCAGACACATGCATATCATCTTCAGGTGTCTGTGCAAATGAGGCCTCACAAGCAATTATGCCAGAGTACAAAACAAAGCACACAGCTGCCTTGCTGTGATGTAACGACGTGGTACTGGAGGTATAAAAGGCAGCAGCTTTCTCTTCTTCTCCCTCAGACCAGCGTTCCACCGGCATCGGCTCAGGTTTATACACAGTTATTTCTGTAAGACATTTGTTTCTTGTTAAAACATTTTAGCCAATTGAATAACCTCATGGGAAAAAAACGTTTGAAAGTGATGTCAGCATATTGTTGCTATTAATTATGTTTAGCCAAGATGCCCCTTTTAAACATATTTCTCTGTTTTTCAGAATTTGGAGTATGTTTTTTAGGAGTATACCTTTTGAACGGTTTTCTATGGACATACAAGAAAACCAATTCAAAGCTGATGGTAAATTCAGCCAGAGGGACACCTTTAGAGAATCTTGATCTCGCACTGATGATTATCATTCAAGGTAAGACTTTTGTAAAACAAGAAATTTCATGTTTTTATATAAATAGTTAAAGCTCTATTTTCAGATTTTTCTCAGATCACTGCTATGGAGGGTCTCCGTCTCTCCAGCTTTTTAGTAAACAGAAACCGTTGTTCCAAATTTTCAGGTCGGATGCTAATTTCATCCAATCAAGAGAGAGAACCCATTTTATCAGCTCCAATTTTATAGTGTTCAAATTTATCCTGCTCATTCCACCAGTGGAAGCTCTGCTGTGACTGTCCCAGGCTTGACAGTCATATATAGAGGAGAAAAAAGGCTATGACATTTTTCTTTGACTGGTTTGAAACCAATGTACAGGGCAGGTAGCCAGAACAAGTAAACGAGGATCGGTCTCAATTGTTCTTCTTTTGACTTCAGATTTAATTCCCAGCCGATCATCTCCATTCCACACAACGAACAACAACCGTCACATTTGAAGACATCTTGTTCAGTTTGTAAAAATGGTTGGATTCAAAGCTGCAGATGTTCCTCCAACGACAGCTGTGAAGTTTCTGGGAGCTGGAACAGCAGCCTGCATCGCTGACCTGTTCACCTTTCCTCTGGACACCGCCAAAGTGCGGCTACAGGTAAGCTAATGAAGTTTGGCCTAAATATACAGTAGAAGGTTGGGTTGCTGGCCGCTATACACTTGTGGGTATGTATATGATAACTATACCCAATTGTGCATCTTTACATAAAAGCTTCAAGAAAAAGTGATTGGTGAATATACTCAAAATCGTAATATTGTTTTCTCTACATGTCTGCCTCAAACCTATAAAAGACTGATCATGCACTAGAACCTGTTTCTGGAGATCTGAAAACCTGCACATGGCCCCTCCTGACAATCTATACTCTTAAACCAACATGCTTCTGTTGACGTTGTGTTTTAATGTTTTATGACCATTTAACCTGCACAGCTTCAGGGGGAGAGTGGAAGCTCCTCAGCTGCAGGAAAGGCTCCAGAAATGAGGTATCGGGGTGTGGTCGGCACCATCACCACAATGGTCCGTACAGAGGGACCCAGGAGCCTTTACAATGGCCTGGTGGCTGGCCTCCAGAGACAGATGACCTTTGCCTCTGTGCGCATTGGACTTTATGACTCTGCAAAACAGTTCTATAACAAAGGTTCCAACAGTGAGTACATATCCCATTTCATCTTTGTTACTCCAGTTAGATCTGAATTGTTTTGCAAAAATCGGCTTCCTGGTGGCAATATGACAGGCCAATGTGAAACATTTGGAGCGGAGGTTCTGCTCTGGCATCCAGAGAGTGTGTGCACAGTTTCAAGTTGAACGGTGTGGAGATTAGCGGTTCACAGACAGACAGATGGACGAACGGATGAACAGGGGGCAAAACATAGTCTCAGCCATGCCTTCGGCCTGGCGGAGACAATTAAACTTAAGCCATTTAAAAAATAGCAAAAATAACTGATGTGTTGTGAGCATGTTGGCTACAATAGCTCTACTATTTTCCCTGCTTTTGAAAAGTTTTTTAATATAAAACCGCAGTATCGCAGTATCAAGAGCAGCACCAGCAGGCTAAGGAATAGTTTCCACCCGACAGCCTGCTGAAGCATGGCATGAGTCGGCCATCAGGTCACTGAGCAAGGCGTAAGTCTTGCTCAGGCCTGATGGCAAGCGATGCCTTGCTCGGTGGCCTGATGACAGGCAATGCTGACAGGCTGACATTTAGACCTTTTTGTTGCTCTTCCTGATACACTGTGGATTATACCAGGGACCAGTTGACTTGGAATTTTGCTCTTCTTGAACCACCCGCGGACTATACGCACGTTGAACAATGTTGCACCTTGAATATTATAGTCCTGAACCTGAAAATGTCCTTGCACCTTATATATATATTGCAGCACACAGCGGCTGCTATGCTCATGCACCTTATCTCAGGTATATGTTTGTTTTCTTTCTTGTGGGAAAAAGACCCTTATTTGTGTTTTTAGTGTAAATAAGATAAGAGGGACCCTACGGCTGTGGCGTTTGTAATTTAGCTAAAAGAGACCCTACGAGTGTGCTTTGTGCGTTTTATTATTTATCTTCTTGTCTTCATCTCCTCCCCCCCCCCCCTTTTCTTCCCTCTCTTTGTTTATATATAACACGATGGGAACTATGCACAAAAACGAATTTCACCCACTTTCTTATTGTAAAACTGTTGATACTGTGACAATAAAGATGATTCTGATTATAAATATAATAATACATCTATAAAATGTTTTCTTCAGATGTAAGCATTGGAAGTCGGCTGCTGGCAGGATGCACCACTGGGGCTATGGCGGTGGCTTTTGCTCAACCCACAGACGTAGTGAAGGTTCGCTTCCAGGCACAGGCCAGGTCTTCTGGTCTTGGCAGACGCTATAATGGCACTATTCATGCCTACAAGACCATCGCTAAGGAAGAAGGCATCCGTGGCTTGTGGAGAGGTAGCTTAATTAATTGCACTACTCACTGTATTTATAAGCATTTGGTGTATTCAGTACTGTAGCCTATGCATTGTACTTAAGTTATTAATATGTTCTACCTTTTCTGTGCTTTCAGGCACTGGTCCAAACATTGCACGGAATGCAATTGTTAATTGCACTGAATTGGTGACATATGACTACATTAAGGATACACTTATCAAGTACACTGCTATGACAGGTGAGACAAAGAACAATACAATACAAATATTGTAGCCTAGTTTCTTTCTGTCATTTTGGAGTCCAAAGACCAATCTTTTTGTAATAATAATTAGGATTGAAATGGAACCTTACAGATCTGTAGCTCAGAGAGTGTACAAGGGTCTATTTGGTTCCATTTGTACACTCAGGGTTAAATTAACACTGAGGACCACAATCTACAATGCGGAATGGACTCTGAGAGATACAAATCCTGCAGGGAGCCTGTGGCTTAATCCCTAGTAATTGCATATCAAACTGGGGGTTGTTGAAATGAAAAGGATTGAGAATGAAACTCTAGACATTTTATAACTAACATTTACTCTTCTATACAGATACTCTGCCCTGCCATTTGGTATCTGCTTTCGGCGCGGGCCTGTGCACCACCGTGATCGCTTCTCCAGTTGACGTGGTCAAGACACGATTCATGAACTCTGCTCTTGGCCAGTACAGTGGCGTCCTCAACTGTGCCATATCCATGGCCACGAGAGAGGGACCTTTTGCCTTTTATAAGGGGTAAGCGATGTCCTGCTATAGATGTACACAAAATAAAAATAAATATATGGGAGTAGGGATTAAGTGGTATATTTGTCAATGTCGAATGGCTCAATCTAACATCACGCCTTTCCCTGACTGCATTCATTCAGGTTCATGCCATCCTTCCTGCGCCTGGGCTCTTGGAACGTGGTAATGTTTGTCACATATGAGCAGCTGAAGCGGGCCATGATGATGGCGCAACACAAATACTCAACTATATAACAGCTGCTGCTGACTGCCTATGAGTCGGTCGGTAACAAGACAACTCACCCCGTTTCTGTTTTCCTCCCAGAATTTTCCCCAGTGAGGGGTGGGAAAGGCTGGACAGCAGACGGCTGGACTTTGAATTTCTCTAACTATTCATGCTTTCATGAGAGCAAAGTACAAATATAATTTATGAAAAGCTACTACAGTGAAGTCTGTTCACAGAAGTTGCATATGTGGGGATTATCTGACGAGGTACCATTTGAGTGGGCAAAACCTTACATATACTAAATAATACTAAATTGTTTATAGGGTCAATATAAGTAAAATAATATAGCCTTTCCACAGGAGTATATTTTTCCAAAAATAATACAAACAGCCAATAGCATATTACAAAGTTATCCCCCTCACTGGTGAAAATTCCGGGAGGAAAAACAGACAAGCACCGGGGTGAGTTGTCCAGTATTCAGTCAGTCTACCATACTGGGGATGTGTTGTTGTTTACAGTTTTTCACTCTCAGTCCCATGCATGTTTGACAAAAGCTCTGTAATAAATTGTGTCGAAACGTAATTTTATTTTAAAATCTAAAGAGTTATGACCAGATGGCAACACTTAATATAAAGTGAAGCTGTACTCAATTCAGACTCTGTTGTATTATGTGTCACATGACAAAAATAGCAGATCTACTACAAACTGCGAGCTTGTACAGTACATCTGCTATTCTTGATGTGATATGCCATATAAATCAAGCCAGTCAACTACCGTAGCGGTTGTTTGTTTAACAGGGGTGTCCATACAAGAAAATATTAAAACAAACACCCAAGGGCAATCCTGACACAATGTACCTTTGGACAATAAAAAAAAGTCACATACATAATTATGCATCTCATTTAAACAATTTTCCTTAACTATCATCATCAATATTAATAGCAATATCAACTCAGCCATTTTTCAGCCTTATAACCAGATGTGCAATGTAAAAAATTAAATAAAATAGCTTTTCTTTGACCCCTTCAGAATGAGACAACAATTAAGGATCAAGGAATCCTGACAAATGATACTCTGGGAAATGCCCAGTTTAATAAAAAAACGTGTAAACAATGTAGAAATGTCTCATACTGTTGGGCGGGACATTAATAATACAATTCAGGTATGAAGCCGCGGGCCGTATTAATTTCGTCCCCGGTGCCGTAGCCTAGTTTGGACACCCCTGGTTTAGGAAGCCAGAGCCTGTTTAATCACACGTTTCCTCTCAGCAGAGAGCTTCTGGGGGAATTGGGTGTCAAAGACAATGATTAGGTTGCCTCTTCTGGAAGGATCCTGGGACAGCGGCATTCCTTCTCCAGTCACCACTTTATTGTACAGGGGGCTGGGAGAGGTGTGATAGACAAGAACTCATTCATTCCAGATATTCACATAGAATGCATTATTTAAATGTGTGTTATTTCATTGACCTTGTGATTATGCCTAGCAGCTCAAACCGTATTATTCTGGGATAATTACAAATAATATAACTGAGCTGCAATATCAGCAGCATCCGTGATAGCAGAGCACTTACTGCACAATGTCATTGATAGGAATGTTGAGCAGCCTGCCATCTAGTGTCTCCACATCCACAGAGAAGCCAGTCAGAGCCTGCAGGAAAGGGAAGAAGAATAAAGCATATCGTTGCTGTCGGGTGGAAACCGTGTAAAACCGTTACCGATCCAAAGTAGTTATTATTTATTCATTCACAACCTTTTGTAAATCATTTTCATTGGTTCAATATTTATAAAACACACGTAACCATTTGTCTTTCACTTAGTTTCGAAGGTTTTCCAAAATAGCGATAATAGCAGACGTACTGGACCTACTAGGCCAGCGGGCAGTTGGCACCCCAATAAAGAGTGAACTTGAGTATAAAATTAAGAATGACTACCGTTACGTAAGAAATACAGAAGGAAAAAAATACAGCGGATAAAATATGAGAGGAGAAAAAGATATAGACTATTATCATTGCAGATGTACAATAGAAATGGTGTTGACCTTTCAAACCTGACTCACCATTTCTAGAGCGATCTGTGCCTTGTACACCAGGTCATTCTTTTGTCTAACAAAGCAAGGATGACTCTTCTGTCGCACTATGAAGATGATGTCAGCAGGAATACTGTTTGGCCCCTGAAGGCAAAAGGTGACCATACATTTGCACTTTTACAAAAGTAAGCCTTTGGAAATAATTGTCTATGTTATATGGGCCTATAATTGGCCTGTGTTGTTTTTTAAAGCATCACTAAATGATTAAACTATGAAAATATCAAAAACACTATTTATGAGTGTCATATTTAAAATAATTATTATAAACACATCATTGATTTCATTCAATAATTGATTTCCTGTTAGACAGAGTGAATGAATTGTTAATACACTTACCTCTAACCGCACCAACATTATAATACTATACCAAACTGTTTGTTAATTATGCACATAGCAACAGAATTATGTAATATTAGTTTACAACTGTACCTGGTCGCCCTCCTGGGGGAAAGTTATCCTTGTGCCTTCATTCCAGCCAGGCTTTACAACAATAGTCAATATCTTATCTCTGATGCTGGAGGTGTATCCATCCTCGTTCATTACCTGGGTCAAAGAAACAAGACATTATTTTATTATCGTTCCCCCGAACAAGGTTATTGTCCTTCATCCATCTTTAAGTGCACAGGAGCTCTAGTTTGCATCATGGATCATCCAATCTACACAGTCAAATCCTGTGTTAATCTATGAGAGTGGCCAATTGTACACTATTGGGTACTGACTACATTAATGTGTATTATTAATTCAATGTTAAAGATAAAAAACAATAATGTCACAAGATGTATCTGTGTATGTCACAAGCTGTATCTGCATTCGAGCCAGATAGAATAGTCGATAGTACATTATCCTTACCCTACGAGATATCTTAATCTTTTTTGTGCATCCATGAAAGAGGTCATCCAGGGACAAGTGAAGGTCTCTCTCTATGGGAGGATCCTGTGTTTTCACTGCTCTGCCGCTGCCTCGCTGCTGCTGCTGCTGCTGCTGCACGCCATTCAATCTGACCGCCATCTCATCCACATCTTTTGAGTGGAAGTCTTACAATAACATTACAATACTTTAAATTACTCTCAAATATCAATAGAAAAACTGTACAATTGTTGTTTAACTGGGTCAGAATGTTTCCTTTACCTGCAAATGGATTGTCACCTCCAAAGAACTGTTGGAAGGTTTTGGCTGGGTTCCCGTGATACACATATCCAGATGTCCACGAAGCACCTGCTGCTCCAAACTCTGGCGGGATGCCACCTTTTAGTCCCTCCTCTCCAAACTTGTCATAAATAGCTTTCTTGCTTGCTGAAATAAAAAACGAGAAAAGAAAAAAAGGGGTCTATGTAATCCTACGATAGGAGAATGTAAAGATTTAATAAACGAATGCCTTGGAAAATGTGGACATATTATTGCTTATAGCAGCTTTAATGTGCACATGCACATACACCAAAATGACAAAAGTACCATCTTTTGTTAACTATTTTGGTGGTCATTGTTTTGACTCAATGTCTATGTTCCTTTCCTGTGATTACACGTTAGGCTATTGACTCGTAAAAGATCGTTCTCAATTTAATCTGCTTACGGTCGCTTAGGACATCATAGGCTTCAGCAAGTTGATTGAATTTCTCCAGGGCTCCAGGTGACTTGTTTGTGCTTGGATGATACTTCAGCGCCAAACGTCGATATCTAGCCAGATTGAGTGACAAATGGTTAGAAATCATCATCATTAAGTGGTCATCTCAACATTTTACACCCATATAAAACATCACCTTAAGGACATCTAAACTTACGATTGTTTGATAATTGCATCAGTCGCAGTTCTGTTTATTTCCAATGTTACATAGTAATCCACTCCCATTATGAAATGATGTTTACTTTACTTGACAAATGGTAGCTAGACATATAATATCCTGTCTGGAAGCAGTTTGTTTTTGTTTCGTTTGGTTGCCATGGAGACACCAAAGAGAGCACATTACCAGTGTGGAACAGCAGTGGTCTATGGGTATTGTAGTGCATAAGTAGGCCTAAGTCACTACTGCAAGAGCCAGCTATGATATAATAGTTAATAATAGTCTATTTAAAAGTTTTTGTTTGGTTGCCATGCAGTCACCAAAGAGCATAACTGCAGTGGTCTATAGACATAATTTAGTATTGCAGAAGTAGACAATATTATAGTTATTACAGGCTAATAACCCACATCACCAGTTGTAAATTATAAAAGTCACACCCGTGTGAAGTGAGGGGCACTCTTATCGTACAACCGTACATCATCATCAAATCATCACAAATGTCATTCCGGCCAATGACTTTTAGTGCTTCCACACAGTTGAGTCACAAAGATGCTTCTTCACCCACGCTGCAACTGATGCAGGGGTAAAGACTTTCAACTGATGCAGGGGTAAAGACTTTCAACTGATGCAGGGGTAAAGACTTTCAACTGATGCAGGGGTAAAGACTTTCAACTGATGCAGGGGTAAAGACTTTCAACTGATGCAGGGGTAAAGAGTTTCAACTGATGCAGGGGTAAAGAGTTTCAACTGATGCAGGGGTAAAGAGTTTCAACTGATGCAGGGGTAAAGAGTTTCAACTGATGCAGGGGTAAAGAGTTTCAACTGATGCAGGGGTAAATACTTTCAACTGATGCAGGAGTAAAAAGTTTCAACTGATGCAGGGGTAAAGACTTTCAACTGATGCAGGGGTAAAGACTTTCAACTGATGCAGGGGTAAAGACTTTCAACTGATGCAGGGGTAAAGAGTTTCAACTGATGCAGGGGTAAAGAGTTTCCGGTTTTCTGGCCGACGCTGCAAGTTGCAGCATGGATGGGGCTTCATTTCCATCTACCAGCGGTTTAAAAACCAGGAAGACTCCTTCCCCGGACGGCAACTGGCATCTTTGTGACACGACTGTGTCTTTTTTGCCCTCACTTTTATCCTCAATGTGTACTTTGCTCAGCCAATCAAATCATCGCTATGGGTTGATCAGCCAATCACAAGCTGTTTGTGTTCACACAAACCCAGAAATCTGGGAATAGGAGGGCCTTCAAAAACCCAACAACATACAATACAGTATATTGTAATAAATGTGTATCTTCGATACACATGGATTCCCTTTAACTCAATACTCAGGATCCTACTGTAGCTTACTTCAACACTGGGCCATACCGGCTAGGTAGGATTTTGTTTAAATCACAAAACTGGAGCTTACAGGTGTCAGATAAGACAATGACGAGACTTGACAGTGACGTGTACTTTCTTTTTTATTTCCACTTAAAACCAATTCAGACAAAAAATAAATGTTAAAGACTATGATGCAAAACAACTGGAGTTTCCTCCAGAGGTGCATACACACTCAAATTGCACTGTACTGTCAGTCAGCTCAAATAAATTGCATCTGATAAGTAGTAAACAGAATAGGATAATTCATGGAGTCCCAATTACTGTATATTAAGGTGGTCGAGATTAAAGAACATTTTAATAGCAATTTAGGACTCATCCAACAAGGGAAGATATTAACAGCCTTAAAAAAAGAAACCTCATCCAGTAGAAATAAATATTACAAGTCATTGTGGATTAAATACACATGTAGAATAATAATCACTAACAAAACAGACCAAAGCCAAACAAAAAGTAAATCGTTGTTCATATACTTTCATACCAAACAGAACATAATCAAACTAGGTAAACCCACAGCCGAGGAAGCCCTCTACAGTTACATTTTAAAAAGGCATGTCACCATATCTAATGCTGATGCTGAGTTTTATAATGATTATTATGACTCTTAATATAATATGAAAAATCTCCTGCTTAAACACTAAAATTGCCCCCCCCCCCATAATAGTTGTTCTCTTTTAGAAAAGTAAAGATCTATCCCAAGAAAAATAAAATAGAAAATGGCAGCAAAGGTAAGGAGTTTTATTCATCCCGAAGGACAGGTGTGAGGATTAAGGACGGTAATGTGGCTAGTGTGGTGTGGCGAACGGTAAACGGCGGTGGTTCTGTGCATGTTTGTTTGGTGTTAGTTTGCAGAGTCGTCAGATGATGCAAGTGTGCAGTAGGAGCGTAATCGCGGCTCCACCAGTGGAGCTCTCATGAGACAGGCAGCTCAGGTTCAAACTCAGTTTAAAACAGGCCCTCAGCTGCCAGCTGTCACTTTAAACCTTTCCAATCCACATAACCTTGCAGCCATTTCAACATTCTATAGAAGACAGTGATCCAAAAATGTGTTGAAAATTGCATTGTATTGGGTACATATCAATACTGTGCATATTCATCTTGAAGCCATATTTCACTATTGCAGATAGGATTTTAATCCTGCATACCCCAATTTGAATTCACACACAATCCTCCGTCAATTTGGCTGCTCGGAACATCAGTAGGATTCTCACATACCTGCTTTCATTTAGACAATCTAGCCCAAGGTGACATTATTCAGTCCATAATTAAATCATTGATCATATTGATTTTGGAAAAATAAGGCTGAGGTCAAGCAGTGAGCATCTTTTCCAAGCACAGCTAAGGTCAGAGGCTGTTCATCAGTCACATCAAAGTATGCAAGTTATTCGAATATATGACACAGAAAGAATGTTTCCACAATGCTGACAATGACATTATGTAGTGTATTTTCAGACTGTGGCTTTCAAGGTGCTGGTAAAAGGGAGGGGGATGTAGAAAGGTACAGTACAGAGATAGAGTGGGTCTGAGAATATGCAGGTAGGAGAAACAAAGAAAAGGTAATAATTAGAGGTGGGAATTAACAGGAACAGCCTCCTTCACTGACAGGTTGTTCTGGTGGCTTCTCGAGTTTTATGTCGATCACTGAAGGTAGCAGGTGTTAAGGAAAGAAAAGCGCTTCAAAGTGTGCATTACAAATACATTCACGCACACATTCACACCAATGGTGGAGGAAACCGTGCAAAGCACCAACCTGCTCATCGGCAGTTCAGTGTCTTGCTCAAGGACAAGACCAGGAACATTCCTTCTCCCAAGCGGCCGCACTACCACCTGAGCCACTGCCCCGCACATTGTGTATTGTCATATAATATAGGCATAAAAGGTAATATCTTTAACTGGACAAGCTAATTAGCACTTTCTCCAAGTCATTAAGTAACATGCTTGTACTGAAAGGATACTGTCTTCTCTGCTCTTATCCTGTGTGCTGTCCATGCCAGGGAGGGCAGCTGCCACACGCCGGAAAAGCTGAGCAAGAGAGAAACAAATCTGTAAAACAACTAAATACAAAAATGTAGTGGGAAAAAGCATACATACTTTTGCATAATATGTTTGTTTACACATATGTGTATATAAATATACACATACATAGCATTTTTCACATACATAGCATATAATATACCTTTTTAAACATATTTTCTGAGAGAGATAGAAGACAGAAACTAGAAGACTGATAAAGATAGGAAACTGAGGGCAGAGAAGAAACGTTGACAGGCAAGACAAGACAGGAGTCAGATTCGAACAGCCGTATATTTCAACAACATTTTGTCTTCATTTGCTCTCAAATGTATTGTGTACTGTGGTGCCTGTCAAAGCTAAGTCCCACGGTTGGCCTGGGGATGGTGTACACCAGTGGTTCTCAAACCGTTTCAGCTTCCAGCCACTTCAATGTTTCACAGGGAGAGCATAACACAACACACGTCGAGTGTCGAGGTTCATGCCATCCTCCCTATAGTTGCCCTCCCCACAGAACAGGCATCCGAACCAGTGGGAGTTGCTAGCGCAGTGACAAGGACACAATCGCCTGCCAGCTTCTGTGCTTCCCACCAGCGAACACAGACAATATAGTGTATGTGCCAGCCAAGACAGAGGCACCACTGCTGGCAACACTGCAGGGCCTCCGTTGTTGGGGAGCAAGTATTTAATATATTCTTATATTTGGCATAATCTGACAAACTACAACTGCCATTGATTTCAGCTCAGCAGGTGTGTGAGGTGCTGTGTAGGCCAATATTTGCACTATTATGTAACCATTTAATTTTTCTCAAAGCAGACCATTTCATTTATAGTATTCAGATGTTGCTTTTTTCATTTTGAATCACTTCGCAATATTGATGTGGTATATTATACCACATCTACAGGAATGCCTTATGTCTGTACTCTGTATCCATGTTATATAGTACCTACAGAGTACAGTATATCACAGGCTCAAGTGTATTATAGCTTCTATAACACAAGTGCCAGTAATTAGCAACTCGATTTAAACACAATTTTAAAACAAACATTTTATGAATGCAACCAAAACATCTGTCAAACGCAGTGTAAAACAGAGAATTTCAATGAGTTTGACCGTGTGATTAAAAATGATACATACATTCATGTGAATCTTAATGGACAAATGTTGTGTGAAGATGCTTTGCATGACCACACCCACTTGCACTGCAATAGAATTAGTGGTACTATGCCAATCGGATGAGATTATCAAATATTAAACCTGGGGGCGAGGATTACAGGTATTCAAACTCTCACCCAGCACTGGAGATTTAAGATCAAAGGGCCGACCAGTACAAATCACCACTCGGGATAGATGGGAGAGAATTTGAAGACAACTCTGCAAAAAGCCCAATCAGATTGGGACAAAAAGCTGACATTCAAAGCAAGAAATCTATGTGAACACGCGTGCATGTGACAAATAGAAGCCATCAGATGAGAGCATGAGCACTGCAAACACGCACACGCATCTACCTGTTTGACATTGTAGCCTGTCTTTGCACTCGTTTCAATAAACAGAACATTCATCTCTTTCGCTCTCTGTTCTCCCTCCTCTGTGGTTATCTGTCTGTGATGAGCCACGAGTCACCACACACAGCAGACATACAGACATGGGAACGTACCCAAACATTACACCACAGACCACACACACACACACACACACACACACACACAGACACAAGGAAAAGAACAACAGAAAGAAAAAAAAAACAGAACGTAAATACTTTGAAGTGGATGAACAAGCCGTGCCCTTTCCACCTTACTGCTACCAGTCTGCCACCTCTGCTCTATAGTCTAAAGGTTACCAAAGACATGCCTCGTTCATTTCAGAGTGGCAGGTCGACTCCATGTTAGTTGTATTTTTTTGTCAGTTTCTGTTGTGATCAGATTCAGGATTATGCTCAAATGTGTCTTCCACAACGGGTGACCTTTGGAGGTGGAGCACAGGCGGCAGCATCCACAGCGAGGTCGAAGAGCACAACTCACACACAGCCTTACCTGCTTCACGTTGTAGCCCGCTTTAGCACTAGTCTCAATAAACATTACATTTAGTTCTTTGGCCTTCCGCTCACCCTCCTCAATAGATACTTGCCTGTGGTAGATAAGGACGTTACAGCAAAAAGGCACAGCAAATGAGAAAACATAAATTGCTATATGAAACGGAGGGGTCACCAGAAGGATACTACAGTATCAACAATATTGGATTATCAGTTTAAAACAATGTATGACAACGGTATGCATTTCAATAACATAATAAAATGCAATCACGTAATATATTGCAAGTAGTAAGCCTTGCCTAGCCATGAGGCCCATAGGGCAGGAGCCTATCTCCTGTTTCTGTAGCGTGAGGCAGCTTGATGTACAAGTAGACCCCCTGGACATGACGCTAGTATGTCGCAGTGACTTACCCCCCCAATCCAACCCTTGATGCGGAGTGCCAAGCAGGGAGGCACTGGGTCCCATTTTTATAGTCTTTGGTATGACCCGGCCGGGGATTGAACCCTGACCTCCCAGTCTCAGGGCGGACACTCTAACCACAAGGCCACTGAGCTGGTGTAATATATTGCAAACTGACATACAAACAACATGGTCTTCCATTGAGACTCGATGTAGAATGAACTTCAAAGGAAAGGAACTGACAACCCACCTCATCTCCTAACCTAAACATAACCGCAAGCACGGGAGCAGACGCTAGTACGACATGCGGACGCATGTCGTACTAATGCCTTGTCTGAATTACATGCGGTCCCCCAGACGGCCCCTACAAATAAACTAGAATGTGTAGAAGTTATATTGTGCTTATTTGTTCGACTTTTATTGAAAGGATGTTCTATCATATATCACGTTTTTTTCTGTTTTATTAATTGGTAATACTGTATATCCCACAAATGGCTTGATAGGATGAACATCTTAAACTCAATCACTCCAAACAATACAACAAAAAGAGGTTGGTGAAAAAAATCTATTTCTCTTCTTTCAGCCACTGATAATGGCAAGTTAGTTTTCAAGCAGACTCGGATTTGAGTGACTTGCTCACTCAACTTGGACTTAGTATTGTCCTTTAGACAGAGCCCTTCATGACTTGTATCAAGGCAGAAGTTTACCTTTTGTCTGCAAGATCTGTCTTGTTTCCCACCAACATGATGATGACATCACTTCCTCTCTCTGTCCTGACATCATCAATCCATTTTGTGGTTTGCTGGAAGGAGTTGACATCTGGACAGGAAAGAAGAAGGAAAGAAATCACACCCATGTGAAGTGAGGGGCGCTCTTATCCTCATACATAATCTCATAACGGCCTATCACAATTTGCGTCCTCACTTTTGTCTTCAATGCAAACGCAGAAAGCTGAACATAGGAGGAGCTAGTGCCCCTCAAAAAGGGGGACACAGGAAATTTATAATCAACATCTGGGAGATAACTAATGTGAGTTATAAAGAGAAGACACAATAAAGCAACAATAATAGGCATAATAATGGGCATTTGTAATGACAACAGCAATTGTTCTGCTTTTTTATAGATAGCCCAGGGCCGGTTCTGTATTAGGGTGGGCAAGTACAACATAATAGGTAGGAAGCTGGTCAGTAGGTGGGTAGCCCAGAGGCTAGACAAGCAGACTAGTAATCCGAAGGTTTCGGGTGCTTGGCCAGATGGCACAAGAATCTGGCTAAATCACAGCTGGCAATCAGAGGGTTAACAGAGTGAAGATCAGATCAGATGCCACCTACTGCCATTGTGCCCAATGGTATTTTATTATTTTTTATTCTAATGTATAAAGAACAATTTGAAGCAGGATACAATATATACATTCACATCTACAATATCAGCCTTCTGATATCTTCTGATGTCTTATTTGGAGATCTTGACCCAAAGGAAGTCAACATTATTTAATTTCCTTGATTCATGGTGCGACGTGTTTTCTTTATGGTTATAGCAACATATCACAATATTCTTTTAGCAAATATTAAAAGCTCTCCTCCTGTGTATGAACTAACTGTTCAAAAAGTGTTTATATTTCAGGGAATCACAAACGGTCTTTCCCATTCTCTCCTCTCTCTTGCTGGAGAGAGAGACTGATAAGGTGAAGACAATTTTGAACAGATGAACATTGAACACACTTGCGAGTTTCGGAACATATCTAGCCATTTTCAATTAACTTGTGAGGGCTTTTTCTTTAAATGAATCAATAATAATCCATTCCCATTCCCAAGACTATAAAAGCAAACATGCAAATCCTGTAGCTATTGCTGAGATACTTACATACAAGCACAATTTATAACATAGCTTGAGCTCAGTGGCCTTGTGGTTAGAGTGTCCGCCCTGAGACTGGGAGGTCAGGGTTCAATCCCCGGCCAGGTCATACCAAAGACTCTAAAAATGGGACCCAGTGCCTCCCTGCTTGACACTCATCAAGTGTTGGATTGGGGGTAAGTCCCTGCGACATACTAGCGTCATGTCCAGGGGGTGTACTTGTACATCAAGCTGCCTCACGCTACAGAAACAGGAGACAGGCTCCTGCCCTATGGGCCTCATGGCACGGCAAGGCTACTTATTGAGTGTGTGCGCGTGAACATGGGAAAAGGGTACCTACTTGTGATGTCGTATACAACGACGGCGGCGGCTGAGTCACGAATGTAACTAGGTATGAGGCTGCGGAATCGCTCCTGGCCGGCAGTGTCCCACAGCTGCAACCTGATCTGTGGGGTGGAGGGGGTCGGGTGGAAGTGAGGGGTGGGAGGATAAATAAAAGAAAGGGGAAAAGAAAAACACAGGGAGGATGAAAACAAAATGAGGGAACGAGGTCAGGGAAAAAAATAAAAAATAAAAAAGGAAAATCATGTTTAAAAAAAGTAAAGAAAGCTGAATGTAACCATAAGAATGGGAAAAGGAGATGCAAGATGGGACAGTTCAAGAGAGACAGAGGATAGCAGAGGAAAGCAGAGAGCGAGTTGTGTGCAGATACTGAGTGACCGGCAGAGAGTGTGCCGTCTAGATTTGGGGAGAATAATTATTTTTTTCATCAAATAATGCTGCGTTCACAGTCGCACTTGCGTTCAAAACAACCAAGTGTGGTCAGCTACGCTGTCGCAGTGTCGCCGTCAAACTGATTGTACTTTAGTACAGAGAAGACGTTGAGAGAAAGACACAAAACAGGGAGAGTAACACGCAGCAACGGCTATCGGGCTCAGGGATCGAACCCAACTGCTGACTCACTGTCAGGCTGCATCAGCGCCTATATGACGTGGTAATATGCACGTTAACCACTAGGCCATCGGCGCCCCCGTTACTGATATAGAGGGAATGCGCATGCATAAAGTGAATGGCAAATCGAGTGGCAAATTGAATGGCAAAGTGAGTGGAAAAGTGAGTTAAACACGTGTTTAACATCGTTTGATGCAATCAAATAGGACTTTTGTGTTTGGACTGTCAAGGCCAGAAAGTAGTTTTTTGCCACTCAGAAGGTGTTCCCACATAACTTCCAGGTATGATGATGATGTCACACGCATACCCTCTATTGTGAACGATGCTGAATAAGGCAGATCTCCAGACCAACTTTTTTTTTCACCACCGTCCCAAAATACAATTTTAACTGTCCCCAAAAGTTGTCTTTGTCCCTTCTGCGTCCCAGTGGGAAAGAAGTTTTATCTTTGCATACATATTTTAATGTCTCCTGGATGACAGGACATCGTTAGTCATCCAGTAGTAAGTAAGGTCTTTCATTTCAAGGGAGGAAAGGAACATAATTTGTGTTGAGGGAAACAATCAGACAGAAGGAGGTGGTTCTGGGTATCCACCGTGTATTACTTATTTACTAACTGCTAAAGAAATCACAGAGCAAAGTTAAGACAGTAATTAAAACTTTGTACATGCTACTTTATATGTTGGCATTTGTAATGTGTAAGTCAGTATACAAAGACTTACTGTTCTGTCTTCAAGGTACATGGTTTTCGACAAGAAATCTATTCCTATTGTTGCCTGAAAATAAACATCAGGTCAGATAATGATAAGAAAAGTATACATACAAAATATACACACCACATAAACATATGAATATTGATGGGATACATATCAGTCAGTAACTGTAGAGCTGTTCATCTCACCTGGTAAGTATTGTCAAAGCTGTCATACATGAACCTGGTTATCAGAGAAGTCTTCCCCACTAAAGAGAAAAAAACACACAAAACAAATGTAAACACTATATGACCATCACACTTTTATATCAGTTTGTTATTTCCTAAAACGGTAATTTGCTGATGTGAAGTTAATAGATGATGGTGGATGCTAGCAATATTCTACTTGTTCTACAAGCAGGAATCGTAATATAGGAGCACAAATGCCATCACAGACTGATTCAATGCATTGACTGAAAAGAATAAAGAACGGGGGAAAAAAGGAAACCCCCAAACAAGATACAGGTGTATGTACTCGCCTGTCTGTCTGTCTGTCTGTATATTTAAGTCAAGTATGTCAACAGAACAATCACTGTCATCCACAACTGGCAATGTTCCCCTGCTGTCTGCTTACATTCTGGAGTGAATACTGCCATTACTGTCTGCAGAGTGGTATATATCTAGTTACTACATGGGGCACTGGTTACCATAGAGACAACAGAAATCAGAAGCCCTTTCTTCAGTTTCTTGTGTTTCTTTTTTATCTGACTTCCTGGTGAAGTACAGACTTGTAATACAGTTAGTTGGTAATAGTAGGAAGGAAGAGGTATCACAGCTCTGGAAAGCTAGCAGCAATAAGCAACATGAAGTGGCAACTGCCAGCAACACAGTGTTGTGTGGTTTATGAACTACAGTCCAAAGTGTGAACCACATGGCTAATGCTAAAAACATGTTAGAAAACTAAGCCTGGGTATCGAGGCTACCCACTTACAGATTTATGTTTTCATTATCAACTAAAATGCATATGCAATGCATGACCATATATTTTACCCATCTGTCAAAAGGATCAGACTTATTGCCATTGTGGAGCACAAATGTCTGTGCAAACCGAGTGCCAAGTGTTTGGGAGTAGGAGGGAGCTAGGGTTAAAAGGAACTTGTTACAACAACTCTACTAATTGCTGGTTCCAGTAGCTAGCTATTCAGCCAGTTTTTGCAAAGGAATTTAAAGTTAATAATGGACTGAATGGAGCTAATTGACTTAAGGCTTGCAGATAATTCCCATTAAAAAAAAGTGAAACTAGCTAATGTACAAGGCAAGCTCACAATGGCTGTGTGAGCTTTCCTCATTTAGCATGATTAAAATGCCCAAAATAGGGATGCCACTGTGCCAGCTAGGTTTAAAGTGATTAAGACCGTTCAAAAGACAGTGAAACGCTACGGGATTCAACATTGTGTAATGGCCAGTGAAGGGTGTGTTGTGATCTCATTCTCAACACAGCAGACACACACCCTGACTGTGACAGTGTGTGACTCATCCTCTGATTTACAGAAGTGACACAGCCGGTGGGGTAAAATCTGAAGGCTCGCTTAGTATTGTAAACACAAGCACAAATCAAGTATGCCTGAGCAGGTTCTCTCACTACAGGTTCCTAGAGCTCCTGTCCTGATCCTGAAAATGCCTGTCATAAACTTCAAGCCTTGAGGCATTGCCAGAACAGGAGAGGAATGTCATGGGAGGAATGGGAGGGTTCCGCATCCTTTCATCAGTTTAAACCCCTCTGTAGGTGGGCAAAGCAAATACTTGATTTTCAGCTGATAAATTTGTACTAACTAAAGCTTGATCTCTCTAGTCTAGTTTTTTTTTTTTTTTAATCTGACCACGAATAGTTTAACCCCCCTCCCCCATAAACGAGACCTGTGGAACTTTTGACAGCGAACGGTAACTAGTCTATATAATGTGTATGTAATAAGTTACCAAACGTAATCAATTATTCAGAGTGGAAAGTACAAAGAGTTTAGTTTACACATAGAAAAGACAAACAGGGCAGTTAGCCAAGATAGCTTGCTGACGTTGTCAGACTAGTACCATTAAGTTAAGTGTAATGTTACGCAGCTAGCTAGCGCACTGTCTGACGTTAATCACCCAACAACACAGAGGCTTATACACACTCGTTAACGTGTTATTATTAATTGATAATACACAGGTCTTCAACTTGTGTCACACCAACCCCGTGGAATCATCACACTCACCGCTCTGCTCTCCGAGAAACACCAACTTAAATTTCCTCAGAGGATTCCCGAAGTCTCCGGCCGCAGACATGATGAGTGAACCTGACCGACCGAGCTTTACTCTGTGTCAGATCACTAGCCAGCCAGCTAACGCTAGCTAACCAGTTGGAATTTCCAAAGTTCCTTCCTGGCTCCGTGGACGTTTAGCCAATTTGTCAATCAACGGCACGCAGGCACCCCTTCTTTATTACGACGACTCGTTTTACGCACCAATTCCTTCAGAATCTCGGACACGCCTGGGATAACTAAACTACAGCGAGTGTGTCGTTATCCTGTGCACTTTTATTCTGACATGTCTAGCTAAAACTTACTTAGCCACTGCTAGAGCATTTTTTTTCTTGTTCTTCACGTGAAGCTTGACGTTGCATGCTGCATCTCAAGCTTTGTGCCGCCGTCTAGAGGCGATGGAGAGTAGCTCTATTTTGTTCCATGATTTTTTTCCCTTCATAAAATGGTATTGCAACTAAGTAACCACAACGGTGCGCGCCCTAATTACTTAACTGCTGAGTGGCGTGCAGCTTTACTTTGTATTGTATTTAATTACATGTATACAGCAAAGTGATGCAATGATAGTATGATCCAGAAGTGCAGTGACCAGGCAGGCAGGACGGGAACATTTGAGTGTGTAGGCCACTGTGTACTAGTCTCGATACCCACACAAGAGGGCGTATTAACACTGCACCAAAATGATTACTACAAGAGAAGAGACCCAAGAGCCTGAGGTAATGGTTTGTTTCAGTGGTATAATATTGCCCACAAATACAATAAGGCCATTGAAGAAACCTGTAAAGAAAATACCCAAACCATGACCTGTAATAGTTCATAAGGAAACTTTGGATTATTAACAAAAACATCACACCCGTACGTGTGAACTGAGTGGTGCAGTTTATTGTCTTGAAATCAGACAATAAACTTACAAACTTATATTTTGCACCGAACACAATGTTGTATTTTAATTCTATTCTGAACCAAGCACTTCTGCAAGGTGAAATCAACAACCAAAATCTCCATGAAGTTACTTTAAGTGTGAGCAGCGTATCTCACAGTCCAAGGCTACATTTAAATTAAAGAAAGACAAAGCCTGTTTTTGTCCACCAATTAACTTCACTTAAGGATAAAACAATAATAAAAATGTTCACCTTTAAGGCTTTAATGGCATACCCAAAATGGGAATGCCAGGTTAAAAGTGGTTAACCTTTATTGATGGAATATTAGGTTGCTTTGTTAGTGGGAAGAATGGCTTCTGCATAGCTGTTGCAAGTTTGTTGAGAAAGCTTCTGAGTCATAAGGGCAATGTACACATTAATTAATTACAATCATAATGCATTAGATGTCACTTGTATTCACTGGTGGCCCACCATGCAGCCAACTGGTATTACTCATCATTGCTGGCAATGGTAACATACTGAATACTTTATTAGTCAGAAATATTAACAGTATGTGTTAGCCGCCCTACAGTAAGACATTGAAGGTCCTACACCATGAATTAAAACTTTTCCCACTTTCTTTTAGCTGTGCCTACGCTCCATTACGCAGATATGTGTGTCCCTATACGTATGTGTGTGTATACAGTATACATGTCTGTCTCTGTGTCCGAGCACGGAAAGCTGCAACATGGTAACCCTGTCATTATTTCTTAACCGTTTCAGACACGGGGTGGCTCGCCGGAACCGGGCCTCCCCCCCTTGGGTTCCTGCGTGTGTGGATGTTGCGGGTGATTTGTGTTTTATTTTTGTGTCTTCTATCCCCACAAATACCCAATTTTGAAAGATCAGGTCTTCTCAGCATATATGGGCCAACTGATTTGGTGGTACCAGTGATGTCATATGTATCGCCCTACTAAACTTGGTATAATCCCTCTCCCTCTGGCCTCTTCCGTTCTAAATGAGCATTTCCTCAATGTCCGCCATTGTTATAAAAAGGATAAAAGGATAACAAAAACGTTGTGGTGGCTACGTATAGCGACACCAGCCACATCAGGACAATGTGGTACTGCAGCTGCAACTGCTTTAGAAGCCAGACAGAAATGACTTGAACTGGTTATATCAGAGTGGTGATTTAGGCTCTCCTCAAACCATTAGAAATACATTTGAGGGACATAAACAATATTATATTAAAACATTAAATAAAGTTTTCTAATGCAAGTTGTACCGGTAGTTACTTTAATTAAGGCTTAAAGGATAACACAAAAAGGTCCTGTGGACTTGTTGCCATTGTTGTCTCATGTGTTTAATCAATCAACATAGCATAGGGAATTTAACACAATAATACATATCAACAAATTCAAATATATTTACAAAGGAAAAAAGGAGAAAGGACATTGAAGAATGTCCTTGTTTGTCAGACCAATTTAGAAAGAACAGTGAGTGATTCACATCATTTAGTATGGTGGACACATCATTTAGTATGGTGTCAGCCTGTCAAGGCATCCCTCATTTTAGTGGCAATGACAGGTATGAGGTCTTCTACCCTGAGCCATCCATCCCAAACTATAAGTAAATTGGAATTAGGTCGGTCATGGGCTTAATGCCAAGTAGTCGTATCAGTTTGTTTTGGGATGTCTGAAGCTTAGTTTTGAGTGACATTGAGATGTTGGAGAACCAAGGTGCAGGGGCGGCGGTGGCTCAGGGGTAGAGTGCCTGGATGGTAACCGTAAGGTTGCCAGTTCGAACCCGGGCTCCCCCAGAGTTACTGTCGAAGTGTCCTTGAGCAAGACACTGAACCCCTAATTGCTCCCGATGTGCTAGTTGGTGCCTTGCATGGTTTCCGCTGCCATCGGTGTATGAATGTGTGTGTGAATGGGTGAATGTAATGCACAATCTCTGTAAAGCGCCTTGGATAAAGGCGCTATATAAATGCACCATTTACCATTTACCATTTACCATAATCAAAATGTCATTGAACAAAAATCTTGTTCTTTGATTGACTTTCTCCATCACTTTTGATGTCACTTCTTCACCTGTCAGTTTGTTGTCAAGAATACAGCCCACATAGGTAACCTCTTCTTTGCTTGAGATTACTATTGTCGTCAACTCTGACCTTGAAATCATTTGCATTACTGAGGGCATGTTTGGACCTAAAAAGAATGGATTCTGTTTTACCACGGTAATGACAGTTTGCTGTCGGAAAGCCAAGTGTGGATTTTGCTGAGTTCAGAACTGAGGGCTTCCTTAACTTCCTGAAGGATTTTGACCTCGGCCGAGGCCAGGAGTGCTGAGTCATCAGCGAACAAGAACAAATTGCAGTTCCTGCAGGCTGCTTTCATGTCGTTAATGTATAGAAGGAACAGTAACGGCCCTAGTATGCTTCCTCATGGGAAAGTTGATCGGATCTGATCATGACCATTGACGAAAGCTATTCTTATAGCGTTAGCAGTACTCTCATTTCTTCAGATTAAATATTCATCAGAATCATACTTATTTATTATTGACCTGTCCTTTGTTGCAAGGATAAATGTTAAATGGTGCATATATAGCGCCTTTATCCAAAGCACTTTACAATGTGCATTACATTCACCATTCACACACACTGGTGGTTGACTCAACCATGCAAGGCACCAACCTTCTCATCAGGAGCAGTTAGAGGTTCAGCGTCTTGCTCTCAGCTCTTGACACTTAAACACTAACCCGTAACCCGGGGAGAGCCTGCTTCGGACCGCTTCGGACAACATTCTGATTCCCAACCCCCCCCCCCCCCTAACCTCCTGATCCACTGCTACCCAGATAGCCATGATGATAGATAGCTTTATACAACAGTTTTATAATGTTACATTAAAATATATTGTTTTAGAACTTAAACAAAGCTGCGTTAAGATTTTTTTCTTCTGTTATTTCAAGAAAATACAGTCAAATCTTTTGGGATGTATACCATAACCATTCTGATTTCACCATTATGAAATGAATGAAGTACTGTGTGTGTGTGTGTGTGTGTGTGTGTGTGTGTGTGTGTGTGTGTGTGTGTGTGTGTGTGTGTGTGTGTGTGTGTGTGTGTGTGTGTGTGGTGATTTAATGCCTTCATGACTGTGTGAATACAGTATGTGTGTGTTTTATGCATGCTTGAGATGGCTGTTCTAGGTCACTGATGACACACCTGCCCCCCCCCCCCCCCCCCCCCTCTCTCTCTCTCTCTCTCTCTCTCACACACATGTGCCATCTAGCACAGAACTCCCCCCCCCCCCCCCAACCCTGGCCCAGCCCGGCTGATGCCAGCATTTCAGAGGCTGTGTTTATTACCCAGGCCAGGTCACACCAGGCCCATCCACACTCCACAGCCTACCCTCCCCCATCCCCTCTCCTCTATGCCACTCCTACAGCCATGTGTCCTTGGTACAGAAGAGACCCCAGGTTCCCATGCAGCTGAAGATGCTGAATTAACACAATTCCACCATTCTCTCTCTCTCTCTCTCTCTCTCTCTCACCCGCCCTCTCTCACATACACACAAATGCAAAAGGTATTCACGTGTGCACGTGCACACACCGAATGAGATAGATCAATCACTAATTCACCGTGGAAGTTGCTGTGTAAGGACTGTGAACTTGCTCTCCGCTCCACTAATTGCCAGTGCCTCTGCACATTTGCAGAGAAATACAATAAGATTGGATCTTGTGAGGGAGGTTCCTGAGGCTATACCGCTACAGCGTGACAAGACACATATATCGTTGCTGTTGGGCAGAAACCTCATATCTCCATACCGTACGTCACCGCTTTATTGACATGAGAAAACAAACGTTTACATTGCCACAGCCACAGTCACAGTACAATAAAAACAGTTGAAAATGGGGAAAGTATATACAGTTGGAGAGGGTACAGCATTTTGTAAACAGAGCTATGTCACATTGCATCATTATATACATCACTCTATAATTAAGCGAATGTCTGTCCGTGT